>NC_041382.1:551410598-551464146 GCF_002162155.2 Triticum dicoccoides
GGTTGTTCCGGAAACCCTCCGACACTCCATTTTTCTTCAAAATCACCCGGAACACTTCCGGTGTCCGAATATAGCCGTCCAATATATCAATCTTTATGTCGCGACCATTTTGAGACTCCTCGTCAGGTCTATGATCATATCGGTGACTCCGAACTACCTTCAGTACATCAAAACACATAAACTCATAATACCGATCGTCACCGAACGTTAAGCATGCAGACCCTACGGGTTCGAGAACTATGTAGACATGACCGAGACACGTCTCCGATCAATAACCAATAGCGAAACCTGGATGTTCATATTGGCTCCCACATATTCTACGAAGATCTTTATCGGTCAAACCGCATAACAACATATGTTGTTCCCTTTGTCATCGGTATGTTACTTGCCCGAGATTCGATCGTCGGTATCTCAATACCTTGTTCAATCTCGTTACCGGCAAGTCTCTTTACTCATTTCGTAATGCACCATCCCGTAACTAACTCATTAGTTACATTGCTTGCAAGGCTTATAATGATGTGCATTACCAAGAGGGCCCAAAGATACCTCTCTGATACCGGGAGTGACAAATCCTAATCTCGATCTATGTCAACTTAAAAAACACCATCGGAGACACCTATAGAGCATCTTTATAGTCACCCAGTTATGTTGTGACATTTGATATCACACTAAGTGTTCCGCCGGTATTTGGGAGTTGCATGATCTCATAGTCATAGGAACATGTATAAGTTATGGAGAAAGCAATATCAACAAACTAAACGATCATCGTGCTAAGCTAACGGATGGGTCAAGTCAATCACATCATTCTCTAATGATGTGATCTCGTTAATCAAGTGACAACTCTTGTCTATGGTCAGGAAACATAACCATCATTCATTCAACGAGCTAGTCAAGTAGAGGCATACTAGTGACACTCTGTTTGTCTATGTATTCACACATGTACTAAGTTTCCAGTTAATACAATTCTAGCATGAATAACAAACATTTATCATGATATAAGGAAATATAAACAACAACTTTATTATTGCCTCTAGGGCATATTTCCTTCAGTCTCCCACTTGCACTAGAGTCAATAATCTAGATTACATTGTAATGATTCTAACACCCATGGAGTCTTGGTGCTGATCATGTTTTGCTCGTGAGAGAGGCTTACTCAATGGGTCTGCAACATTCAGATCCGTATGTATCTTGCAAATCTCTATGTCTCCCTCCTTGACTTGATCGCGGATGGAATTGAAGCATCTCTTGATGTGCTTGGTTCTCTTGTGAAATCTGGATTCGTTTGCCAAGGCAATTGCACCAGTATTGTCACAAAAGATTTTCATTAGACCAGATGCACTAGGTATGACACCTAGATCAGATATGAACTCGTTCATCCAGACTCCTTCATTTCATGCTTCCGAAGCAACTATGTACTCCGCTTCACATGTAGATCCCACCACGAAGGTCTACTTGGAACTGCACCAACGGACAGCTCCACCAATTAATAAAAAATACGTATCCGGTTTGTGACTTAGAGTCATCCGGATCAGTGTCAAAACTTGCATTGACGTAAACATTTACGACGAGATCTTTGTCACCTCCATAAATGACAAACATACCCTTAGTCCTTTTCAGGTATTTCAGGATGTTCTTGACCGATGTCTAGTGATCCATTCCTGGATTACTTTGGTACCTCCCTGCTAAAATAATAGCAAGGTACATATCAGGTCTGGTACACAACATTGCATACATGATAGAACCTATGGCTGAAGCATAGGGAATGACTTTCATTTTCTCTCTATCTTCTGTAGTGGTCGGACATTGAGTCTGACTCAACTTCACACCTTGTAAGATAGGCAAGAACCCTTTCTTTTCTTGATCCATTTTGAACTTCTTCAAAACTTTATCAAGGTATGTGCTTTGTGAAAGTCCAATTAAGCACCTTGATCTATCTCTATAGATCTTGATGCCCAATATATAAGCAGCTTCACCGAGGTCTTTCATTGAAAAACTCTTATTCAAGTATCCTTTTATGCTATCCAGAAATTCTATATCATTTCCGATCAGCAATATGTTATCTACATATAATATCAGAAATGCTACAGAGCTCCCACTCACTTTCTTGTAAATACAGGCTTCTCCAAAAGTTTGTATAACACCATATGCTTTGATCACACTATCAAAACGTTTATTCCAACTCCGAGAGGCTTGCACCAGTCCATAAATGGATCGCTGGAGCTTGCACACTTTGTTAGCACCTTTTGGTTCGATAAAACCTTCAGGTTGCATCATATACAACTCTTCTTCCAGATATCCATTCAGGAATGCAGTCTTTACATCCATTTGCCAAATTTCATAATCATAAAATGCGGCAATTGCTAACATGATTCAGACAGACTTAAGCATCGCTACAAGTGAGAAGGTCTCATCATAGTCAACTCCTTGAACTTGTCGAAAACCTTTCGCAACAAGTCGAGCTTTATAGACAGTAACATTACCATCAACGTCAGTCTTCTTCTTGAAGATCCATTTATTCTCTATGGCCTGCCGATCATCGGGGAAGTCAACCAAAGTCCACACTTTGTTCTCATACATGGATCCCATCTCAGATTTCATGGCCTCAAGCCATTTTGCGGAATCTGGGCTTATCATAGCTTCCTCATAGTTCGTAGGTTCATCATGGTCAAGTAACATGACCTCCAGAACAGGATTACTGTACCACTCTGGTGCGGATCTTACTCTGGTTGACCTACGAGGTTCGGTAGTAACTTGATCTGAAGTTTCATGATCATCACCATTGGCTTCCTCACTAATTGGTGTAGGTGTCACAGGAACCAGTTTCTGTGATGAACTACTTTCCAATAAAGGAGAAGGTACAATTACCTCGTCGAGTTCTACTTTCCTCCCACTCACTTCTTTCAAGAGAAACTCCTTCACTAGAAAGGATCCATTCTTAGCAACGAATATCGTGCCTTAGGATCTGTGATAGAAGGTGTACCCAGCAGTGTCCTTTGGGTATCCTATGAAGACACATTTCTCCGATTTGGGTTCGAGCTTATCAGGTTGAAGCTTTTTCACATAAGCATCGCAGCCCCAAACTTTAAGAAATGACAACTTGGGTTTCTTGCCAAATCACAGTTCATAAGGGGTCGTCTCAACGGATTTTGATGGTGCCCTATTTAACGTGAATGCAGCCATCTCTAAAGCATAACCCCAAAACGATAGCGGTAAATCAGTGAGGGACATCATAGATCGCACCATATCTAATAAAGTGCGGTTACGACATTCGGACACACATTACGTTGTGGTGTTCCAGGTGGCGTGAGTTGAGAAACTATTCCGCATTATTTCAAATGAAGTCCAAACTCATAACTCAAATATTCACCTCCACGATTAGATCGCAGAAACTTGATTTTCTTGTTATGATGATTTTCCGCTTCACGCTGAAATTCTTTGAACTTTTCAAATGTTTCAGACTTATGTTTCATTAAGTACATATACCCATATCTTCTCAAATCATCTATGAAGGTAAGAAAATAACGATATCCGCCGCAAGCCTCAGTGTTCATTGGACCACATACATCAGTATGTATGATTTCCAATAACCCTGTTGCTCGCTCCATTGTTCCGGAGAATGGAGTTTTAGTCATCTGGCCCATGAGGCATGGTTCACAAGTACCAAGTGATTCATAATCAAGTGATTCCAGAAGTCCATCAGAATGGAGTTTCTTCATGCGCTTTACACCAATATGACCCAAACGGCAGTGCCACATATAAGTTGCACTATCATTATTAACTTTGCATCTTTTGGCTTCAATACTATGAACATGTGTATCACTACTATCAAGATTTAGTAAAAATAGACCACTCATCAAGGGTGCATGACCATAAAAGATATTACTCATATAAATAGAACAACCATTATTCTCTGATTTAAATGAATAACCGTCTCGCATCAAACAAGATCCAGATATAATGTTCATGCTCAATGCTGGGACCAAATAACAATTATTTAGGTCTAAAATTAATCCCGAAGGTAGATGTAGAGGTGGCGTGCCGACGGTGATCACATCGACTTTGGAACCATTTCCCACGCGCATCGTCACCTCGTCCTTAGCCAATCTTCGCTTAATCCGTAGCCCCTTTTTCGAGTTGCAAATATTAGCAACAGAACCAGTATCAAATACCCAGGTGCTACTGCGAGCATTAGTAAGGTACACATCAATAACATGTATATCAAATATACCTTTCACTTTGCCATCCTTCTTATCCGCCAAATACTTGGCGCAGTTCCACTTCCAGTGACAAGTTCCTTTGCGGTAGAAGCACTCAGTTTCAGGTTTAGGACCAGACTTGGGTTTCTTCACTTGAGAAACAACTGGCTTGCTGTTTTTCTTGAAGTTCCCCTTCTTCCCTTTACCCTTTTTCTTGAAACCAGTGGTCTTGTTGGCCATCAACACTTGATGCTCCTTCTTGATTTCTACCTCCGCAGCCTTTAGCATTGCGAAAAGCTCGAGAATAGTCTTATCCATCCCTTGCATATTATAGTTCATCACGAAGCACTTGTAGCTTGGTGACAGTGATTGAAGAACTCTGTCGATGACACTATCATCGGGAAGATTAACTCCAAGCTGAGTCAAGTGGTTGTGGTACCTAGACATTCTGAGTATATGTTCACTGACAGAACTATTCTCCTCCATTTTGCAGCTATAGAACTTATTGGAGACTTCATATCTCCCAATCCGGGCATTTGCTTGAAATATTAACTTCAACTCCTGGAACATCTCATATGCTCCATGACGTTCAAAACATCGTTGAAGTCCCGGTTCTAAGCCGTAAAGCATGGAACACTGAACTATCGAGTAGTCATCAGCTTTGCTCTGCCAGGTGTTCACAACATCTGGCGTTGCTCCCGCAGCGGGTTTGTCACCTAGCGGTGCTTCCTGGACGTAATTCTTCTGTGCAGCAATGAGGATATCCTCAAGTTACGGACCCAGTCCATGTAGTTGCTACCATCATCTTTCAACTTAGCTTTCTCTAGGAACGCATTAAAATTCAATGGAACAACAACACGGGCCATCTATCTACAACAACATAGACATGCAAAATACTATCAGGTACTAAGTTCATGATAAATTAAATTTCAATTAATCAAATTACTTAAGAACTCCCACTCATATAGACATCTCTCTCTCTAATCATCTAAGTGATCATGTGATCCCTATCAACTAAACCATGTCCGATCATCACGTGAGATGGAGTAGTTTTCAATGGTGAACATCATTATGTTTATCATATCTACTATATGATTCACACCCGACCTTTCGGTCTCAGTGTTCCGAGGCCATATCTGCATATGCTAGGCTCGTCAAGTTTAACCCGAGTATTCTGCATGTGCAAAACTGGCTTGCGCCCGTTGTATGTGAACATAGAGCTTATCACACCCGATCATCATGTGGTTTCTCGGCACGACGAACTGTAGCAACGGTGCATACTCAGGGAGAACACTTGTACCTTGAAATTTAGTGAGAGATCATCTTATAATGCTACCGCAAAACTATGCAAAATAAGATGCATAAAGGATAAGCATCACATGCAATCAATATAAGTGATATGATATGGCCATCATCATCTTGTGCCTTTGATCTCCATCTCCAAAGCACATTCATGATCACCATCATCACCAGCTTGACACCTTGATCTCCATCGAAGCATCATTGTCGTCTCGCCAACTATTGCTCCTACGACTATCGCTACTTCTTAGTGATAAAGTAAAGCAATTACATGGCGATTGCATTTCATATAATAAAGCGACATCCATATGGCTCCTGCTAGTTGCCGATAACTCTGTTACAAAACATGATCATCTCATACAATAAAATTTTGTGTCATGTCTTGACCATATCACATCACAATATGCCCTGTAAAAACAAGTTAGACGTCCTCTACTTTGTTGTTGCAAGTTTTATGTGGCTGCTACGGTCTAAGCAAGAATTGTTCTTACGTACGCATCAAAAACCACAACGCGATATAGTGATTGCTTTTTGATCTTCAGAAAGAACCCTGTTCATTGAATCCGATTCAACTAAAGTTGGAGAAACTGACACCCACTAGCCACCTGTGTGCGAAGCACGTCGGTAGAACCAGTCTCGCGTAAGCGTACGCGTAATGTCGGTCTGAGCCGCTTCATCCAACAATACCGCTAAATAAGGAATCAACTAGTGACGGCAAGCAATATGTATATACCCACACCCACAACTCCTTTGTGTTCTATTCATGCATATAACATCTACGCATAGACCTGGCTTGGATACCATTGTTGGGGAACACAGTAATTTCAAAAAAAAGTTCCTACGCACACGCAAGATCTATCTAGGTGATGCATAGCAACGAGAGGGGAAGAGTGTTGTCTACGTACCCTCATAGACCGTAAACGGAAGTGTTATGACAACGTGGTTGATGTAGTCGAACGTCTTCACGATCCGACCGATCCTAGTACCGAAAGTATGACACCTCCGCGATCTGCACACGTTCAGCTCAGTGACGTCCCATGAACTCTAGATCCAGCTGAGTGTCGAGAGAGAGTTTCATCAACACGATGGCGTGATGATGGTGATGATGAAGCTACTGGCGCAGGGCTTCGCCTAAGCACTACGACGATATGACCGAGGTGGATTATGGTGGAGGGGGGCATTGCACACGGCTAAGACAATGTTTATTGTTGTGTTCTAGGGTGCCCCTGCTCCCGTATATAAAGGAGCAAGGGGGGAGGCCGGCCGGCCCTAGGGCTCACCAAGGAGGGGAGGAATCCTCCTCCTAGTAGGAAGAGGATTCCTCCTTTCCTAGTCCAACTAGGAGGAGAAGGGGAAAGAGGGAAAAGAGAGGAAGAGGAGAAGGAAAGGGGGGGGGGCTCCCTAGTCCAATTCGGACTCCCTATAGGGAGGGGGCACGTCTGCCCCTTGTGGGCTGCCTCCCCTCTTCCCTATGGCCCATGTAGGCCCAATCTTTCCCCGGGGGGTTCCGGTAACCCTCCGGCACTCCGATTTTCTCTGAAATCACCCGGAACACTTCCGGTGTCTGAATATAGCCGTCCAATATATCAATCTTTATGTCTCGACCATTTCGAGACTCCTCGTCATGTCTGTGATCATATCCGGGACTCTGAACTACCTTCGGTACATCAAAACACATAAACTCATAATACTGATCGTCACCGAACGTTAAGCGTGCGGACCCTACGGGTTGGAGAACTATGTAGACATGACCGAGACACGTCTCCGATCAATAACCAATAGTGGAACCTAGATGTTCATATTGGCTCCCACATATTCTACGAAGATCTTTATCGGTCAAACCGCATAACAGCATACGTTGTTCTCTCTGTCATCGGTATGTTACTTGCTCGAGATTCGATCGCCAATATCTCAATACCTAGTTCAATCTCGTTACCGGCAAGTCTCTTTACTCGTTCCGTAATGCACCATCCCGTAACTAACTCATTAGTTACATTGCTTGCAAGGATTATAGTGATGTGCATTACCGAGAGGGCCCAGAGATACCTCTCCGATAATCGGAGTGACAAATCCTAATCTCGATCTATGCCAACTTAACAAACACCATTGGAGACACCCGTAGAGTATCTTTATAGTCACCCAGTTACGTTGTGGCATTTGATAGCACACTAAGTGTTCCTCCGGTATTCGGGAGTTGCATGATCTCATAGTCATAGGAACATGTATAAGTTATGGAGAAAGCAATAGCAACAAACTAAACGATCATCGTGGTAAGCTAACGGATGGGTCAAGTCAATCACATCATTCTCTAATGATGTGATCCCGTTAATCAAGTGACAACTCTTGTCTATGGTCTGGAAACATAACCATCATTGATTCAACGAGCTAGTCAAGTAGAGGCATACTAGTGACACTCTGTTTGTCTATGTATTCACACATGTACTAAGTTTCCAGTTAATATAATTCTAGAATGAATAATAGACATTTATCATGATATAAGGAAATGTAAATAACAATTTATTATTGCCTCCAGGGCATATTTCCTTTATTGACCTTACCAGGAAACGAAGGTGCCCACACCTTCTTCCATATTGGATTCGATCCTCTAGATGATGACGCCATAGTTTGGTATGAATTCCCGAACTGGTGTCTCTTTTTTTGACATCAAAACAACTTTATTCCTCAAATAATAGCGAGATCATTTACAATTTGATGAGAAATAAATTCTGGACAATCACTATCCCAAACCATAGAATATCTAGATCTAAGAGAACTCTTTGCTATGCTATCAACAACAAGATTTGCCTCTCTAAAACAATGAACCACATCAACATTAGAGAAATCTGTTGGGGAACGCAGTATTTCAAAAATTTTCCTACGATCATGCAAGATCTATCTAGGAGATGCATAGCAACGAGAGGGGATAGTGTGTCCATGTACCCCCGTAGACCGAAAGTGGAAGCGTTTAGTAACACGGTTGATGTAGTCGAACGTCTTCGTGATCCAACTGTTGGGGAACGTAGTAATTTCAAAAAAATTCCTACACACATGCAAGATCATGGTGATGCATAGCAACGAGAGGGGAGAGTGTTGTCTACGTACCCTCGTAGACCGTTCGCGGTAGCGTTATATCAACGCGGTTGATGTAGTCGTACGTCTTCACGTCCGATCGATCCAAGTACCGAAAGCACGGCACCTCCGAGTTCTGCACACGTTCGGCTCAGTGACGTCCTCGCCTTCTCGATCCAGCAAGAGGGGCAAAGTAGTAGATGAGTTCCGGCAGCACGACAGGGTGGTGACGGTGTTGGTGAAGAACAATCTCCGCAGGGCTTCGCCTAAGCACTATGAAAACTATGACGGAGGATAAACTAGAGGGGACGGGGTTGCCGGCACATGGCTTGGTGTTTCTTGATGTGTCTTTGGTGCTAGCCCTACTCCTCTATTTATATGTTGAGCCCTGGGGTCAAAACTTGGAGTAAAAGCCTCCTCAAAGTCGGTTTCACCCGAAAGGCAAGAGTCCTTCTCGGACTCCAGGGCTAGACGCCAGGGTTCCCGGCGTCTACCCCCTAGACGCCAGGGTTCCTGGCATCTAGCCTCTGGTCTCCGCAAAACTTCCTTTTTGCACTTTAAAAAAGCCTCGTGGGCTTTCCCCTTTGGCCCAGATAAAGTGTTCTCGTGCCCAAACATTTCGGGAAACATCCGGAACCCCTTCCGGTGAATTCCGGAACCATTCCGGAGATCAAACACTACTATCCACATATCAATCTTTACTTCCGGACCATTCCAGAGTTCCTCGTCATGTCTGTGATCTCATCCGAAACTCCGAACAACATTCAGTCACCAACATACATAACTCATAGTACTATATCGTCAACGAACATTAAGCGTGCGGACCCTACGGGTTCGAGAAGTATGTAGACATG
Source organism: Triticum dicoccoides (assembly GCF_002162155.2). Lineage (NCBI taxonomy): Eukaryota > Viridiplantae > Streptophyta > Magnoliopsida > Poales > Poaceae > Triticum > Triticum dicoccoides. The sequence continues at coordinate 551,420,017 of NC_041382.1, forward strand.
ACCGAGACACCTCTCTGGTCAATAACCAATAGCGGGACCTGGATGCCCATATTGGCTCCTACATATTCTACGAAGATCTTTATCGGTCAGACCGCATAACAACATACGTTGTTCCCTTTGTCATCGGTATGTTACTTGCCCGAGATTCGATCGTCGGTATCTCAATACCTAGTTCAATCTCGTTACCGGCAAGTCTCTTTACTCGTTCCGTAATACATCATCCCGCAACTAACTCATTAGTTGCAATGCTTGCAAGGCTTATAGTGATGTGCATTACCGAGTGGGCCCAGAGATACCTCCCCGACAATCGGAGTGACAAATCCTAATCTCGAAATATGCCAACCCAACAAGTACATTTGGAGACACCTGTAGAGCACCTTTATAATCACCTAGTTACGTTGTGATGTTTGGTGGCACACAAAGTGTTCCTCCGGTAAACGGGAGTTGCATAATCTCATAGTCATAGGAACATGTATAAGTCATGAAGAAAGCAGTAGCAACAAACTAAACGATCAAGTGCTAAGCTAACGGAATGGGTCAAGTCAATCACATCATTCTCCTAATGATGTGATCCCGTTAATCAAATGACAACTCATGTCTATGGTTAGGAAACATAAGCATCTTTGATCAACGAGCTAGTCAAGTAGAGGCATACTAGTGACACTCTGTTTGTTTATGTATTCACACATGTATTATGTTTCTGGTTAATACAATTCTAGCACGAATAATAAACATTTATCATGATATAAGGAAATAAATAATAACTTTATTATTGCCTCTAGGGCATATTTCCTTCAGTCTCCCACTTGCACTAGAGTCAATAATCTAGTTCACATCGCCATGTGATTTAACATCAATAGTTCACATCACCATGTGATTAACACCCATAGTTCACATCGACATGTGACCAACATCCAAATTTTTTACTAGAGTCAATAATCTAGTTCACATTGCTATGTGATTAGCACCCAAAGAGTACCGAGGTGTGATCATGTTTTGCTTGTGAGAGAAGTTTAGTCAACGGGTCTGCCACATTCAGATCCGTACATATTTTGCAAATTTCTATGTCAACAATGCTCTGCATGGAGCTACTCTAGCTAATTGCTCCCACTTTCAATATGTATCCAGATTGAGACTTAGAGTCATGTGGATCAGTGTCAAAACTTGCATCGACGTAACCCTTTACGATGAACCTTTTGTCACCTCCATAATCGAGAAACATATCCTTATTCCACTAAGGATAATTTTGACCAATGTCCAGTGATCTACTCCTAGATCACTATTTTACTCCCTTGCCAAACTCAGGGCAGGGTATACAATAGGTCTGGTACACAACATGACATACTTTATAGAACCTATGGCTGAGGCATAGGGAATGACTTTCATTCTCTCTCTATCTTCTGCCGTGGTCGAGTTTTGAGTCTTACTCAACTTCACACCTTGTAACACAGGCAAGAACTCCTTTTTGACTGTTCCATTTTGAACTACTTCAAAATCTTGTCAAGGTATGTACTCATTGAAAAACTTATCAAGCGTCTTGATCTATCTCTATAGATCTTGATGCTCAATATGTAAGCAGCTTCACCGAGGTCTTTCTTTGAAAAACTCCTTTCAAACATTCCTTTATGCTTTGCAGAATAATTCTACATTATCTCCGATCAACAATATGTCATTCACATATACTTATCAGAAATGCTGTAATGGTCCCACTCACTTTCTTGTAAATACAGGCTTCACCGCAAGTCTGTATAAAACTATATACTTTGATCAACTTATCAAAGCGTATATTCCAACTCCGAGATGCTTGCACCAGTCCATAGATGGATCGCTGGAGCTTGCATATTTTGTTAGTACCTTTAGGATTGACAAAACCTTCTGGTTGCATCATATACAACTCTTCTTTAATAAATCCATTAAGGAATGTAGTTTTGTTTATCCATTTGCCAGATTTCATAAAATGCGGAAATTGCTAACATGATTCGGACAGACTTAAGCATAGATACGAGTGAGAAACTCTCATCGTAGTCAACACCTTGAACTTGTCGAAAACCTTTTTGCGACAATTCTAGCTTTGTAGATAGTAACACTACTATCAGCATCCGTCTTCCTCTTGAAGATCCATTTAATCTCAATGGCTCGCGGATCAATGGGCAAGTCAATCAAAGTCCATACTTTGTTCTCATACATGGATCTCATCTCAGATTTCATGGCCTCAAGCCATTTCACGGAATTTGGGCTCATCATCGCTTCCTCATAGTTCGTAGGCTCATCATGGTCAAGTAACATGACATCCAGAACATGATTACTGTACCACTCTGGTGCGGATCTCACCCTGGTTTACCTACGAGGTTCGGTAGTAACTTGATATGAAGTTACATGATCATCATCATTAGCTTCCTCACTAATTGGTGTAGTAGTCACAGGAACAGATTTCTGTGATGAACTACTTTCCAATAAGGGAGCAGGTACAGTTACCTCATCAAGTTCTACTTTTCTCCCACTCACTTATTTCGAGAGAAACTTCTTCTCTAGAAAGGATCCATTCTCAGCAATGAATATCTTGCCTTCGGATCTGTGATAGAAGGTGTACCCAACATTTTTCTTTTGGGTATCCTATGAAGATGCACTTCTCTGATTTGGGTTTGAGCTTATCAGGTTGAAACTTTTTCACATAAGCATTGCAACCTCAAACTTTAAGAAATGACAGCTTAGGTTTCTTGCCAAACCATATTTCATACGGTGTCGTCTCAACGGATTTAGATGGTGCCCTATTTAACATGAATGTAGCTGTCTCTAATGCATAACCCGAAAATGATAGTGGTAAATCGGTAAGAGACATCATAGATCGCACCATATCTAATAAAGTACAGTTACGACGTTCGGACACACCATTACATTGTGGTGTTCCAGGTGGCGTGAGTAGTGAAACTATTTCACATTGTTTTAACTGAAGGCCAAACTCGTAACTCAAATATTTTACTTCTGCGATCATATCATAGAAACTTTTATTTTTGTTACGATGATTCTCCACTTCACTCTGAAATTCTTTGAACTTTTCAATTGTTTCAGACTTATGTTTCATCAAGTAGATATACCCATATCTGCTCAAATCATCTGTGAAGGTCAGAAAATAATGATACCCGCCGCGAGCCTCAACACTCATCGGACTGCATACATCAGTATGTATTATTTCCAATATGTCAGTTGTTCGCTCCATTGTTCCAGAGAACGGAGTCTTAGTCATCTTGCCCATGAGGCATGGTTCGCAAGCATCAAAATGATTCATAATCAAGTGATTTCGAAAGCCCATCAGCATGGATTTTCTTCATGCGCTTTACACCAATATGACCTAAACGGCAGTGCCACAAATAAGTTGCACTATCATTATTAACTTTGCATCTTTTGGCTTCAATATTATGAGAATATGTATCACCACAATCAAGATCCAATAAACCATTTTCATTGGGTGTATGACCATGTCGGTGGGAACGACACCTATGGGATCACAAGAATCCCTACTGTGGTTAGCGGGGCGCGGGGTCGTGAGAAGAGCAGATCTAACAGGTAGCACACGGTTCGTTTATCCAGGTTCGGGCCGCAAGGATGCGTAAAACCCTACTCCTGCTTTGGTGGATTGTATATCTATGTTCTTGAGCTAGCTATGGGGTGTGAGGAGCTCCAAAAAGCCCAATCCTCCTCCTGGTCGCCTCGGGCCTCCTTTTATAGAAAAAAGGGGTTGCCACAGTGGCACACAGGAGGTGGAAAGGGTACAGTGATGCGAGGTTATCCCTTGCATTACATGACAAGGCGCATTTAATGCGTCTTGCTTAGGTGTCCTTGCTTTATCCGGGACGGGGGAGAGATCTGTCTCGTCCGTCGCCGCTCCTTCTCGTGTCGACACGCGCCCTAGCCAGCGATGCCTGAAATGCCACGTAGGTAGGCAGGCAGCTAAGGTGGTGCAGTGGTGGGTCTTCACGAAGATCTGCATGTGGCCACGCAGGTGCCTGCCCAGCTGGTTGGGTCGGCAGCTCCGTGCATGCGGTGGTGGAGGTTTAGTTGGCGTGGGCCTGATGGTGGCCCCGCGGGTGTCCTCAGGAAGGGCCTTGCCGGGGCCCCGGCAAGGGTCTTGCCGAGGCGCCTGTTGTCATCCCCGGCAAGGCGCTTGCCGGGGGCCTTGTGGTCTTCCTCGGCTGGGATCCCGCCAAGGGTTGTCGTCTCCTTAGTGCGTATCTGATCTTGAATGTCTTCACAAAGATCTGTATGCCACCACGGAGATGTTTCCCGAATCCTTGCCCCATGGGGGCAGTGGACTCAAGGGTGATTTGCTCCGTAGGTGTGGGACGAGTCGCCGCGGCAAGGGTCTTGCCGGGGCTGCTAGAACTGTCTCCCGACAAGGATCTTGCCGGGGGAGTCCGCTTTGTCCCCTTTGCTCTTCGTGGTCTTGGCCTTGGCGTCGTTCTAGTTCTCTTGAGCTTCGGTCTTACCCTAGCTCACCTCCCTTGCCTTGCTTGGTGTGGTGGTGCCCGTGGCTCACACTGCCCGTGCATAGTTATAGGGGTACAAAAAGTGTACCCCTCTTTTTGTACACCGACAGGAGCCCCCGGGCCTGGGCCACACATAAGCGCACGCGTTGTTGGGCTAGGCCCAAAAACGGTGCGCGGGCAGGCGGGGCGGTTTTTACCGCGGTAAGATTCTTCGTGCGCTGCGCTTCCCACGACTCCCGCGCGTGGCGCGGTGTGGGGAGGTGCGTGTGACGTGGGCAGCATGCGTGGGGTTGGTTCCCGCAGGCATGCGTCACATCGTAGTAAAGGGGCGGTTCGCGCCTTCCCCATAAACGGAGGGAGGCGTGGAGGCGTAGCCCATTTACTGAATGGGGCTGAGGCACGGTCTTCAAGGCGTCCACTCCCGACGATCACGGGGTGGGGAGTGGTCGTCTCACCCGTCCCCTCGGTTCTGCACGTCCGCCACGTGTCTCCCATGCGCCCGGGGTGGCAAATGGTGGAGGCGGGAAACCGGGCCGTTGCTGGTTGGGGCAGCGGGTCGGTCCTGGCTCCCTGCGCCTTCCGTATCTTGATTGGCCGAGCGGGGCAGCCAAGCCCCAACCCCGATCCTTTATAAAGAGCGGGAGGGGGGGATGGCGTCCTGCATTCTTTCATCTTCTTCTTCCTTTAGCTTCTGCTCCTTCCATTCGTCATGGAGAGAGGGAATCCCGGTCCTTCAACAGTGGCGGCGAGGGTCGCTGCTCGACAACGCGTCCCTCCTTCTCCTGCGCCTGCGGTGGCAGAGCCAGCCGCGAGGGGAAGGGGGAGGGGGCGAGGCCATGGGCGAGGCCGGGGCGCTCGGGGAAGAGGAGGACGGGGTAGCGCGCCGGCCTCGCCTCCACCAGCAGCTCCTCCTCCAATGGAGGGCCATGTTGGGGATGACCCTTGTGAGTTCTTCGTCAGGCTGCGCCGGCCGCCGCGCCATCGCCTTCGTCTCCTGACTCCATTTGCGCGGGAGATGGAGCTGGATCCGCCGGAGTCGTTGCGGCTGCACATGAGGGGCTGCGGGATCAGTGGCACGCGGGTTCGCGTCGACTTCCCCGCCCCTCACGTGATGTATCTTTGTCGGGGATGGAAGACGTTTGCTCATACCCACCGCTTGACGGAGGGGTTCACGCTCCATGTTAAGCTGATGGAGGGTGGCCTTCTCTCCGTCAAGGTCTTCGGGTGCTTTGGGATCCGTGCAAGGTGCTGCGTGGAGAGCTCTTCTGATAGTGAAGACTCCTCCTCGGGCGGGAGTGACGAGGAGGACAACGGCAGCGATGACGAGGGTAGTAGGCGGCAGGATGACAGGTCCGATTAGGTGTCGGGTGCCGCTCCGTGCGGCACCGGCGACCCCATCATCCATGTCGCCGGCTCCTTGAACTTCTCGGGGTCGTCTCCTTGGGCGGCTGGCGTTGGGAGGCTGCGGAAGAGGAAGAGGGCGGGCGGCAAGGCCGTCAAGTCAGAGTATGCGGGCACCGACGCCTTCGACGCGTGCTGACGTCCTGTCGCCCCATCTTCGAGCTCTGCTTCCGGCGCCGCCATCACCATCCAGCCTTTGGACAGCCACCAAGATGTTCTCTTGGTGTCTTCTGCCACCTGTAGCTCGCCTAGGCGCTCCTTTTGTCCCTTTCGCCTCCTTGACCTGCCTCCTGAGGAGAGGGACAAGAAAGGGATACGGGCACCTTATCTCTTTTTAGTTTGTAAGCCTTCGGGCCTTTGTTGAATTTAAAACTTGTAATCCCATCATTCATGTTTTTCATTCCCTATGGACTGTACCTGAGTGGAATGTTTTTAATGAAAAAGGGATGCTTGCCGGGTCATTTGTTTGCGGGTGGAACCCACGACAAGGAGTAAATCCTTGATATCTTCAAGATAAACATTTCCTTGCCCTGCAACAGGCCTTGCCGTCTCCCCACTTCGCTCGACCTTCCTCATGCCTTTGGCGGAGGCAGGGATGAGGCGGGTTCAGGCTCCTTGTTTCATCCTTTCGCTGCCGCGACTACGACCAAACTTGGCCCCAGGAACGATCCCTAGGGCCTAGAGTTATGGGAGCATGGTAGCTTAGGGGAAAACGAGGTTTCACATACCTCAGTCCATAATGGAATGCATGATAAGGGATGAAGAACTTATCTGAAGTTGCACTCCCCGGCAACCCTGGTTCGCCGTGGGTGAATCTTTGCTCTTGCAGCCCCCGGCAATATTGGCTTGCCGGGGGCTAGATGCTGGTCTGTTCCTCTTTTTTCCTCCCCAAGTGGTTCGGCACGGATATCCGTGTGTCCTGTGGACCAAAGAAGACAAAAGAAAGAGAAAGATACGCACACTCGACCTCTAAGCTAGGGGTTAGTCGCCGCTAAGCACTATCAACCCTAACCAAGGACGAGACTCGACCTAGCATGCATGCTATAACTTAGGGCGCCAGCGCTTCATTTACTTATGCTCAGGGTCTGCGCCTGGCTTTGTACAAAGGGTTACATGCGTCATCGGCAAGGCTCGTACAAAAGGTGGCTTGCCGGGGGGGCCCGGCAAGCCGCGCCTCATGGGTAAAACTTGCGAAGATGCTCAATGTTCCAGGAGTTACTCACCAGAATGGCATCTTCGGTCTCCAGGCGGACTGCGCCGGGCCTGGTGACTCTTATTACCCGATAAGGGCCTTCCCACTTCGGCGTCAACTTGTTGGAATTCTTGGCCGATTGAACGCGCCGAAGAACAAGGTCGCCTTCCTCAAAGCTTCGGGCATGAACCTTGCGGCTATGGTAGCGGCGCAAGGCTTGCTGGTAGCGCGCTGCTCTCACAGCCGCCCGAAGACGATCTTCCTCAACGAGCGTTGCGTCATCTTGCCGCAATTGCTCTTGCTCAAGCTCGTCATAAGCGAGTACTCGAGGTGACCTGTATATGAGTTTCGTGGGGAGAACCGTGTCACAACCCTAGAGCTTGCCTGTAACTAGTGGCATTGCATCCATGCATCATGTTTAAATTTCTTTAAATTTGAATTGGGGAATTGGAGAGCCTCAGAAGTCATTTAAAAAAAATGATGATCAACATTAAAAATTGCTTCAAATGTTTCCAAGGAAATGTTCCTTTTTAGCTTTGAAAAATATTGGCAAGAATAAAATGCAAACCAATATTTTTGGAGTGACTGAAACATTTATTTTGGGCCTTTGAATTAATTCAATAACTATTTGCATTGGATATATATTTGATATATAAATAACATATGTCCAATAATACTGGAACATTTTATGTGGTTTGGTATATTTTAGTTCTAGCCACATAACTATTTTCAGGATTTTATAAAATGGTTTAGTATTTTACTAAACTAAAACAACACAGAACAAAATAAATAAATAAAAACAGAAATAGGAAAAGCAGAGAGGAGAGAAACCTTACCTGGCGCTCACCTGGTAGCCCAGCCGGCTCAGCTCCTGTGCGGCCCAGCCCACCAGGCGTCCCCCCTGTCGTCTTCCTCCCCTCGCCCCGAAGCAGCTCGGTGGCGAGCGCTGGCGATGCCCCGGCCACCACCTGCTTGCCGCCTTCCTCTCGTCGCCCTGGACCCCGTCCGCGACGCCCCGTGTCCCCTCGCCCCTCTCCCTCACTTGCTGCACCCTCTCTCCCTCCCCTGACTCTCTTTCCCGAGCTCACCCGAGAGTCGCCGTCGCCGCCGCTCGCCATAGCCACGGCCACCGACCACCACTCGCCTCGCCGACCAATCCAGAAGGACCGCAGCGTCGTCCTCATCACCTACGCAGAGCCAAGCTACGCCGGACGCACTGCATCACCGCCTTCTTCATCGTCTTCAAGCTCCGGCCCCGAGATCGCCGGCGACCCCGCGCTCGCCTCGCAGCCTCCCCGAACCCACTGACCACCCCTGCAGACTCGACGTGAGCTCCTCTTCGTTTCCCCTCCGTCTTTTCGCTCGATTTCGTGCCGTATCCATCGTCTCCGCCGAGCCCGAGAGCCCATTGCCGCCGGCCACGAGGTCGCCGTGGCTAGAGCTCACGCGCGTCACGTCCAAGCACACCATCGTGCTCAGCACCACGCCAGGATCCCAAAACCCTAGTCTATTGCTCCTGTTGTGTACCGTAGCCACCGCTCGCGCCTCACCCGAACTCCGGCCGCCGCCGTCGTCATGATTGCCATCGCCTCCGGCCACCCTAGCTTCTCCCGTTTGCCCTGTTAGATGCGCGCGAGCCTGGGCATCCCGTAGAGCCCCTCCGCCGCTCTTTTGGTCATCGGAGGGCGAATCCCGGCGCTCTCCGCCGTCCCTGGCCTCGCCGGCGACGAGCCTCGGGTCAACTCCGGCGAGTTTGACCCGGGTGTGACCCCACTGCCCGGTTTGACTCTCCCCTCTCTCCCACTGACATGCGGGCCCCGCCCGGCTAACCAAGTTAGTTAGGGTTAATTTAATTAGGTTAGTTAGTCCAGACACTGACACGCAGGGCCCATAGGTCAGTTTGACCTGGACCAGCCTGTTGACCTGCTGACGTCACCGTGAGGTCATGCTGACGCAATAATTCCTTTCTGGAATTTAAATAAATCCTAAATGATTTATAAATTCCAGAAAATGCCTAAAACTTCTAAAATTCATAGAAATTCAACCGTAACTCCAAATTAAATAATTTATATATGAAAAATTATCAGAAAAATTCAAGGAATCCATATGTACCATTTTCATGCATGTTAGAACAACTTATAGCTGCTGTTTAGCACAAATCAATTAAATGGCATTTGAATAATCACATATGGAGTTTGAATTTGAATCTTGTATTCAAAGCAACCCCCATTTAACTTGTTGCTAGATGCATTAGCCCAAAACACATTCATTTTGCCATGTCATGATCATGCATCATATTGTGCATTGCATTGATTGTGTTCCCTTCTGTGTTGCCGGTATTTGTCCCCTCTCGATAGACGTGATACCGATGATGTGATCGTTGACACTGATGAAGACTCAATGCTATCTTCAGAAGTGCCAGGCAAGCAAAACCCCCTTGTTCATTCCGATACAATCCTAATCTCTCGCTCCTGCTCTCTTTTAATGCATTAGGACAACACCGATTCATATGTTACTTGCTGCGGTAGCTGAACCCCTTTATCCTTTGCATGACCTGTCATTGCCACAGTAAATAGATGAAACCCACTAGCATGAGTAGGAGTTGTTTGAGCCCTGTTGTGCCTACTCATTCATGCTTGTTTGTCATGCCTACTACTGCTTAGAGTTGAGTCAGGTCTGATTCATCGGGGATGAATCAGAGGTGTGTGAACATGTCCTACTGTGTGTGAGCTAAGTGTGTGAATACGATTTGGTAAAGGTAGCGGTGAGAGGCCATGTAGGAGTACATGGTGGGTTGTCTCATTGCAGCCGTCCTCAGGAACTGAGTTCTATGTTTGTGATCCATGATTCAGCTACTACCACGCATTGGGCCCGAAACCAATGGACCCTCTCGGCTTCTTGATCACCCTTGTCCTCTGTCCAGGAGTTGCAAGTAGTTTCTGGTGTTTGTAGTATGCTGGAGGCCGTGGGCAGCGCTGACCGGAGGGGTGGGCTGTGATGTGGTAGGCATGTGGCACGGTGTACCGGGCGCCCGTTTGGTGTCTCGGGAACCCTGTTCACATCGTTTGGGGCTGTGAGCGAAACTCCGGCCGGATCTCCTCATGGATGGAACCCGAATAGGCGATAAACCTGGACTAGAGACTTGAGTGTTTAGGCAGGCCGTGGCCGACACCCACGTTGGTCTTCCGCTTGAAGGTTGCCGAGTACATGTCGTGTAAACGGCGGTAAGTGGTGAGAGCGTGTGTGAAGAAGTACACCCCTGCAGGGTTAACATCATCTATTCGAATAGCCGTGTCCGCGGAAAAGGACTTATGGGTTGCTTATATCAGTTCATAGACAAGTGAAAGTGGATACTCTAAAATACGCAAGATAAGCGTGAGTGCTATGGATGGCGCTCTCGTAGGGAGACGGGAGTGGATCCATAGTGGTGTATTGATATGGTGAATATGTGGACTCGTGTGCGCCACCTCAAAAGAGTTATTTGCAATAGTAGATCAGGATAGCCACCGAGTCAAAGCTGGCTTGCTGCAGTTAAACCCCACCATCCCCTTTGTTGAAAATGATGCATATGTAGTTAGTTCCGATGTAAGTCTTGCTGGGTACATTTGTACTCACGTTTGCCTATTTTATGTTTTTGCAGAGAGACCTCAGTCTCGCTAGTAGTTCCGCGTGGTCTTCGACGTTTATCTTGATACCTCAGCTACGATCTTGTGCCCTCGGCAGGATCTGGTAGATAGTCAGGCTTCTCAGCCTTTTTCATTTATAGTTGTCTGTACTCAGACATGATAGCTTCCGCTTGTGCTTGATTTGTATGCTCTGATTGTTGGGTCATGAGACCCCTGTTTGTAATATCTCGCTCCTCGGAGCCTATTGAATAAATTACTTGAGTCGTAGAGTCATGTTGTGATGCCATGTTGTATTTGCACATATCGAGCATATTGTGTGTATGTTATTGAAATGCTTGGTATGTGTGGGATCTGACTATCTAGTTGTTTATCCTTAGTAGCCTCTCTTACCAGGAAATGTCTCCTAGTGTTTCCACTCCGGAACACTTAGGCTGGCCGGCATGTGTCCTTCTTCGTTCCTGTGTCTGTCCCTTCGGGGAAATGTCACACGATAAATACCGGAGTCCTGTTAGCCCGCTACAGCCCGGTTCACCGGAGTCCTGCTAGCCCAGTGCTACAGCCTGGATTCACTCGCTGATGACCGACATGTTCGATGCTGGGTCATGGATGCCTGTCCCTGTAAGTTAGTGCCACTTTGGGTTTACGACTAGCCATGTCAGCCCGGGCTCCTTATCATATGGATGCTAGCGACACTGTCATATACGTGTGCCAAAAGGTGCAAACGGTCCCGGGCAGAGGTAAGGCGACACCCGTGGGAATACCGTGCGTGAGGCCGCAAAGTGATATGAGGTGTTACATGCTAGATCGATGTGGCATTGAGTCGGGGTCCTGATAGCGTTGGTATCAGAGCTTGACTGCCTGTAGGATTACCAAGCCAAACTGGTCGAAGTTGAGTCTAGAAATGCTTTAGTTATGTAAGGGAATTGATTGTGGGATGGGAACGTAAGGCTCTTTTTACTCCTTATACCTTATGCCCTTCTGATCTGAGTCATCTTATCTTTCCTACGGGGTTAAGGAACTAGGCTTTCTCTTCTTTCTATCAGGATCACGTGTTACTAATCCGTAGACTTATAGAATTGTTGGACTTAAGCCTCTGTTCAGTTTCTACTACTTCCGTATGTTAACTGTTGATCTTGAGACCTTGATATTGTGCTTCTGAGTGGTTATGCCACCATTTTTGTGAATGTCTCAAATCTTTTCTGAGCATTTACAGCCGTTATGCTGTCCGAGTCATCCCAGGTTTCTAAATAGTCTGATGCGTTTGCAAAATCCTTTCCCTCTGGTTTCGATGTTCCTTTATGCCAGCTCAATCACACTAATTGTTGAGTTGAGGTATTCTATTGCCTTGACATTTATGTTGGAGTTACTATTATGACCCTAGGTGTCTCAGGGGATCATCTAGTGGTCTAGCCATGATTTGTGTCCTAGTGTGATGATTCTGGCCTTTATTATCGAAAGCATCCTGTGATGCCATTTAGTTAGTAGGCATTCTATTCCTGGGTTCTTGAACCCGAGATTCACCCTACTTACATCATGTTGATAGTGTTGCTAGTTCCTTTAGGATATTAGTAACCTTTGCAATAGTCCTCAAGGTTCGTGGTACATCCTTCTTCCAATTACCATGAACCATTCTTGGCAGGAGTTCTTCTGAACCAAAAGATGACAACAAGAGTGCTCTCGATGAGCTCTCCATGCTATGTTGTGACTCTGCCAGCTCAACCTTTCTGCATGGGTTATCCGGAAGAATTATGTTGAACTTGGTTCGACATACTAATCTATGCATCCACAACTCAGGAAGTTATATGTTCCTTTGAGTTGTCCCTTTTTAGTTGTCTACTGACCTTCGTCTATCAATTGATAGTCAAGAGTATGCGTGCGTTCGTTTATCGATGCCTATTACTCTTGTGGTCCGTCAAGCCATTCTATCGCGGAATGACTAGGAGAAACAAACTCCAGTACCTCTTCCATATCCAGGATTGGGTCAAAGAAGTTGTGCTCCGCAGATCAAATTGCTAATCCAGCTTTTGATTCTGTTCTACCCTGGAGTATCACCCCCTTTATGTCAGGATTTTCATGAGAATTGCTCCAGCCCTTGTGAATTCTTGACGTAGTGATACTTCTCGCCATCATTTTCATTTCTCGCTTCCATGTTGTTGCAACCGGAGTGCCGACAAGTGAATCGTGATGTGTGAAATCAATACTGCTAGCAACTCCGTTGCTTGGTAGTTAAATGGACGATAACCTCATTCTTAGCGTGTTGATTATTGAATCGTCACCCTAAGACTGATTGTGCTACCTAGTCCCTATTTCTGGTGCACTCCTCGATCATTGAGCTAGGATTTTCTTTCACCCTTGCTCATTTGATCATATCGTCTTGCCCTCAAAAGCAGGATTGTTCCCAGGTTTAATAACATACCGATGGTTCATGATATTCCGAATTTCTTCTCGGGAGTATCACCAAGTTGTCGCCTGACCGCTATGTTGATCTCGTGATCAAGTTGGTTTATTCCTGTAAACCACCATTTCTCCAAGAATCCGTGTTGGATACCCTTGAGCTAGTTGGTTAAGCTAAACAACAACTTGGAGAGCTAGAAGATAAAGGCTTCTCCGACTTAGTTCATATTAAGGGATATCTTGTATGTATGTTGAAGAAAGATGATGTCTTCATCGATTGGTCCCTGTGATCAGTTGTTGGACCTATTATCTTGTTAAAACTTTTATTTGAGTATGGGTTATCGTCAAATCAAATCAGAACCAACGATGTTCGTAATGTTGTCTTACTCGTGGATTTTCCTCGAGCATACACCATTACATCTTTTGGTCTGACCAATGCTATCACCTTGTTCACCAAGTCGTGGAATTCCATCTTCATGGAAATCTCGATGATTTGTTGTTGAGCCCATCAACATCATTTTATCTTCTCCAAGATCTTGTTGGACAATAAGTTAGTGTTGGAAACTTTTGAAAGCATTTTCTTCATGCTAGCTCATGAAGTATTTGTTTGATGAAAGGAGTGACTTCCTCTTATACACGTGCATTTGGTGAAAGTTGCCGCCGTGAATTTGAGAAAGTTAGTTTTGCTTCCTCTGGAATCATCCCAAGTCAGTCATACACATGTGCGAAGTATTCTGTGGTTTGGAGATTTGCAACCTTCATTCTATATGTATCCCTAGCACACCAAGCCACTGATTGATTTGTTCAAGGAAAAGGAGTTGCTGTGCAAATACTAGTTCGTGCACAAGATCCCTATATCCTTAATGATGGTTCCCTACCAGAACTCGGTAGTGTTTTATTGTAAGACTACCATGTGATCATGTTTGTCTGAGACAGCGTGTTCACACATGTGTAGCAGAACCAGCTCATGTTTTGGAGCTTGCTATCGTAGTTCATTTCCCGAGAATCTCGCAACGTCATCTCGTCGATTTGTGTTGCAAACTTTCATTTTTCTTCCTAGACTCGATGAGTCTGGAATATCCTGACACCAACCAGATCTGAATCTCAGGCAGATATGATGGTTGGAACATTTCCCAAGAACTATAATACTGGTCCCTCGATAACCGGTAAAGTGGATGTCATGGCCAACACACCCAACTGGAAGACCTATTATTGTAGTATCTTGATTGAAGAAGTTGGCCACCTCCCCATAGGGATTTCGTAGGATTTACTCCCTAGTTGCCCTTATGGATTTCTGTGTTCTGAAGTCCGACCTTTTTACTTGATGTTCTAGATATCAAACCATATCTATGAATGGGTTACACTAGCACATCAAGGAGAACATTAGAAGCGGAGTGCTAAATGTCTCTCGGTCGATCATCCAGATTTCGTTTCCTTGGCCTCGCTAAGGTGAAATCTGAGAAGGTGTTATCTTCCTCTGCATCTGCATCATCCATCATTAGCCATCATGGTAGTATGTTGTGTTGCCAGGATCCTTGACACGGATGTTGGTAAAACCTTGATGATTGTGGAAATGCTCAAGTTCTTGAGAGCACGCACAAGCGCTACGTGTTATCATCGGCACTAACTGGGATTGCTCTCAGTTCCGTCGGCAATGCTATGACCTTTTCAAACAGTGAATTCACTCTCTATTGTTGGGTTCTTCCCCAGTTACCAGAATCATTCCCAGCATTTGCATTTTGTTCCCAGCTTGCACCGCCAATGTGCCATTCTACCACGGGTCTCTTCCATTTCCGGTGGTAAGCAAATTCATCCATTACGTTGTCTTCAACAAGGTAATCCACATCATCCAAGTCCGAGTATGCCATTCTACCGACCTCCTCCAAATGATCGATTGTGATTTGCCTTAAGCTAGTATAGAGAGTCTCAATGATCTCTATATCAAAGGTAATTCTTTTTGCCACTTAAGGTAATAATCTACGAGTCACCATCCCTCAGGTGTCTCGATGTGGTATCATGGCAACTCAAACTCCTCGCTACGTTGACAATCATTTACCACCTTCTTAAGCGTGAAATTTTTGTCTACCTAGTGAACCTTCGTCATCTGCTTCACTCCATTCCTATGGATGTGTGCTTTGCCTCTCATCTCGAGAGATGTTGCTATGTCTCATTCCGTGAGTTAGTCCTGAGTTGTTCGACCTTCGAGAAGAACCATTCTTTCAGGGTCTTTCCTTTCCTCTCATTGTCATGTTAGTTGGAGTTCTCAGAGCAAGACTTCGAAACAATGATGGTGAACGAATCAATGTTCAATTGAAGTGCAACTGGATCGTGAAGATTGTGTTAGTTGTGTCCCCCCCTTCACCTTACCCTACGCTTGAATCTCGGGACGAGATTTTTGTTTAGTGGGGTGAGTTGTCACAACCCTAGAGCTTGCTTGTAACTAGTGGCATTGCATCCATGCATCATGTCTAAATTTCTTTAAATTTGAATTGGGGAATTGGAGAGCCTCAAAAGTCATTTAAAAAAAATGATGATCAACATTAAAAATTGCTTCAAATGTTTCCAAGGAAATGTTCCTTTTCAGCTTTGAAAAATATTGGCAAGAATAAAATGCAAACCAATGATTTTGGAGTGACTGAAACATTTATTTTGGGCCTTTGAATTAATTCAATAACTATTTGCATTGGATATATATTTGATATATAAATAATATATGTCCAATAATACTGGAACATTTTATGTGGTTTGGTATATTTTAGTTCTAGCCACATAACTATTTTCAGGATTTTATAAAATGGTTTAGTATTTTACTAAACTAAAACAACACAGAACAAAATAAATAAATAAAAACAGAAATAGGAAAAGCAGAGAGGAGAGAAACCTTACCTGGCGCTCACCTGGTAGCCCAGCCGGCCCAGCTCCTGTGCGGCCCAGCCCACCAGGCGTCCCCCCCTGTCGTCTTCCTCCCCTCGCCCCGAAGCAGCTCGGTGGCGAGCGCTGGCGATGCCCCGGCCACCACCTGCTTGCCGCCTTCCTCTCGCCGCCCTGGACCCCGTCCGCGACGCCCCGTGTCCCCTTGCCCTCTCCCTCACTCGCTGCACCCTCTCTCCCTCCCCTGACTCTCTTCCCCGAGCTCACCCGAGAGTCGCCGTCGCCGCCGCTCGCCATAGCCACGGCCACCGACCACCACTCGCCTCGCCGACCAATCCAGAAGGACCGCAGCGTCGTCCTCATCACCTACGCAGAGCCAAGCTACGCCGGACGCACTGCATCACCGCCTTCTTCATCGTCTTCAAGCTCCGGCCCCGAGATCGCCGGCGACCCCGTGCTCGCCTCGCAGCCTCCCCGAGCCCACTGACCACCCCTGCAGACTCGACGTGAGCTCCTCTTCGTTTCCCCTCCGTCTTTTCGCTCGATTTCGTGCCGTATCCATCGTCTCCGCCGAGCCCGAGAGCCCATTGCCGCCGGCCACGAGGTCGCCGTGGCTAGAGCTCACGCGTGTCACGTCCAAGCACACCACCGTGCTCAGCACCACGCCAGGATCCCAAAACCCTAGTCTATTGCTCCTGTTGTGTACCGTAGCCACCGCTCGCGCCTCACCCGAACTCCGGCCGCCGCCGTCGTCATGATTGCCGTCGCCTCCGGCCACCCTAGCTTCTCCCGTTTGCCCTGTTAGATGCGCGCGAGCCTGGGCATCCCGTAGAGCCCCTCCGCCGCTCTTTTGGTCATCGGAGGGCGAATCCCGGCGCTCTCCGCCGTCCCTGGCCTCGCCGGCGACGAGCCTCGGGTCAACTCCGACGAGTTTGACCCGGGTGTGACCCCACTGCCCGGTTTGACTCTCCCCTCTCTCCCACTGACATGCGGGCCCCGCCCGGCTAACCAAGTTAGTTAGGGTTAATTTAATTAGGTTAGTTAGTCTAGACACTGACACGCAGGGCCCACAGGTCAGTTTGACCTGGACCAGCCTGTTGACCTGCTGACGTCACCGTGAGGTCATGCTGACGCAATAATTCCTTTCTGGAATTTAAATAAATCCTAAATGATTTATAAATTCCAGAAAATGCCTAAAACTTCTAAAATTCATAGAAATTCAACCGTAACTCCAAATTAAATAATTTATATATGAAAAATTATCAGAAAAATTCAAGGAATCCATCTGTACCATTTTCATGCATGTTAGAACAACTTATAGCTGCTGTTTAGCACAAATCAATTAAATGGCATTTGAATAATCACATATGGAGTTTGAATTTGAATCTTGTATTCAAACCAACCCCCATTTAACTTGTTGCTAGATGCATTAGCCCAAAACACATTCATTTTGCCATGTCATGATCATGCATCATATTGTGCATTGCATTGATTGTGTTCCCTTCTGTGTTGCCGGTATTTGTCCCCTCTCGATAGACGTGATACCGATGATGTGATCGTTGACACTGATGAAGACTCAATGCTATCTTCAGAAGTGCCAGGCAAGCAAAACCCCCTTGTTCATTCCGATACAATCCTAATCTCTCGCTCCTGCTCTCTTTTAATGCATTAGGACAACACCGATTCATCTGTTACTTGCTGCGGTAGCTGAACCCCTTTATCCTTTGCATGACCTGTCATTGCCACAGTAAATAGATGAAACCCACTAGCATGAGTAGGAGTTGTTTGAGCCCTGTTGTGCCTACTCATTCATGCTTGTTTGTCATGCCTGCTACTGCTTAGAGTTGAGTCAGGTCTGATTCATCGGGGATGAATCAGAGGCGTGTGAACATGTCCTGCTGTGTGTGAGCTAAGTGTGTGAACACGATTTGGTAAAGGTAGCGGTGAGAGGCCATGTAGGAGTACATGGTGGGTTGTCTCATTGCAGCCGTCCTCAGGAACTGAGTTCTGTGTTTGTGATCCATGACCAGCTACTACCACACATTGGAATGCTTAAGTGCCCCTCTCGACTTATTAATCAACTTGATCTCTGTCCAGGAGTTGCAACTAGTTTCTGGTGTTTGTAGGTAGTGTTAGTAGTCTACCAAGTGGCACCCGGTACAGGTGGGCTTGGGACAGACTAGGCACAGTGGCCCGGTGTACCAAGTGGCACCCGGTTGGTGGGCTTGGGAACCCTGCACACATCGTTTGGGGCCGTAAGCGACACCCCGGCCGGATCTCCTTGCGGATGGAACCCGAATAGGCGATAAACCTGAACTAGAGACCTGTTCGGTTAGTCAGGTTGTGGCCGACTCCCTCGCCCGGCTTCCGCTTGAAGGTTGCCGAGGTACATGACGTGTACAGGGCGGTAAGTGGCGAGAGCGTGTGTGAAGAAGTACACCCCTGCAGGGTTATCATCATCTATTCGAATAGCCGGATTCCTCGGATATGGAAACTTGGACCCCTTGCATAGTTCATAGACAAGTGAAAGTGGACACTCTAAAATACGCAAGATAAGCGTGAGTGCTATGGATGGCGTTCTCTGTCACATCCCTAGCTTCTGGCATTGCACTAGTACTAGCCTTTGGTGATGCATCATGTTTACTTTTACAGAAAGTTGAAATGGGGATTGTCCAAACCCTAGCATTTTAAGAATTCACCAGGTTCACCTAAAATATTTTCAGTCAATCCAAGTGGCTTTCAAAAATGTTCATCATCTTTGGAAAAATGCTGGAAACAGTAACCAGAGATGATGCACATTTTTCCATGTCATTTTGGATCTTTGAACTAATATATATTGTATTTGAGTTGGAGCAAATATATGTTATATATATTTTTAATGCTTCAATAATTCTGATATTTTGTGAGGGGCTCTAGAATATTACTTTCAGTCCCTGCAAAAATTATTGGAAGAAACAAAAATGATTTAGTGTTTGAACTAAATCAAAACAGATTGAAACAAATAGAAAACAATGATTAAAAAAATAAAACAGAGCAAAAATAAAAAGGGAGACGGCCACCTGGGCCACTTACCTGCTTACCTGCCCGGCCCAGCTCCTCCCGCTGGCCCAGCCCGCCACCGCTACCCCCCCTGTCGTCTTCTTCCCTCGCCAGAAGGACGCGGGCACGCGCCCGGTGCGCGCGGCCACGCGCCCCGGCCACCTCCTCCCTGCCTGGCTGCCTCCTCCTCCCCTGGTTCCCTCCCGCGACGCCACGCAGCCCCCTCGGACCCCTCTCACTCTTCCTCGAGGCCCCGCCCCTCTGCTCTTTCTCTCTCGCCCGAACCCGAACACAGCCGTCGCCACCGACGCTGTTCGCCGCGGCCACCATCCCCCTCTCGCCTCCCCGACGCCTCCCAGAGCTCCGCAAGTCCTCCCTCGTCCTCCTCGTCGTCTCACGCGACCAGAAGAGCCCCGGAACGCCGCCCCCGACGTTTTCCCCCTCGCCGGCCGCCGAGGATCTTCTCCGTCGAATTCGGCCACTCCGGCGCGCCCCCGAGCTCGCTGACCCTCCCTGCACGATCCCCGTGAGTCCCTGCTCCGTTTCCCCCTAACCCCAAGCTCGATTTCAAGCTCTAGCCGCCCCCTCTACCGGAGCCGAGACGCTCCGCCGCACGGGCTCGTCGCCGGTGAAGCTCCGGTGACCTTTTGGTCCCACGCCTGCGTCCGTTGCACTCGTTGCGTCCCGTAGGGTAAAACTAGCGCGACCACCGTTTTGTTTGCACACCGCAGCGCCGGTCCCGCGAACACCCGAGCTCCGGCAGCCGCAAAAGAGGTCGCCGCCGGCAGCTCCGGCCACCCCAGCCTCCGCCACCGCCACCGTTGGATGCGCCACTCCACCCTCTCCCCGTAGCTCCTCCCTGCGCGCCAAAAGAGCCCCTGTAGTGGGTTTCCGACGCGCACCACCGCGTCTGGCCTCGCCGGCGTCAAGCCGCCGGTGGGTCTGACCACGTTGACCACGGCGGGACACACCCCCCCCTCTGGGTCGATGACAGGTGGGGCCAGCCCCCCCTGTTAATTAGTTTAGTTATTTTATTTTAACTACCCCCCCTTTGCTGACACTGACAGGTGGGCCCCCGCCATCAGGTGATTAGCTCACCACCTAATCTAACCCCAGAGCCACTGACATGTGGGCCCTAGTGCCCTAATCCTTAATTAAACTAAAATAAACCCCCCTGTTAACCTGTGACGCTGACTAATGGGACCCCCTGGTCAGGTTTGACCCGGGGCAGCCCTGTTGACTTGCTGATGCAAGCATGACGCACTGCTGATGTCATAAAGTATTTTCTGGATTTAATTATATTCAGGAAATTCCAGAAAATGCCTAAAACTTCTAAAAATCATAGAAAATTAACCGTAACTCCAAATTAAATAATTTATATATGAAAAATTATCAGAAAAATTCAAGGAATCCATCTGTACCATTTTCATGCATGTTAGAACAACTTATAGCTGCTGTTTAGCACAAATCAACAAAAAGGCATTTGAATATTCACATATGGAGTTTGAATTTGAATTTTATATTCAAACCAACTTCATTTAATCTGGTTTTAGGTGCATTAGCCCAAAACACATTCATATTGCCATGTCATAGCATGCATCATATTGTGCATAGCATTGATCGTGTCTTTTCTGTATTGCCGGTAATTGTCCCCTCTCGATAGACGCGATACCGATGATACGATCGTTGACACTGATGAAGACTCAATGTTATCTTCAGAAGTGCCAGGCAAGCAAAACCCCCTTGTTCATTCCGATACAATCCTACTCTCTCGCTCCTGCTCTCTTTTACTGCATTAGGACAACACCGATTCATCTGTTACTTGCTGCGGTAGCTGAACCCCTTTATCCTCTGCATGACCTGTCATTCCACAGTAAATAGATGAAACCCACTAGCATGAGTAGGAGTTGTTTGAGCCCTGTTGTGCCTACTCATTCATGCTTGTTTGTCATGCCTGCTACTGCTTAGAGTTGAGTCAGGTCTGATTCATCGGGGATGAATCAGAGGTGTGTGAACATGTCCTACTGTGTGTGAGCTAAGTGTGTGAATACGATTTGGTAAAGGTAGCGGTGAGAGGCCATGTAGGAGTACATGGTGGGTTGTCTCATTGCAGCCGTCCTCAGGAACTGAGTTCTATGTTTGTGATCCATGATTCAGCTACTACCACGCATTGGGCCCGAAACCAATGGACCCTCTCGGCTTCTTGATCACCCTTGTCCTCTGTCCAGGAGTTGCAAGTAGTTTCTGGTGTTTGTAGTATGCTGGAGGCCGTGGGCAGCGCTGACCGGAGGGGTGGGCTGTGATGCGGTAGGCACGTGGCACGGTGTACCGGGCGCCCGTTTGGTGTCTCGGGAACCCTGTTCACATCATTTGGGGCTGTGAGCGAAACTCCGGCCGGATCTCCTCATGGATGGAACCCGAATAGGCGATAAAACTGGACTAGAGACTCGAGTGTTTAGGCAGGCCGTGGCTGACACCCACGTTGGGCTTCCGCTTGAAGGTTGTCGAGTACATGTCGTGTAAACGGCGGTAAGTGGTGAGAGCGTGTGTGAAGAAGTACACCCCTGCAGGGTTAATATCATTTATTCGAATAGCCGTGTCCGCGGAAAAGGACTTCTGGGTTGCTTATATCAGTTCATAGACAAGTGAAAGTGGATACTCTAAAATACGCAAGATAAGCGTGAGTGCTATGGATGGCGCTCTCGTAGGGAGACGGGAGTGGATCCATAGTGGTGTATTGATATGGTGAATATGTGGACTCGTGTGCGCCACCTCAAAAGAGTTATTTGCAATAGTAGATCAGGATAGCCACCGAGTCAAAGCTGGCTTGCTGCAGTTAAACCCCACCATCCCCTTTGTTGAAAATGATGCATATGTAGTTAGTTCCGATGTAAGTCTTGCTGGGTACATTTGTACTCACGTTTGCCTATTTTATGTTTTTGCAGAGAGACCTCAGTCTCGCTAGTAGTTCCGCGTGGTCTTCGACGTTTAGCTTGATACGTCAGCTATGATCTTGTGCCCTTGGCAGGATCTGGTAGATAGTCAGGCTTCTCAGCCTTTTTCATTTATAGTTGTCTGTACTCAGACATGATAGCTTCCGCTTGTGCTTGATTTGTATGCTCTGATTGTTGGGTCATGAGACCCCTGTTTGTAATATCTCGCTCCTCGGAGCCTATTGAATAAATTACTTGAGTCGTAGAGTCATGTTGTGATGCCATGTTGTATTTGCACATATCGAGCATATTGTGTGTATGTTATTGAAATGCTTGGTATGTGTGGGATGTGACTATCTAGTTGTTTATCCTTAGTAGCCTCTCTTACCGGGAAATGTCTCCTAGTGTTTCCACTCCGGAACACTTAGGCTGGCCGGCATGTGTCCTTCTTCGTTCCTGTGTCTGTCCCTTCGGGGAAATGTCACGCGATAAATACCGGAGTCCTGTTAGCCCGCTACAGCCCGGTTCACCGGAGTCCTGCTAGCCCAGTGCTACAGCCTGGATTCACTCGCTGATGACCGACACGTTCGATGCTGGGTCATGGATGCCTGTCCCTGTAAGTTAGTGCCACTTTGGGTTTACGACTAGCCATGTCAGCCCGGGCTCCTTATCATATGGATGCTAGCGACACTGTCATATACGTGTGCCAAAAGGCGCAAACGGTCCCGGGCAGAGGTAAGGTGACACCCGTGGGAATACCGTGCGTGAGGCCGCAAAGTGATATGAGGTGTTACATGCTAGATCGATGTGGCATTGAGTCGGGGTCCTGACAAACCGCTTCTGCCCCGTATAACAGGGCAAAGGGTGTCTGGCCGGTGGCTCGATTTGGTGTCGTTCTGATTGACCAAATAACTGCCGGCAATTCATCAATCCAGCGCCTTCCACTCTTGTGCAGTCTGTCAAAGGTCTTTGTCCTCAGGCCACGCAGTACTTCAACATTTGCCCTCTCAGCTTGACCATTGCTTTGTGGGTGAGCAACGGAAGCGAAACAGGCCTTGCTGCCGAGGTCTTGAGTATATTGCATGAAGGTGCGGCTTGTGAACTGTGTACCATTGTCAGTGATAACCCTACTGGGTACACCAAAATGGCACACCAGTCCTTTGAAGAACTTGATGGCTGACTGTGTTGTGACCTTCCTCACTGCTTCCACTTCTGGCCACTTTGTGAACTTGTCGATTGCAACGTACAAGTACTCAAAGCCCCCGACAGCGCGGGGGAAAGGGCCCAGTATGTCGAGCCCCCAGACCGAGAAAGGCCAGGAGAGAGGAATGGTTTGAAGGGCTTGAGTTGGCTGATGAAGCTTCTTTGAATGGAATTGACACGCTTCACACCTGGTGACTAGTGTCGTCGCATCCTGGAGGGCGGTGGGCCAGAAGAAGCCTTGCCGAAACGCTTTGCCGGCAAGGGCCCTTGACCCGATGTGGGATCCACATATGCCTCCATGTATCTCCGCCAACAGCCACAGTCCTTCCTCTCGAGGGATACACTTCAATTTCACGTCGTTCGACCTCTTTCTGTACAGGACGTCATCGACGAACTGGTACATAGTAGAGGGACGGGCTACTTTTTCCGCTTCTTCCTGCTCCTCAGGAAGTTCCCCTATTTGGAGGAATCAGACGGCATGCTATGCCCATGCTGGAGCCTGGGGCTCGACGACGAGGACTAAAGGAGTTTCCTCCGCTACAGGAGCGGCTGTCTCGACGGCAAGAGCTTGATGCTCCGCCGGAGCTAGCCGTCCCGTGGCGGGCTCAGTATCTCCGGCAACATCCTTGCCGGCAGCTCCGGGGAGCTCGGCAGGAAAGTACTTGCCGGGCCCTGATTTCCTCCTCTTGTTTTGCTCTGTTAATGGATCAACGGATGGTTGAGTTAGCTGAAGCACAAAGGTACCTGGTTCCACTGGTAGCTTGAGGGCAGCGCGCTTTGACAGGTAATCGGCGATGTCGCTCTCTGCTCGGGGAACATGCTCCGCCTGTATACCATCAAAACGCTCTTCTAGCTTTCTCACTTCATCGACGTAGGCCTTCATCAACGGGCTCTGGTAATCTTTGTTGACTTGTTTGACGACAAGTTGCGAGTCGCCCCTGATGATGAGTTTCTTGATTCCGAGGTCTGCCGCGATCCTAAGACCAGCAAGCAGCCCCTCGTATTCAGCAGTATTGTTTGTTGACACCTCCCTGGGGAAGTGCATCTGGATCACGTACTTGAGGTGCTCTCCAGTGGGCGCGACAAGCAGTACGCCAACCCCGGCGCCCTGTAAGGAGAAAGCTCCATCAAAGTACATGATCCAGTCGCAACTTGCCTCCTTGCCGGGGAGAGCAGTCTCTTGGGTTTCTTCGTCAGGCGTCGCGGTCCATTTTGCAACGAACTCCGCTAGGACTCGGCTTTGAATCATCGAGGTACTCTCAAACTTGAGGCCAAAGCTGGACAGTTCAAGTGCCCACTCTACGATCCTTCCCATTGCGTCTGGATTATGCAATATCCGTTGCAGAGGGAGGCGAGTGACGACAGTGATTTCGTGCGCCTCAAAGTAGTGACGCAGCTTCCTCGAGGCCATAAGAAGGCCGAATAGCAGTTTTTGCACACCGGAGTACCTTGATCTAGCCCCCTGCAGAAGGGAGCTAACAAAGTAGACGGGGTGCTGCATCATCTTCTTCCTTGGCGGCACTCCAACTGGCTGCGTTGTCTCGGCATCGGTGGCATCGGGCTCCATCGCTGCTATTACCTCATCATCAATTTCTCTCTGCGCCACTAGTGCGGCGCTGACCACCTGGTTCGTTGCCGCCAGGTACAGCAGCAACGGTTCCTGTGGCCTAGGCGCAACTAGTATTGGCGCGGAGGAGAGGTACCTCTTCAAATCTTGCAATGCTGCTTCGGCTTCTGGCGTCCACTCCATCGGGCCCGCCTTTTTCAAAATCTTGAAAAAGGGAAGGGCGCGCTCGGCGGACTTGGAGATGAACCTGCTCATGGCGGCAACACAACCAGCAAGCCGACGCACATCCTTGACTCGCTTGGGCGCTTCAATCTGCTCTATAGCTTTGATCTTGTCTGGATTGGCCTCTATCCCACGCTGTGACACAGAGAACCCGAGAAGCTTGCAAAACGGGATGCCGAAGACGCACTTCTCAGGGTTCAGCTTGAGATTGATCTTGCGCAGGTTTGCAAATGTTTCTTGTAAATCTGATATGAGGGTTGCCTTGTTCTTGGTTTTAACCACTATATCATCCATATAAGCTTCCATATTTCTATGGAGCTGGGGTTCAAAACCAATCTGGACCGCCCTTGCAAATGTTGAACCAGCACTCTTCAACCCGAAAGCCATCCGTATAAAGCAATACGTACCACATGGGGTGATGAATGCCGTTTTCTCTTCATCTTCCCTTGTCATGAAGATCTGGTGGTAGCCGGAGTAGGCATCGAGGAATGACAACAGATCACACCCAGCTGCGGAGTCAACAATCTGGTCGATGCGCGGCAATGGGAAGGGGTCTTTGGGACAAGCCTTATTAACATCTGTGTAATCAATACACAGCCTCCACTTCTCATTTGCCTTGCGCACTACCACCGGATTGGCCAACCACGTTGGATGGAGCACTCCTCTTACCAAACCCGCTGCTTCCAGTTTCCGGATCTCCTCTGTGATGAACTCTTGTCGTTCCAAAGCTTGCTTTCTGACCTTCTGCTTGACGGGCTGCGCATGAGGACAAACAGCAAGGTGGTGCTCAATCACCTCCCTGGGAACGCCGGGGATGTCGGATGCTTGCCATGCAAACACATCGACATTCGCCCACAGGAAGGTGACGAGCGCATCTTCCTATTTGTTGTCAAGGGTGGAGCTTATGGTAAAAGCTCCTCCCGTGCCGTCCTCCTTGACTGAAACCTTCTTGGTTCCCGGCGGTGTGGCCCTGGACTTCTTGTTTCTGTCGGCGGAGCTCTTTGGCACGTCCTCGACGAGAGCGCTATGCTCCGAAGAGGTGCGCTTGCTGGAGTGGGTTCCTGAGGTCTCACCGGTCTCTTCTTTTGCCTTCCCGGGGCTCCAGCGGCAGGAGCAAGCGCCATAGGAGTGGCGGCTGCTGCAACTGCTTGTTGATAGAGTTGGTCAGCGCAAATTAGCGCATCCTTCTTGTCTGATGGGACGGTGATGATCGTCACAGGCCCTGGCATCTTCAGGGTGTTGTAGGCATAATGTGACGCCGCCATGAACTTGGCCAGCGCTGGGCGGCCAAGGATCCCGTTGTAAGGCAAGGGGATCTTGGCAACGTCGAACACAATCCTTTCTGTCCTGTAGTTCAGATCACTCCCAAAAGTCACGGGCAACGTGACCTTTCCCTTTGGTTGACTTCTTCCCGAGTTGACCCCCTGAAACGTGCCCGTCTCTTCAAGGTCTTCATCAGGAATCTGCAATTTCTCGATCACGGCAGGCGAGATTAAGTTCATACCGACCCCGCCATCGACTAGCATCTTTGTCACCTTGAGGTTGCGTATTGTTGGTGAAACTAACAATGGCAAGCACCCGACTGTAGTAGTGCGATCAGGGTGATCCTCAGTGTCAAAAATGATAGGTGTGCTGTACCACTTCAGCGGCCTTCGGGCATCAAATGATGGTTCCATCGCTGCAACCTCACGCGCGCACTGTTTAAGCTGGCGGTGAGAGGTATGCAGCGAGGCGCCGCCATCGACGCACATGGCCTCTGTAGCTTTCTGAAATTCTTGGTCACCAGACTCATCGTCCTCTTCGTGATCATCGTCTTCTGGCTTTTTGTCATGGCCCCGGGCGGGCCTCTCCTACTGTTTATCTTTGCCGCGATGGCCCACCTGGCCATCACGCTTCTTGCCGGACCCCTCAGCACCATCCCGGCCTTTCTCCTTGTCCCGCCTCTCATATTCAGCCCTCTACTTCTCAGCAAGGAGCTCAACCTGTCGGCAGTTCTGGAGATCATGGCCTTTGGTGCGATGGATCTTGCAGTATTGCTTGTCGGAGTTTCCTGGCTTCTCGGCAGCCGCCAAGGCCCGGCAGGCGACACATCCGGCAATTTCCTTGCCGGGGTCATCTGCCTTGGTTTTCTTGGCGGAGCCGGCGTCGTCAGATCCCTCGACGGCAAGCACATCTTTACCTTTGCGCTTCTTGTTGCGGCGCCGGCCTTTCTTCGCCGGGGAGGCAGTATCCTCATCTGAGGAGTCGGTTTCCACGCCGGCATCTTCGCCGGGGTACTTCCTTCCCTCTTCAGCTCAGGCACATTTGTCAGCAAGAACATAGAGTTCTGCCACATCTTTCACCTTGTTCATTGCCAGTTCTTCGCGCATCTTGCGGTTACGCACGTTCTGATGGAACGCGCTGATGATGGCGGCAAGGTGAACATCAGGGATATTGTACTGTACCCGGCTGAACCTCTGTATATACTTGTGCAGACTCTCGCCTCCCTTCTGGGGAATGACATGTAGGTCGCTTGCTTGCCCATGGGCTTGGTGACCCCCAGTAAAGGCACCCACAAACTCATGGCACAAATCCGACCAGGAGGAAATAGAGTCTACCGGCAAGTGCATCAACCACGACATGGCGTTGGGTTTAAGAGCCAATGGAAAGTAATTCGCAAGCACCTTATCGTCGCGGGCTCCGGCGGCTTGCATCACGATGGTGTAGATGCTGAGGAACTCAGACAGGTGAGTCTTGCCGTTGTACTTTTCACCAACGTCAGGTTTGAAGGTGCGGTGAGTGGGCCACTGGAACTGCCGCAGCTCACGGGTAAAAGCCGGACAGCCTACCTCGTAAGGTAGGCCTCCAGGGCTCTCCGGGGCCGGGTGGTTCACAGCAGGCCCTGCTCGCCTGTCTGACTGGTGGCGCGCTCCGCGCAGGCGCTCGATAGTGGTTCGAGCATCTTCATGGGCTCGTTCCCAAAGAACTTGGCACTGGTCACAGTGGGTCCGCGGGTCAGACGATGCTATGGAGATGGCGTCGCCCGCGACGTCACGACGAGCCGGCGTCCGCGGTACCGGATGGGGGAGAGGTGAATGCACCGTGGTCGCGGCGCCGCCGGCTTTTCCGCCACTGGTCCGCGGGACTCCATCGGAGCGTCGACCCGGGGGCCCCACCGGACTTGGTTCGTCTTTGTTGGCCACCGCAACAAGGCTTCGGATAGTGGCTCTCCATTCGTCGAGTTTCCCCGTAGTGGGAGGAAAGTCGAGGAGCAACTGCGCGCGCACGCCAGAGCCTCTGATGGCGTCGGTGGTAGCGAAACCTGCATGGATCGCGACGCACTTCGACTTCTGACCATGTCAGAAGGAGCTCTATCACGACCCCGCGGTCGCATGCCGTTTTCACCAGCGCCTCGGCGAGTGGGCAGGTCTTCTACATCCCGGGAGTGGCGCTCGGGGCTCTTCCCGCGGCGACGCCCGGGATCTTCGGTGTGATTACGCCGTTCGTCGCGCGCTGCCTGGGAGGAGCGCGCTGTTGACGCCGGCGTGGGAGTCTTGGAGGCCCTCGCATCGCCTTCGGGCGGGGCGGCGATGACCTTGGAAGGCCCCGCTCCACCCGCGAAGGACTTGGCTCCGCCTTTGGATTTGGCGACGTGTGGCCTGTTACCAGGCGCACAAACATCTCCGCCTCCCAAACTCCGACTGCTGGGATGGTGTTGGTGTTCGCGAGCGGCGTCCCGGGTCCTCTCTGCGACCGGTCCGCTGCTCTGCGTCGGGACGGGCTGTCCGGCTTCCGACTGGCCAACCGCCATCGTCGCCTTCTTCTTGGGCGCCATGATGATGAAGAAGCGCCGAACACTACAAGGATTCTAGTCTATTGCAATAAAATTTATTGCTACAACTACGTTTTGTTGCAATAAAACGCTATATTACCATAAGTTCTCCGGTTGTGGTAATAGGCCGCACATATTGCCGTAACTTAGTTTCGTCGCGATAAATACTAACTTTGTTGCAATATAGGCCTCATATTGCAATAAACTATATAGGCGTTGCAATATGGTAGCGGTATTGGGACAACCAAATTTCGCTGCGTGAGGGCAGTCATTTTGTTGTAATAGAGATTAGGTATTTCATCAGAATAACTATTCGTGGCAATATTCAAAAAGATATTGCAACATCTGCGTGACGTTGCATTAGTTACAAATATTGTTGCAAAAAGTGGCTAACTATTGCAAAAACTTCATCGGCATTGCAATATGGTAGCGATATTGCGACAAACAAATTCCGTTGCGCGAGGCAGCCATTTTGTTGTAACAGAGACCAGGTATTTCAACAGAATAACTATTTGTGCTAATATTCGGAAATATATTGCAACATCAGTGTGACATTGCATTAGTTACAAGTAAAACAGTGGAAAATATATTATTCGAATTTATAAATATTAAGTTATGATTTTTGCAAGCTTTAAGGTGTAATTAAAATATATTTTAATTGCACCAATTTCAATTAACCAAAACAATGGAAAAAATTTATAGATGGATATGACACTTTCTTGATAGGAATATATATTTAATTTGTTAAATTTGGATTTGAAATGGCTAAGTTGTTGCCATTTTAGAACCAGGGTGTTTTCTGCCAAAACAAGGACTTGTTAGATGGAAATAGAAAATGAGTTAATTGCATGAAAATATCACAACTGGGGTAGTACATGTCAGTATCATGTTTAGGGCAGTCTGTTACGAAATGATCTAAACTGCGTATAATAGTGTATTGATGATCTATCTGACCTTTGGGGCCGCCTGTCAGGTGCGGACGTTTTACATGTTTCCCATATTTACATGTTTATGTCATTTTCCGTTAATTTCCGAAAAGTACGACATGAAGATTCGAACCCGAGACTTCTTTCTTCCGCCTCTACAGGAGCAACCAGTGGACTACTTCACAGCTTGTGCCAGTATTCCCCGTTTTGGATCTTTTTTTCTTTATTCAGTTCGCCGAAGCCAGGTTTTTTTTATTCTTTCTGGTTTAGTTTAGTTTGGTTTTTATTTCCTTTTTCTTTTCTTTCATATTTTTGTTTATTTTTCCAAAAAAGAACGAACATTTCTTAAACATAATGAACTTTTTTCATTTTCTGTGAACATTTTTTTCAAATTGATGAACTTTATTTCAAAATCAATGAATTTTTTTTAAAAAATAGATGACATTTTGTTCAAATTTTATGAACTTCTTTCTATATCGATGAACATTTTTCAAAATTGGTGAACTTTTTTAAAATCAAGGAAATTATTTTCAATTTCGTGAACATTTTTTAAGTATGTGAGTATTTTATTTATATTTTTTCGGCTTTTTCTTTTTTTGCAAAAGTCAACCGTCGAGGGGGGACCGAGCGAGCAGTTAACTGCGCTCGAGGAAGGGCTCACATTACATGGGCCGGCCCAGCGCAGAAGCGCAGAGTGCGCCCGTTCCTCAAGTGGCCGCTGCTCCATTGCGCCGTTCGTTTAAAATAGCAGACGTATATGTTTGTATACTTTGGTCCGTTGCGTTTTTTTGTATCTGTTTTTTTGTATTATTATACTTTTGTATAAGTTTGTATTTCTTTTCGTCACACTCACAAAAAAAGTGCAGCTGACAGGATCGATCTGGTCGTAGTTGTATATTTTTGTATTTCTTTTCATCAAACTCACAAAAAAGTGCAGCTGACAAGATCGATCCAATGATATCTCCGTACAAAAGGAAAGAAACAAACCACTAGGCTATCCCATCAGCTGTGATATACATGCCTTTTTACTTCTTTTATTTGTTCTGTCATTTTGTGGTTTTTTCTCCTGCCATTTTTATTATGTTTTCTGTTTTTTTCTTTATCATTTTCCTAAATGTGCGGAATCCTTTCAAATTCATGAACTTTATTTAAAACCGATGAAGCTTTTTTTGAAATCCATCAACTTTTACTCAAATTCATGAAGCTTTTATCAGAATTGATGATTTTTTTTTCTAATTTGTGAACCTTTAAAAATATCAATGAACCTTTTTCGAATTTGATGAACTTTTTTCAAAACGAATGAACTTTTTAAAATTGATCAATTTTTTTTAAAATTTGAAGAGCTGTTTTCAAATTTGATGATTTTTAAATTAAACTACAACAGTAGCATCAATTATGCCAGAAGAAGTGGATATAGCAACTAAATCATGATATTCCAACAAGGAAGGCGGCAGCGGGGCTCCTTCGCCCCCTCGCGCATGGATCTGATGCCGGACGGATCTCACGGACAATGGCGTTGCGATGCGGTGGGTCGCGGCAGCGCGATCCAGCTTCCTAGCGGCTACGTTGGGAGGTCGATGACACGGATGTGGCCCCCGGTGGTAGGGTGTGCTGGGTCTTGGTAGCGGCGGCGATCTCACCAGATCCGTGGTCCGAAGCACCAGGTGGCGCGAGCTGCGGACGACGATGGGAGGGATCCCTAGAGACC
The DNA here is from genome assembly GCF_002162155.2 of Triticum dicoccoides. Lineage (NCBI taxonomy): Eukaryota > Viridiplantae > Streptophyta > Magnoliopsida > Poales > Poaceae > Triticum > Triticum dicoccoides. The sequence continues at coordinate 551,451,394 of NC_041382.1, forward strand.
TCCCAGTGCCCTGCCGTCTGCTCCTCCCCTCCCCTGTCGCTGCCAGAGGGCGTGATGGGGTGAAGCCTGGCCAGCGGCAGCGGCGCCAAGGCCCGTTCACCCCCTCGTGCGTGGATCCGATGCAGGACGGATCTGATGGGCAAGGGCATAAATATTTGACATATATCCCAAGTTTCAATTTTGTCATGGCAACTAGGGAGTAAACAAAGATACACAATTGTAGATCCATGATGAAACAACACGTTGCTAACACAACAGGTCTCAAAACGAAATTGGATTGGTTGTTAATTTGCATAGTTGACTTTTTATGTTTTTCGTTGAAACAAAAATAACATGATTATGTTGGACCTACTCTGGCGCGGAGGAACCCTCCACGGACTATCCGATAAGATGAAAGATGTTGAAATCACCCCATCTCAAGATCAAAATGTGAGATCGAGACTGACATAGATCGACCGTCTCACCAACCCATCCCATTTGTATTTGTGTTCCAAGGCAAGAGTACCTAGTAGTTTTAAAGTGAGGGCCACATTAGGTTTATGTGAGTTGTAGTTCAAAACTAGCCAAGTTTTTGCCGATGATTCTTGAAATTGTAGTGCAAACCTGGTTGTACCTACAACCAGGTCATCCGGCGATAACGCGCTAGCACCGGTCGCGACCCCTACTTTCGCGTGATGGCCACCCGTACCAAGCTGCAGCTCAAGCCGTCCTGACCCTGGTGGCAAGCTCCGGCCGGCGAGCCGCCCCTCTGACCTTGCATGCCACTCCTGGTCGGGCCTGCCTCCCGTCGCTCGCTTCCTCCATCCTCGGTGTTGACCAAGCAGTTCTGTTGTCCCTCTTCCCGACCTTCGTCCGCGAGCTCGAGCCTCTCCACTGGCCATGGATGTGAGCTTCCCACACGCCGCCTACCGCCGGACTTAGGGAAGATGACGGACGTGGGATGATTTCATCAGAAACCTCCCGATCTAGTTCGGAGGGAAGATGACGATCATGAGATGATTTAGCACCATATATATCTCATATTGCTTTGACATGTTATTTTTTCCAATTTATTTCATTATTCTAAACATTCCCTCCAAAAAGAATTACTTTCCCACCACATAATTTTGGTTTACTGTAGTTTGCGCCAATATTTTGTGTTCCCACCAAAAAAATAGAGTATTTATCTTGCCGCTAAAGACCCTTCCTAACAACCCACGATTGCTAAACCAAATCACACGGCGTCTTCACCGGCGATTAGATCTGGAGCTCTCGTCCCTGGTTCTGGTTGTTCTTTCTCCCGATCTCCTCCCATCCTAGAACGTCCAGAAATCCTAGCGTCATCCAGCGGGTGCGGCGGTTGCCCAGCGCGCCGCGCGGTGCCGCCGACGAGGAGTCGTCGTCCTTGATCTCGCCCTCCTCCCTCTCCTCCGGGCCCGCCGACGCGGGCCGCGTCTCCGTGTCCTCGGCCATGCCCGCTCGCCGCCGCACGCCCCGTCGCCTGCCCGACACCCGCGCGACCCCGCCCGCTCGCCCGGCTGCTCGGTCCTACCGCCTGCTGTCAGAGGCCGTCGCCCTCGCCCGCCGCCGGAGACCCCAGCCCACGGTCGCCGCCCCTCGTCCGCTGCGGGATACTCGCGAGCGCGCCGCCCGCTCGCCTCGGCAGCGCCCCACCCCCCGTGCTGCCCACCGTGAACCCCGGCCAGTGTGCCCTCGCTTGGCGGCGCCTACGTTTGGGTGAATTCGAGCCAGCGGGGCGTCGCCTGGCTCCCCTCCCCCGGGCAGCCATGGAGGAGCAATGCACTGCCAATGCAGTATCTCTTGTTTTTGATAATTTAGCATAATGTAGTTCATGACTACAATGTTTCTTACTCTGATTTTATTGCGAAGATGTCGGATGATGAAGACGATGGGTGATCGTGATGGTGACACCCAGAGCTAGAAGGCCACGAGGAGTTCAATATGAGATGTTAGTATACACATCTGCTCTACATAATTCTGCAACTGAATGTGTATGAGTACTAATCAAACCAAAAACTACCAATATTTATTTTAATTGTGAAGCAACAATGGTATGAAGAATATCTGCTATTACCGGCGTGTTGTCTTTGTAGGAGCTCATTGAGAATTTAGGCTTTAATAATGTGACTGATAAGCCAACTGCACTTAAAATGATGAGAGATGTATGTGAATCTGTTCTTAAATCCTATGAAAGGAAGCAAAGCTAGCACATAGTGGTGGTGATATCTTGACGAGTTACAGAGTGGCCTTGCGGAGGCAGCTTGGGAAGGTTAACAAGGGATTGCATTGGAATTATTTCTGATTAAGTATTAGCTCTGGATTACCACTGTTGTTGGTGTTAGTCCAGCTGTACTGGTGCCATAACTGCACTATCTGGGTTGGCACTTCAGTTGAATTCTGGATTTATTCTTTTGGTCTGGTTCTCTTCTTATGATTGTCCTCTACTGTATGACTTGGTATATCATACTTCAAAACATGTTGGGCCTATTTTTTTACGATACTCAGTGAGGAACATGTGCAGGTGTGGGACTTGATAAAGCTTGGAGATTATCTTAGTGCAAGGGATGATGTCGATCACTCTAGGATAGGGATTACTGGTGAATCACTCGGAGGTATTATAGATCATGATTGCATCATGATACTGAATTAATACATAGACTTCACTTTTAGAAAACTTATCCTTTTTATTTGGAGCTGAATACAGGAATGCATGCACTGTTTGCTGCTTTTTGTGGATACACGGTACAGTGTTGTTGTTCCAATAATTTGGTGTTCAGGTACACACAGCAGTAATTTTATCGATATGGGTGCACATAGTTTTGTGATTTGTCTCATGTAAGTAAATCAATGCTCTTTGTGGTGGCTACAGGGATTTCAATGGGCAATAGATAATGACATGTGGCAAGCTAGAGTTGATAGCATTAAGCCTTTATTTGAAGGTTAGACGCCATGCATCCTCTAAGATTGGGGCACACACCATTGAAAATATAGATCACAGCTGATATATATTGTATCAGTTCAGAACATTTACATGTAAGTATCTATGTCATTTTGTCTTTCCTGTAGAAGCAAGAATTGATTCAGGGAAGAGTGAAATAGATGTAGAGGTTGTGAAAAAGGTGACTATCTGATTTATTTGGCATTTATTTCTGATTGTTCCATTGTAAATGTTCCACGATCGTGTATTGACATATTTTTACTAGGTTTGGGACAAGATAGCACCTGCTATGGCTTCACAGTTTGATGCTCCCTACTCAGTTCCTCCGATTGCACCACGTCCACTCCTCCTAAATGGTAAAACCTATCATATTTCTTATTGAGTGCTTCTGCTTCGTCCAATAGTTATTGCATGACCCAACATATTCAAAAGTCTCTCACTTTTATGAGTTCAATGAGCACTTGTCAGGGCTAGGCTTCCAGTCTTTAGTATATATTTTTGTTTTATGATTTTATGGTTGAGCCAGAATTGTTGTTAACCCTTTGTTTAAAAATTAATGTTAATTGAGCATTTTTCTTGCTGCTGGAGCTTCATTTATCGATTACCATGCAGGTGCTGACGACCCTCGTTGCCCAGTCCTTTGTCTACAAGAACCTGCCTCAAAAGCTGCTGAGGCTTATGCAGAAGCTGGTTCTGCGGATAAGTTCAAGGTAACATTCAATCTGCTCCCTCCGATCCAAATTAATTGACGCTCCTCTAGTATAACGTTATCTTTTTGACATGCAATATGTTTAATTTTCACCATGAGGTGTGGTTCTATGTTTTCCTAGACTTATTTTGCATGAATCCAAAGCAATTGACAATGGTTACTGCACCTATAATTGTTCTTTTCATAACATAACTGAAACTATAGATTGAGCCACAACTTAAATCAATACTGGAAGATTTTAGTACATGTACTTGTGCTTATTCTTTAGACATTTGCACTTGTAAAATTGTTCTGATCCCTCAGTTACATGCTTGCTGACACAACATTACTCTAGTTAGTCTGGCGACAGTTCTTTTTAACAATGGGACTGGAATAATTGTATGGCGTATGTTATTTTGGACTCATTAACTACAACTATATTTTTTTTTGATTTCTTGATTGCAGGATCCAAACAACTAGCTCGACTGGACTATAGATCACGGACAATTTAGACTTGGCACTTAATTAGGATGTCTAAATTACATTTGAGTCTCATTTGATGGATATTTGCTATGAGGATTATGAATTTTATGAATCTACATATTATACATTTGGTTTTGAATATTGTAATTGAATGCCTGTATTTTTTAGGTTGCAATAGGCTATTGCCACAACCCACTTTTGGTTGCCACAAGTTAGCACGAACACCACGAAGATTTAAATTGTCGCAATAGTTTCTCGCTACAAAAATTCCACCCGTTGTTATACCTATTTATCACCGCCAAAACTAGTATGTTGCAATTTCCTATTACGACGACTGGAATATTTGTTGCCATAACTTACTGCCACAAGTGTAGCGGTTCGTGGCGAAATGCCTAATGCCACGAAAACAAGGATTGTTGCCATAGTTTATTTCCACAATTTAATGTTGCCACGGAACAGTATGGACCACGAAATGAGCGTCGTTGGTATAGGTTGTTGCCACAAATGTTTATCGCCACAAGCTATCAGTCGCCATGATTCGTTACATGTTGCATTAAAGCTATCTCCACAAAGCAAATTGTGGCATCAGATGAGTGTTGCCACGAGAAAACATGTGGCGACATCCCACATGGTTGTTGCAATAGCACACTTTATTGCCACAATTGCCTTTTGTGGCAATAACCTATTACCATGCGTCGAGTCGCAATGGCTGTCAACGATTGTTGTTTCATGGCAATAGGTATTTATCGCCACAAATCGACATGTATTGCGACGAACAATTTTGTTGCAATAGACCCGAATCCTTGTAGTGGAACTAACTGCTAAAGCCGATTATCACAACTGCGCCCCCCTACCTGGCGCGCCAAAGATGTCGGTGGGAACGACACCTATGGGATCACAAGAATCCCTACTGTGGTTAGCGGGGCGCGGGGTCGTGAGAAGAGCGGATCTAACAGGTAGCACACGGTTCGTTTATCCAGGTTCGGGCCGCAAGGATGCGTAAAACCCTACTCCTGCTTTGGTGGATTGTATATCTGTGTTCTTGAGCTAGCTATGGGGCGTGAGGAGCTCCAAAAAGCCCAATCCTCCTCCTGGTCGCCTCGGGCCTCCTTTTATAGAAAAAAGGGGTTGCCACAATGGCACACAGGAGGTGGAAAGGGTACAGTGATGCGAGGTTATCCCTTGCATTACATGACAAGGCGCATTTAATGCGTCTTGCTTAGGTGTCCTTGCTTTATCGGGGACGGGGGAGAGATCTGTCTCATCCGTCGCCGCTCCTTCTCATGTCGACACGCGCTCTGGCCAACGATACCTGAGATGCCACGTAGGTAGGCAGATAGCTGAGGTGGCGTAGTGGTGGGTCTTCACGAAGATCTGCATGTCGCCACGCAGGTGCCTGCCCAGCTGGTTGGGTCGGCAGCTGCATGCATGCAGTGGTGGAGGTTTAGTCGGTGTGGGCCTGATGGTAGCCCCGCGGGTGTCCTCGGGAAGGGCCTTGCCGGGGCCCCGACAAGGGTCTTGCCGAGGCACCTGCTTTCATCCCCGGCAAGGCACTTGCCAGGGGCCTTGTGGTCTTCCTCAGCTAGGATCCCGCCAAGGGTTGTCGTCTCCTTAGTGCGTATTTGATCTTGAATGTCTTCACAAAGATCTGCATGCCACCACGGAGATGTTTCCCGAATCCTTGCCCCATGGGGGCAGTGGACTCAAGGGTGATTTGCTCCGTAGGTGTGGGACGAGTCGCCGCGGCAAGGGTCTTGCCGTGGCTGCTAGAACTGTCTCCCAGCAAGGATCTTGCCGAGGGAGTCCGCTTCGTCCCCTTTGCTCTTCGTGGTCTTGGCCTTGGCTGTTGGAAATATGCCCTAGAGGCAATAATAAATTAGTTATTATCATATTTCCTTGTTCATGATAATCGTTTATTATCCATGCTAGAATTGTATTGATAGGAAACTCAGATACATGTGTGGATACATAGACAACACCATGTCCCTAGTAAGCCTCTAGTTGACTAGCTCGTTGATCAATAGATGGTTATGGTTTCCTAACCATGGACATTGGATGTCGTTGATAACGGGATCACATCATTAGGAGAATGATGTGATGGACAAGACCCAATCCTAAGCCTAGCACAAGATCATGTAGTTCGTATGCTAAAGCTTTTCTAATGTCAAGTATCATTTCCTTAGACCATGAGATTGTGCAACTCCCGGATATCGTAGGAGTGCTTTGGGTGTGCCAAACGTCACAACGTAACTGGGTGGCTATAAAGGTACACTACAAGTATCTCCGAAAGTGTCTGTTGGGTTGGCACGAATCGAGACTGGGATTTGTCACTCCGTGTAAACGGAGAGGTATCTCTGGGCCCACTCGGTAGGACATCATCATAATGTGCACAATGTGATCAAGGAGTTGATCACGGGATGATGTGTTACGGAACGAGTAAAAGAGACTTGCCAGTAACGAGATTGAACAAGGTACCGGGATACTGACGATCGAATCTCGGGCAAGTATCGTACCGCTAGACAAAGGGAATTATATACGGGCTTGATTAAGTCCTTGACATCATGGTTCATCCGATGAGATCATCGTGGAGCATGTGGGAGCCAGCATGGGTATCCAGATCCCGCTGTTGGTTATTGATCGGAGAGTCATCTCGGTCATGTCTGCATGTCTCCCGAACCCGTTGGGTCTACACACTTAAGGTTCGATGACGCTAGGGTTATAGGGAAAGTATGTACGCGGTTACCGAATGTTGTTCGGAGTCCCGGATGAGATCCCGGACGTCACGAGGAGTTCCGGAATGGTCCGGAGGTAAAGATTGATATATAGGAAGTATGGTTTTGGCCACCGGAAGTGTTCCGGGCATCACCGGTAGTGTACCGGGACCACCGGAGGGGTCCGGGGGTCCACCAGGTGGGGCCACAAGCCCCGGAGGCCTACATGGGCCAATAGTGGGAAGGGATCAGCCCCTAGGTGGGCTGGGGCGCCTCCCACCAAGGCCCAAGGCGCCTCCAAGAGGGGAAGGGGGCAAACCCTAGGGCAGTGGGCCCTAAGGCCCACCCCAGGTGTGCCTCCCCCTCTCCCCCTTGTGGCCGCCACCCAGATGGGATCTGGGGGCTGCCGCCACCCCTAGGGAGGGAACCCTAGGTGGGGGCACAGCCTCTCCCCTTCCCCTATATATACTTGAGGTATTGGAGGCTGCAACACACACGAGATCCTCTCCCTCTTGGCGCAGCCCTACCTCTCTTCCCCCTCGTCTCTCGTAGTGCTTGGCGAAGCCCTGCTGGAGTTCCGCGCTCCTCCACCACCACGCCGTCGTGCTGCTGCTGGATGAAGTCTTCCCTAACCTCTCCTTCTCCCCTTGCTGGAGCAAGGCATAGGAGACGTCACCGGGCTGTACGTGTGTTGAACGCTTCCGCTTAGGATCCGTTCTCCCCTTGTAGGAGGCGTAGGAGGCGTAGGAGACGTCTCCTTCTCCCCTTGTATGGATCAAGGCGTAGGATCCGTTCGGCACTAGGATCATCGGTGTTTTGGATCATGGCGAGTACGACTCCATCAACCCCGTTCACTTGAATCACTACAAGAAATATGTCAACTTATGACCTTCTGTCAGTGACCCTCGAAGAATTGGTCATAAATTTATGACCATTTTAGACCAATTGGTCAAAAGCTGTTCAGGGGGCTCCAAACCCTGAACCATTGCGACCATTTTGGTCAGAAAGGTCATAATTTCCTTACACGAAATGGTCACAAAGCAAACAGTGCTAGTCCGCTGTCTTATTTCTAGCTGATCATGACTAATGTAGATGGTCATAGCCTTGTAGATTGTGGTGGGTTGTGATGACTAGGCGCCATCTCATCAGTTTTGCCTATGTGTCATGTCCATGTGGCAGTTTTTGCCCTAGGTTGTGAAGCAACCTATATTTCTATCATTCCCAAAATTCCCCAAAAAATCTCATAAATTCTTTGGGTCATATCTTCATCAAATATGTAAAAACCCCTCCTTGCCTAGTTCGAAACTAATTCAACAATATTCATTTTCCTATGTTCACAACAACACTTTATGAAGGAAGTGTTATTTATATATTCTTGATTGCCCTAGGAATTTTTGGGCACTCTTTCCTATCCAAATCATTACCGCATGACAAAATTCAGCTCCATTTGCCTAGCAAATCTTCCTCGGCAAATTTCCAAAGTTTTTGTCCACCTAGAAGCATTGTGAAGGAAGTACCTTTTTTATATCTCTAAATGACATGAAATTTATACAGTTCCTTCATATTCCCAAATTATCACCCTCCTCGAAATTGCAGCTCAGTCAAATCATCTATGTGAGCCCAGGTTCAATTTATATTTTATGGCCAAATTGGCACGTTGCAAAGCAAGTGTTATATAGACCCCTCCTATTACCCTCAAACTTTTCGGGCACTCTTCCATACCCAAATCATTGCCACATGATAATATTCAGCTCAATTTTCCTAGTAAATCTTTCTCGAGAAATTTTCAAAGTTTCTACCTCGAGAGAAGCTTTGTGAAGTAAGTACTAGCTAGGCTTACCCAAATGATCTTAAAATTTACCAGCGCATGAGCATACCTAAGTAATTTACCTACACCAATTTTGAGATCATTTCATTCATCCAATCTCTCTCACTAGTTTTCCCAAGTTTCTGTCCATAGAAGAGCATTGTGAAGGAAGTACTTCTTTGGCATGTCCAAATGGTATCAATTTTCTACAATGCTTTCCTATGCCCAAATAACCATCCTCCACAAAATTTCAGCTCACTCCGTTCATTATTTTGAGCCCAGCTTCAACATTCATATTTTTGTCCAGCGTGGTACTTTGCAAAGCAAGTACCACCTAGAATCCTCCTTTTGAGCTAAAAATTTGTGAAGACATTCTCCTTAGTAGATGATCATCCTCAGCCAAAACTCACGCCCATTGGCCATGTGCATTTCCCGTACCGCTAATCAAACACTTGGCTGCTAATTCATGTTTGAGCATCGATCGGTCTCCTCGTGAGAATCTTATGTTATAATTTTCTTCCTAGCACCAACCTGGGGAGTGCCCAACCCACTAGACATGCCTAGGCCGCCCAAAACACATGGCAACATTACGGTCACGCGGTGACCACGTGACGGGCATGCGAGTTTACGCGCTCTAGAGTTGGGGCCCTCGGCCACCGCCCAAACCTCGACGTATCGCCACCAAACCATGTATTTATGATTAAATAGGTCCTTATGTAACTAGAAATGATTTTTGGAAAAAATAAATAGCAAACTATGAGGCAGTTGTAGTTCAAATTTGACCCGCTTCCAACTGAATCGGCGGAAATTTGTCTTTTTCACGAGAGGTGGATCAAAAATTTTTCCACCCAACCATTTTGTCAATTGTGCATTAAATATGGCCTAGTATTTTATAAAAATGATTTGGTCCAATTTTCCAACAATTATTTGGTAGTTCCTTCACAAAAAAACCTCCTTTCGGGCACTCGAAAAATGGAAAATGGTTTTTTCGTCCAACGAAAATGAAAACTTTCTTAGGCAACATTGTTTGCCATTCCAATATGCACCCGTGTGCATAATATGAGATCATTTGAACAAACTATGCCATGAATGTGGCCATAAGATTGATCATTTGGCTTGAAAGCCATGAATCTTCAGAGATGATAGCTCATTTTTGAGAACACTCTTTAAAAATAATTGCCGTATTACAAGTTTGTTATTTTTCCTGGGAACTTGGCCACATATAATGACACAATGCGAAGGTTTCCCAATTTTTTGATTTTTTTTTGAATTTTGTATGCCCGTTTCAAAATGCGGTCAAAACGGCGGGCTTGACCGTTCCTAGATAGTGGTTGAATATTGGAATTTTTTTGGTGTTTCTCTGATTAAATAGATACTTATGTACCTAGAAATGATTTTTGGAAAAAATAAATAGTAAACTATGAGGCAGCCATAGTTCAAATTTGACCCGCTTCCAACTGAATCGGCGGGAATTTGTCTTTTTCATGAGAGGTGGATAAAAACTTTTTGCACCCAACCATTTTGTCAATTGTGCATTAAATATATCCTAGTATTTTAGAAAATTGATTTGGTCCAATTTTGCAACAATTATTTGGTAGTTCCTTCACAAAAAACCTCCTTTTGGGCACTCGAAAAATGAAAAATGGTTTTTTCGTCCAAAGAAAATGAAAACTTCCTTAGGCAACATTGTTTGCCATTCCAATATGCACCCTTGTGCACAATATGAGATCATTTGAACAAACTATGCCACGAATGTGGCCATAAGATTGATCATTTGGCTTGAAAGCCATGAATCTTCAGAGATGATAGCTCATTTCTGAGAACACTTTTTTATAATAATTGCCGTATTACAAGTTTGTTATTTTTCCTAGGAACTTGGCCACATATAATGACACAATGCGAAGGTTTCCCAATTTTTTGATTTTTTTTGAATTTTTTATGCCCGTTTCAAAATGCGGTCAAAACGGCGGGAATGATCATTCCTAGCTAGTGGTTGAATCTTGGAATTTTTTTGGTGTTTCTCTGATTAAAAAGATACTTATGTACCTAGAAATGATTTTTGAAAAAAATAAATAGCAAACTATGAGGCAGCTGTAGTTCAAATTTGACCCGCTTCCAACTGAATCGGCGGAAATTTGTCTTTTTCACGAGAGGTGGATCAAATTTTTTTACACCCAACCATTTTGTCAATTGTGCATTAAATATGGCCTAGTATTTTATAAAAATGATTTGGTCCAATTTTGCAACAATTATTTGGTAGTTCCTTCACAAAAAACCTTCTTTCGGGCACTCAAAAAATGGAAAATGGTTTTTTTGTCCAACGAAAATGAAAACTTCCTTAGACAACATTGTTTGTCATTCCAATATGCACTCTTGTGCACAATATGAGATCATTTGAACAAACTATGCCATGAATGTGGCCATAAGATTGATCATTTGGCTTGAAAGCCATTGATCTCCACACGTGATAGCTCGTTTCTGAGAACACTTTTTTATAATAATTGCCGTATTACAAGTTTGTTATTTTTCCTAGGAACTTGGCCACATATAATGACACAATGCGAAGGTTTCCTAATTTTTTTGAATTTTTCATGCCCGTTTCAAAATGCGGTCAAAACGGCGGGCTTGACCGTTCCTAGCTAGTGGTTGAATATTGGAATTTTTTTGGTGTTTCTCTGATTAAATAGATACTTATGTACCTAGAAATGATTTTTGCAAAAAATAAATAAATAGTAAACTATGAGGCAGCCATAGTTCAAATTTGACCCGCTTCCAACTGAATCGGCGGGAATTTGTCTTTTTCACGAGAGGTGCATAATTTTTTTTGAAACCCAACCATTTGGTCAATTGTGCATTAAATATGGCCTAGTATTTAGAAAAATTGATTTGGTCCAATTTTGCAAAAAATATATGGTAGGTCCTTCACAAAATAAACTCATTTCGGGCACTCAAAAAATGGAAAACGAATTTTCTGTGCAAAGAAAATGAAAACTCCCTTAGGCAACATTGTTTGCCATTCCAATATGCACCCTTGTGCACAGTATGAGATCATTTGAACAAACTATGCCATGAATGTGGCCATAAGATTGATCATCTGGCTTGAAAGGCATTGATCTCCACACATGATGGCTCGTTTCTGAGAACACTTTTTAAAAAGAATTGTCGTATTTCAAGTTTATTATTTTTTCTGGTAACTTGGACACATATAATGACACAATGCGAAGGTTTTGCAATTTTTTGATTTTTTTGAATTTTTTATGCCTGTTTCAAAATGCGATCAAAACGACGGGCATGACCGTTCCTAGCTAGTGGTTGAATCTTGGAAAAAATTTGGTATTTCTCTGATTAAATAGATACTTTTGTACCTAAAAATGATTTTTAGGAAAAATAAATAGCAAACTATGAGGCAGCTACAGTTCAAATTTGACCCACTTTCAACAGAATCGGCAGAAATTTGTCTTTTTCACGAGAGGTGGATCATAATTTTTGACACCCAACCATTTGGTCAATTGTGCATTAAATATGTCCTAGTATTTTAGAAAAATAATTTGGTCCAATTTTGCAACAAATATATTATAGGTCCTTCACAAAAAAACTCAGTTTGGACACTCGAAAAATGATTAAAAATAGGTAGAAAGATCAGAAATGCATACAAATTGGTGCTCATCCATAAAATGTGGTCTAACTTGAGTGAAAATTTGTATAATGCCCTTTTGCAAAATATTTTTGATAGTTGCTTCACAAAATAGCTCTATCTTTAGTACTTGGAAATTATTTTAAATCACAGATTCTCGAACCAATCAGAACACTTCTCACGGATCACCCCACTCTATATGATCTGAACCGTCCACACTAGGCGAATCCAACGTCTCTCGCTCACCTCTTAGCAGGCCAACCCAAACCCTAACTCCACTCCTCTCCCCTCTCTCCCCCGATTCAGATCCACTCGCAGCCGCCACCTACCTCCCGCCCCCGATTCAGATCCCGCCGCCCACGCCCGTGCGCCACCACACTCCGCTGTCCCTGATGCCTCACTCGCCGCGCTCGTCCCGCCCTAACTCCCCTCCCACTCCAGCCGCCGCTGCCCCCTTCTCCCTCCCACCCACGCCCTGCGCCCACGCCCCCA
>NC_041382.1:551464467-551503735 GCF_002162155.2 Triticum dicoccoides
CCATCGACGACCCTCACCGTAGACGAGGTCGAGGCCGACCCAAGATCGAGCCCATGCCCAGAGCCGCCCCAAGATTCGCAGGCAACCCCATGCCAATCAGGACCTCGATCTGGATCGAGCAGGCGCTCTCCATCGACGGGGCTTGGGCAGGCGAGCCAACCGTAGCGGATTTGGCCCTTAGCTCCTCCGGTGGCCAGAAAGGCGCCGCGAAGGCTTGCGGAGCACGGGGACGTTGCTCGCCGCCCTCACCGCACATCCATTCCCCTCCACCACCTTCCCTCCCTCCCTCTACATGCCCGTCTATATAAGGTACGCCTCCCTCTCCCCTCACCTCTCTCCCCGCGCTTCCGGAAGTCGGGGTCTAGGGTTTGGTGCGCCGGTGCGCTGATGGATCTGGCGGGGTTGTTGGTGTGCTGCAGGAGGGCTGCCGGATGTCGAACGCGCCGGCGAGCCCGCCGGGCGGCGACAGCGGCGGCTTCGGCGGCGTCAGGGAGCAGGACAGGTTCCTGCCCATTGCCAACATCAGCAGCATCATGAAGAAGGCCATCCTGGCCAACGGCAAGATCGCCAAGGACGCCAAGGAGACCGTGCGGGAGTGCATCTCGGAGTTCATTGCTTCATCGCCAGCAAGTGAGTGCCTCTGTTGACCGCTGCCGCTCTATTTTGCCTGCCCGAATCAAGTGTGGTCTGGTGCTGACCTGTCGCCGTTTTGTCTTTTCTGTATTGTAGGGCGAGCGGCAAGTGCCAGAGGGAGAAGTGCAAGACCATCAACATCAACGACCTGCTCTGGGCGATGGCCATGCTAGGCTTTCAAGAGTACATTGAGCCCCTCAAGGTTTATCTGCAGAATTACAGAGAGGTGCATGCCCATTTAGCCATGTGGGACTTTTTTATCTGAACTAATTGGGGATGGATTAGTGCTTTGAGAGTTAGGTAGGTCCATGATAGTTTAATATGTTGCTGCTGTACCCTGAAAAGCTCTGTTTGGCACTTTTGTTAGTCCTAGTTGGCAAATTTAAACACTCATGTTCAGCTTGGTGACTGATGAGACCCCACACTGCCTGGCACCAATCATCTTATTGTCCTTAGAACAAATGTTGATTTATCCCTCCAATTACTACTATCATTGAGATCTTCAATTCTTTTCTGTATTGTTAATTCAGATAACTGAAAGATTTGAAGCACTAAGAATTGTCTCCGGAGTCCAACTATTAAAATGAAGTCTTTTATTCAACTGGGACATGCATGCGTACATGTGCTTGGAAGATATATTCCGAATGTTCATCTCAAAGCGTGATGGGGCTTTTCTGTCTTGTGCAGGTTGCTGACTTTGGTCTGGCCAAGATCCAGCACGAAGACGACACAGCCATGTGTCTACGCTGGCGATGGGGACTTTCGGGTACAAAGTCGGGTAGATCTGCCCAGTCGAGATGCGATTGATGATAAAAACTCATGAAACAGAGATATCATAACATTTCCATTTTGTTACATGTTTATATTTATTCAAATTCAACTGTTTACATGGCCGAGCGGTCCAGAGATGTTTCCTTCATGCAGCAGTTTAAGTTGCTTCCAATTAAATCTGCTGTGAATGTGTTATATATAATTGAATCTGAACAAAATTTATTCCTTCAATCCTATTCATGTTTGCTTGGTGCAGATTAATTGATTGTCTCAATGTTGCCAAAGCTAGCATGTTATCATGCCAATGTATTAAAATTAAGGGATATGAAATAACCCCCCTCATGGAAATACAATCGAATGCACCTTAGCATGGAAATACATCAAATTTGGATGAAAGGCAACATAAATGGCTTGTTGATCCTATTCAAATTATACCATGAACTTATTCTGCATGTATTCAACTAGATCAAGTACAAGTACATTAGTTCGTCATATCTGTTATTAATACACTGTCCAAGTCATGAATTTCCTGAACTGGTGCCTGTATATATTTGGGTGCTTGTCAATTAGAAAATGTCTTCATCTAGCCTTGTCTCATCATTAAATTTGTGATACATATTTGCTGAACAATTTTCTTCTCCTATGTTATTCAAGGAAATCTATATGATTTCTATTCTTGACATAAAAAGATGAGCTAACCTCTAGGTATATACAGATGCCACCTACAAGTGAATGCTGAGATACCATGTTTGTACTACGTGCCAGTGTAGCTGTACTGATACAAATACTACTTATGTACTTATGGAGTAGTAAATAACCTGTCATGTAATGTATACTAATTGGTGGATTGTACAGGGCAGCTCCTTGTCATGGGCGGCGTTGTTGTCGGCAGGGCCGTTTCTTCTTCGAATTACCACGCACGCGCGCCTTGTTTGTTGCTAATCAACTAGTGATTTGGGTGATTTTGGGTTGCTGTTAGTTTTGCTTCTGCAATTTAATGCTGTCAATGCTCTTTCCCGTTTGGTGGATCAACTAATTGCTTACAAATCCAGCAGGCATGAATGCTTAATTTTACAGATTTGTTTGACTGACTTCCTCAAATCTAGCTCGTGTCTACTTGTTGGATGTGGATCAAGTCTCCCTATGTTGATGAGTTCTAGATTCCAGTTCACCATGTTTCGCTTATGAATGAATGCGCTAGAAGTAGAACATAATCTGTTGCATTGGTGGTTACTTTATACATTTTCTGATTGCTCAATCCGCTAGTTAGCTACAGTTTACCTTGATCAACGAATGTCGATGGTCAAATAATTTACGTCCATTCTCCAGATCTTAACATGTGGTTCTTGGATAGGTCCCTGTTTGAACCCTTTTTTATCTGAATCCCATGAAGAAGTAAATGAGCCTAGTTTTTTAACATGCATGCTGTCTTATTAAATCAGGGGGAAATTATTGCCTGGATAGGTGCTTTCTTTTGTGAAGTTAGTGGATGTTGATCAAGTCCCCCTTTCCGCTGTAAGAAACGTTTCTCCTGTTGTACTTCATAAAAAGCTTTCTGCTGATGGCAGGAAGAAGAAGGCTGTTCACAAGAAGATGGCAGGAAGAAGCAGGGTGATTCGATCCGATCCTCAAGGTGGCCCTTCCCTTCCCCTTCTCTCTTCGATTCGATCCGATCTATGCACAAAGTTCACTAGTTTGGATGCATCATAGAACTTGTGGTGGTGGTGTTTAGATTGCAGCAAGCAAAAATACAAGTGTTGAGCTTGTTAAGTGTTTTGTTACGGTGAAATCTGAACCATTTATTGAATAGTAGGATGGCCGACTTTCTATGATTATCTCTTGTTGCTATGTTTGTCTTTTCCATATTCAAATCATGTATATGAATTGGTGTGCTTGAAAACCAAGGAATGCTTCTATTCCTTGTCGGTGTTCTTTTTATTCTAGTATAAGATGAACCAGCTCGTTATTTGTTTGGTGGTTGGTTTGCATACATGTTCTTTTCCTGCAGAAATATGTTGTGGTTCCTTGCAAAGTAAATATGCTGTCAGATTTACTTTTATTTTGTTCCTAATCATTTTGTTCTATAACGTGCAGATGCTGGCCTTTCATGTTTCTTCACGAGCATCAGGACAAAGTTGGAAGAAGCATAGTTCTAGCTCATTGGAGCTAGTTCTGGGAGTAATGAAGCCCTTTAGGCTCTACACTTGTAGACTATTTACTTTGTATGTGTGTTATATGATGTAGACTCTACACTTGTAGACTCATGTGGTAGACTCATGTGGTAGACCCTACACTTGTAGGGCTCATGTGATAATCATGTGGTAAACTGTACACTTGTAGAGCTGTTATCTAATTGTAAACTTGATGATGATCACATTGTACGTATGTTATATGATATAGCAGATTGCTTCTTGCTGTTACTTGAAGTATTGTGTCAGTTTTCTGTATTGGTATATTGAAATTTGAAGAACATGACCTTGATAGCAGGGTCCGTGAACCAAAACGCCACATTTGGGACCTATTTACCAGAATTTGACAATTGGGGTGCGGAAAAAAAGAAAAACAAAGGCCACGGGCCAACAATAAAAAAGGCTACAACGTTGAGCTTGGCCCATGAAGCGGACCAGAATTAACAAGGAAAAAAAATCCTACAAGGCTGAATTAATGGGCTCGGCCCATGTAAAACGCCGAATTGGACCGGGCTGAATCTTGTGCCACGTCAGATTGCCACGCTGGATGCCTACGTGGCCTGGGGAGGTTGCTAGTGACCAAAACGCCACAGTAGACATATTTTGGTCATAAACGTTTGCGACCATTCCAGAAGAAAGGTCGCTATAGTCAGTTTACGACACCCAGCTTTTGACCTTATGTTTTTGGTCACAAAAAGGTCACAAATGGAAATTTGTGACCTTTCAGTGACCAATAGTGGTGGTCATAAGTTGACATATTTCTTGTAGTGAATGCTTCCGCTTAGCGATCTACAAGGGTATGTAGATGCACTCTCCTTCCCTCGTTGCTAGATTACTCCATAGATTGATCTTGGTGATGCATAGAAAATTTTGAATTTCTGCTACGTTCCCCAACAGTGGCATCATGAGCTAGGTCTATGCGAAGTTTCTGTGCATGAGTAGAACACAAAGCAGTTGTGGGCGTTGATTTTGTCAATTTACTTGCCGTTACTAGTCTTATCTTGATTCGGCGGCATCGTGGGATGAAGCGGCCCGGACCGACCTTACACGTACTCTTACATGAGACTGGTTCCACCGACTGACATGCACTAGTTGCATAAGGTGGATAGCGGGTGTCTGTCTCTCCCACTTTAGTCGGATCGGATTCGATGAAAAGGGTCCTTATGAAGGGTAAATAGAAATTGGCATATCACGTTGTGGTTTTGGCGTAGGTAAGAAACGTTCTTGCTAGCAACCTATAGCAGCCACGTAAAAACTTGCAACAACAATTAGAGGACGTCTAACTCGTTTTTGCAGCAAGTGTTTTGTGATGTGATATGGCCAAAGGATTTGATGAATGATATATGTGATGTATGAGATGATCATGTTCTTGTAATAGGAATCACGACTTGCATGTCAATGAGTATGACAACCGGCAGGAGCCATAGGAGTTGTCTTAATTTATTTATGACCCGCGTGTCAACATAAACGTCATGTAATTACTTTACTTTATTGCTAACCATTAGCTATAGTAGTAGAAGTAATAGTTGGCGAGACAACTTCATGAAGACACGATGATGGAGATCATGATGATGGAGATCATGGTGTCATGCCGGTGACGATGATGATCATGGAGCCCCGGAGATGGAGATCAAAAGGAGCAAAGTGATGATGGCCATATCATGTCACTTTTTGATTGCATGTGATGTTTATCATGTTTTTTACATCTTATTTGCTTAGAACGACGGTAGTAAATAAGATGACCCCTCATTAAAATTTCAAGAAAGTGTCCCCCCTAACCGTGCACCATTGTGAAAGTTCGTCATTTCGAAGCACCACGTGATGATCGGGTGTGATAGATTCTTACGTTCGAATACAAAGGGTGTTGACGAGCCTAGCATGTACAGACATGGCCTCGAAACACATGCGAAACACTTAGGTTAACTTGACGAGCCTAGCATGTACAAACATGGCCTCGGAACACAGAAGACCGAAAGGTCGAACATGAGTCGTATAGAAGATACGATCAACATGAAGATGTTCACCGATGTTGACTAGTTCGTCTCACGTGATGATCGGGCACGGCCTAGTTGACTCGGATCATGTAATCACTTAGATGACTAGAGGGATGTCTATCTGAGTGGGAGTTCATAAGATGAACTTAATTATCCTGAACATAGTCAAAAGGTCTTCGCAAATTATGTCGTAGCTCGCGCTTCAGTTCTACTGTTTAGATATGTTCCTAGAGAAAATTTAGTTGAAAGATGATAGTAGCAATTATGCGGACTAAGTCCATAAACTGAGGATTGTCCTCATTGCTTCATAGAAGGCTTATGTCCTTGATGCACCGCTCAGTGTGCTGAACCTCGAACGTCGTCTGTGGATGTTGCGAACATCTAACATACACATTTTGATAACTACGTGATAGTTCAGTTAAACGGTTTAGAGTTGAGGTACCGAAGACGTTTTGAAACGTCGCGAAACATATGAGATGTTTCAAGGGCTGAAATTGGGATTTCAGGCTCGTGCCCACGTCAAGAGGTATAAGACCTCCGACGATTTTCTTAACCTGCAAACTAAGGGAGAAAAGCTCAATCGTTGAGCTTGTGCTCAGATTGTCTGAGTACAACAATCATTTGAATCGAGTGGGAGTTGATCTTCCAGATGAGATAGTGATGTTTCTCCGAAGTCATTACCACCAAGCTGCTAGAGCTTCGTGATGAACTATGATATATCAGGGACATATATGATGATCCTTGAGATATTCGCGATGTTTGACACCACAAAAGTAGAAATCAAGAAGGAGCATCAATTGTTGATGGTTGGTGAAACCACTAGTTTCAAGAAGGGCAAGGGCAAGAAGGGATACTTCATGAAACGGAAAATTATCTGCTGCTCTAGTGAAGAAACCCAAGGTTGAACCCAAACCCGGGACTAAGTGCTTCTGTGATAAGGGGAGCAGCCACTGGAGCAGAATTACCCTAGATACTTGGTAGATGAGAAGGCTGGCAAGGTCGATAGAAGTATATTGGATATACATTGTGTTAATGTGTACTTTACTAGTACTCCTAGTAGCACCATGGTATTAGATACCGGATCGGTTGCTAAATGTTAGTAAACTCGAAATAAAAGGCTGCGGAGTAAACGGAGACTAGCTAAAGGTGAGCTGGCAATATGTGTTGGAAGTTTTTCCAAGCTTGATGTGATCAAGCATCGCACGCTCCCTCTACCATCGAGATTGGTGTTTGCGTTGAGCATAGACATGATTGGATTATGTCTATCGCAATACGGTTATTCATTTAAGGAGAATAATGGTTACTCTATTTATTTGAATAATACCTTCAATGGTCTTGCACCTAAAATGAATGGTTTATTGAATCTCGATCGTAGTGATACACATGTTCATGCCAAAAGATATAAGATAGTAATGATAGTACCACCTACTTGTGGCACTGCCACGTAAGTCATATCGATATAAAACGCATGAAGAAGCTCCATGTTGATGGATCTTTGGGCTCACTCGTTTTGAAAAGTTTGAGACATGCGAACCATGTCTATTGGTGTATATGCATGAAGAAACTCCATGCAAATGGACCGTTGGGACTCACCTGATTTTGAATCACTTGAGACATGCAAATCATACCACATGGGCAAGATGACTGAAAGCCTCGTTTTCAGTAAAATGGAACTAGAAAGCAACTTGTTTTAAGTAATACATTTTGATGTGTGCAGTCCAATGAGTGCTGAGGCGTGTAGTGGATATCGTTATGTTCTTACTTCACAGATGATTTGAGTAGATGTTGAGTATATTTACTTGATGAATCACGAGTCTGAATTATTGAAAGGTTCAAGTAATTTCAGGGTGAAGTTGAAAGATCGTCGTGACAAGAGGATAAAAGATCTATGATATGATCATAGAGATGAATATCTGAATTACGAGTTTGGCACAGAATTAAGACATTGTGGAAATTGTTTCACAACTAATACAGCCTGGAACACCATAGTGTGATGGTATGTCCGAACATCATAATTGCACCCTATTGGATATAATGCATACCATGATGTCTCTTATCAAATTACCACGATAGTTTATGGGTTAGGCATTAGAGACAACCACATTCACTTTAAATAGGGAACCACGTAATTCTGATGAGATGACACCATATGAACTATGGTTTAGAGAAACCTAAGCTGTCATTTCTTAAAAGTTTGGGGTTGCGACGCTTATGTGAAAAAGTTTCAGGCCGATAAGCTCGAACCCAAAGCGGATAAATGCATCTTCATAGGACAACCAAAACAGTTGGGTATACCTCCTGTCTCAGATCTGAAAGCAATAAGGGATTGTTTCTAGAATCGGGTCCTTTCTCGAGGAAAAGTTTCTCTTGAAAGAATTGAGTGGGAGGATGGTGGAGACTTGATGAGGTTATTGAACCGTCTCTTCAACTAGTGTGTGGCAGGGCATAGGGAGTTGTTCCTATGGCACCTACACCAATTGAAGTGGAAGCTTATGATAGTGATCATGAAACTTCAGATCAAGTCACTACCAAACCTCGTGGGATGACAAGGATGCGTACTACTTCGGAGTGGTACGTAATCATGTCTTGGAAGTCATGTTGCTTGACAACAATGAACCTACGAGCTACGGAGAAGCGATGGTGGGCCTGGATTCCGAAAATTGGCTTGAGGCCATATAATCCGAGAGAGGATCCATATATGAAAACAAAGTGTAGACTTTGGAAGAACTACTTGATGGTCGTAAGGCTGTTAGGTACATATGGATTTTAAAAGGAAGACGGACAATGATGGTAAGTGTCACCATTAAGAAAGCTCGACTTGTCATTAAGATGTTTTTCGACAAGTTCAAGGAGTTGACTACGATGAGACTTTCTCACTCGTGGCGATGCTAAGAGTCTGTTGGAATTATATTAGTGATTACTGCATTATTTATGAAATCTTGCAGATAGGATGTCAAAACATTGTTTCCTCGACGATTTTCTTGAGGAAAGGTTGTATGTGATACAACCGGAAGGTTTTATCAATCCTGAAAGATGCTAACAAGTATGCAAAGCTCCAGCAATCCTTCTAAGGACTGCAGTAAGCATCTCGGAGTTGGAATGTATGCTTTGATGAGATGATCAAAGATTTTGGGTGTATACAAAGTTTATGAGAAACTTGTATTTCCAAAGAAGTGAGTGGGAGCACTATAGAATTTCTGATGAATATATGTTGTTGACATATTGTTGATCAGAAATGACGTAGAATTTCTAGAAAGCATATAGGGTTATTTGGAAAGTGTTTTTTTCAATGGAAAGCCTGGATTAAGCTACTTGAACATTGAGCATCAAGATCTATAAGGATAGATCAAAACGCTTAATGGTACTTTCAAATGAGCACATACCTTGACATGATCTTGAAGGTGTTCAAGATGGATCAGTCAAAGAAGGAGTTCTTGCCTGAGTTGTAAGGTATGAAGTTAAGAGTTAAAGCTCGACCACGACAGAAGAAAGAGGAAGGATGAAGGTCGTCCCCTTTGCTTTTGTCATAGGCTCTATACGATATGCCATGCTGAGTACCGCACCTGACGTGTGCCTTGCCACATATCTGGCAAGAGGGTACAAAGGTAATCTAGGAGTAGATCACTAAATAGCGGTCTAAATTATCCTTAGAGGAATAAGGATATGTTTCTCGGTTATGGAGGTGATAAAGAGTTCGACGTAAAGAGTTACGTCGATGCAATCTTAACACCTATCCGGATAACTCTAAGAAGAGATACCGGATACGTATAATGGAGCAACAATTTAGAATAGCTCCAAGTAGAACAGTTATTTGAAATGGCTCCAAATGTAGCGTAGTAGTTGCATCTACAAGATGACATAGAAATTTGTGAAGTACATACGGATCTGAATGTTGCAGACCCGTTGACTGAAACCTCTCTCACAAGCATAACATGATCATACCCAGAACGCTTTGGTGTTAGTCACATGGGGATGTGACCTTGAGTGTTAATCACATATTGATGTGAACTAGATTATTGACTCTAGTGCAAGTGGGAGACTGTTGGAAATATGCCCTAGAGGCAATAATAAATTAGTTATTATCATATTTCCTTGTTCATGATAATCGTTTATTATCCATGCTAGAATTGTATTGATAGGAAACTCAGATACATGTGTGGATACATAGACAACACCATGTCCCTAGTAAGCCTCTAGTTGACTAGCTCGTTGATCAATAGATGGTTACGGTTTCCTGACCATGGACATTGGATGTCGTTGATAACGGGATCACATCATTAGGAGAATGATGTGATGGACAAGACCCAATCCTAAGCCTAGCACAAGATCATGTAGTTCGTATGCTAAAGCTTTTCTAATGTCAAGTATCATTTCCTTAGACCATGAGATTGTGCAACTCCCGGATATCGTAGGAGTGCTTTGGGTGTGCCAAACCTCACAGCGTAACTGGGTGGCTATAAAGGTACACTACAAGTATCTCCAAAAGTGTCTGTTGGGTTGGCATGAATCGAGACTGGGATTTGTCACTCCGTGTAAATGGAGAGATATCTCTGGGCCCACTCGGTAGGACATCATCATAATGTGCACAATGTGATCAAGGAGTTGATCACGGGATGATGTGTTACGGAACGAGTAAAAGAGACTTGCCAGTAACGAGATTGAACAAGGTATCGGGATACCGATGATCGAATCTCGGGCAAGTATCGTACCGCTAGACAAAGGGAATTGTATACGAGATTGATTAAGTCCTTGACATCGTGGTTCATCCGATGAGATCATCGTGGAGCATGTGGGAGCCAGCATGGGTATCCAGATCCTGCTGTTGGTTATTGACTGGAGAGTCATCTCGGTCATGTCTGCATGTCTCCCGAACCCGTAGGGTCTACACACTTAAGGTTCGATGACGCTAGGGTTATAGGGAAAGTATGTATGTGGTTACCGAATGTTGTTCGGAGTCCCGGATGATATCCCGGACGTCACGAGGAGTTCCGGAATGGTCCGGAGGTAAAGATTGATATATAGGAAGTATGGTTTTGGCCACCGGAAGTGTTCCGGGCATCACCGGTAGTGTACCGGGACCACCGGAGGGGTCCGGGGGTCCACCAGGTGGGGCCACAAGCCCCGGAGGCCTACATGGGCCAATAGTGGGAAGGTACCAGCCCCTAGGTGGGCTGGGGCGCCTCCCACCAAGGCCCAAGGCGCCTCCAAGAGGGGAAGGGGGCAAACCCTAGGGCAGATGGGCCCTAAGGCCCACCCCAGTTGTGCCTCCCCCTCTCCCCCTTGTGGCCGCCACCCAAATGGGATCTGGGGGCTACCGCCACCCCTAGGGAGGGAACCCTAGGTGGGGGCACAGCCCCTCCCCTTCCCCTATATATACTTGAGGTATTGGAGGCTGCAACACACACGAGATCCTCTCCCTCTTGGCGCAGCCCTACCTCTCTTCCTCCTCGTCTCTCGTAGTGCTTGGCGAAGCCCTGCTGGAGTTCGTGCTGCTGCTAGATGGAGTCTTCCCCAACCTCTCCTTCTCCCCTTGCTGGATCAAGGCGTAGGAGACGTCACCGGGCTGTACGTGTGTTGAACACGGAGGTGCCGTCCGTTCGGCACTAGGATCATCGGTGTTTTGGATCACGGTGAGTACGACTCCATCAACCCTGTTCACTTGAACGCTTCCGCTTAGCGATCTACAAGGGTATGTAGATGCACTTCCTTCCCTCGTTGCTAGATTACTCCATAGATTGATCTTGGTGATGCGTAGAAAATTTTGAATTTCTGCTACGTTCCCCAACATTGGCGTCGTTCTAGTTCTCTTGAGCTTCGTTCTTACCCTGTCTCACCTCCCTTGCCTTGCTTGGTGTGGTGGTGCCCGTGGCTCAGACTGCCCGTGCACAGTTATAGGGGTACAAAAAGTGTACCCCTCTTTTTGTACACCGACAGACCATAGAAGGTTTTATTCATGTAAACAGAACAACAATTTATTCTCTTACTTAAATGAATAACCGTATTGCAATAAACATGATCAAGTCATATTCATGCTCAACGCAAACCCCAAATAACACTTATTTAGGTTCAACACTAATCCCGAAAGTATAGGGAGTGTGCGATGATGATCATATCAATCTTGGAACCACTTCCGACACACATCGTCACTTCACCCTTAACTAGTCTCTGTTCATTCTGCAACTCCCGTTTCGAGTTACTACTCTTAGCAACTGAACCAGTATCAAATACCGAGGGGTTGCTACGAACACTAGTAAAATACACATCAATAATCTGTATATCAAATATACCTTTGTTCACTTTGCCATCCTTCTTATCCGCCAAATACTTGGGGTAGTTCCACTTCCAGTGACCAGTCCCTTTGCAGTAGAAGCACTTAGTCTCAGGCTTAGGACCAGACTTGGGCTTCTTCACTTGAGCAGCAACTTGCTTGCCGTTCTTCTTGAAGTTCCCTTTTCTTTCCCTTTGCCCTTTTCTTGAAACTAGTGGTCTTGTTAATCATCAACACTTGATGCTCTTTATTGATTTCTACCTTCATCGATTTCATCATCATGAAAAGCTCGGGAATCGTTTTCATCATCCCTTGCATACTATAGTTCATCACGGAGTTCTACTAACTTGGTGATGGTGACTAGAGAATTCTGTCAATCACTATTTTATCTGGAAGATTAACTCCCACTTGGTTCAAGCGATTGTAGTACCCAGACAATCTGAACACATGCTCACTGCTTGAGCTATTCTCCTCCATCTTTTAGCTATAGAACTTGTTGGAGACTTCATATCTCTCAACTCGGGTATTTTCTTGAAATATTAACTTCAACTCCTGGAACATCCATATGATCCATGATGTTCAAAACGTCTTTGAAGTCCCGATTCTAAGCCGTTTAAGCATGGTGCACCTAAACTATCAAGTAGTCATCATATTGAGCTAGACAAACGTTCATAACGTCTGCATCTGCTCCTGCAATAGGTCTGTCACCTAGCGGTGCATTAAGGACATAATTCTTCTGTGCAGCAATGAGGATAATCCTCAGATCACAGATCCAATCTGCATCATTGCTACTAACATCTTTCAACTTAATTTTCTCTAGGAACATATCAAAAATAAAACAGGGGAGCTAAATGCGAGCTATTGATCTACAACATAGATATTCTAATACTATCAGGACTAAGTTCATGATAAATTAAAGTTCAATTAATCATATTACTTAAGAACTCCCACTTAGAAAGACACCCCTCTAATCTTCTAAGTGATCACGTGATCCAAATCAACTAAACCATAACCGATCATCACGTGAAATGGAGTAGCTTTCAATGTTGAACATCAATATGTTGATCATATCTACTATATGATTCATGCTCGACCTTTCGGTCTCAGTGTTCCGAGGCCATATCTGCATATGCTAGGCTCGTCAAGTTTAACCCGAGTATTCTGCATGTGCAAAAACTGGCTTGCACCCGTTGTAGATGGACGTAGATCTTATCACACCCGATCATCACGTGGTGTCTAGGCACGACGAACTTTGGCAATGGTGCATACTCAGGGAGAACACTTTTATCTTGAAATTTAGTGAGAGATCATCTTATAATGCTACCGTCAATCAAAGCAAGATAAGATGCATAAAAGATAAACATCACATGCAATCAATATAAGTGATATGATATGGCCATCATCATCTTGTGCTTGTGATCTCCATCTCCGAAGCACCTTCATGATCACCATCGTCACCGGCGCAACACCTTGATCTCCATCGTAGCATCGTTGTTGTCTCGCCAATCTTATGCTTCCACGACTATCGCTACCGCTTAGTGATAAAGTAAAGCATTACAGGAAGATTGCATTGCATACAATAAAGCGACAACCATATGGCTCCTGCCAGTTGCCGATAACTCGGTTACAGAACATGATCATCTCATACAATAAAATTTAGCATCATGTCTTGACCATATCACATCACAACATGCCCTACAAAAACAAGTTAGACGTCCTCTACTTTGTTGTTGCAAGTTTTACGTGGCTGCTACGGGCTTAGCAAGAACCGTTCTTACCTATGCATCAAAACCACAATGATAGTTTGTCAAGTTGGTGCTGTTTTAACCTTCGCAAGGACCGGGCGTAGCCACACTCGGTTCAACTAAAGTTGGAGAAACTGACACCCGCCAGCTACCTATGTGCAAAGCACGTCGGTAGAACCAGTCTCGTGTAAGCGTACGCGTAATGTCGGTCCGGGAAGCTTCATCCAACAATACCGCCGAACCAAAGTATGACATGCTGGTAAGCAGTATGACTTATATCGCCCACAACTCACTTGTGTTCTACTCGTGCATATAACATCAACACATAAAACCTAGGCTCGGATGCCACTGTTGGGGAACGTAGTAATTTCAAAAAAATTCCTACGCACATGCAAGATCATGGTGATGCATAGCAACGAGAGGGGAGAGTGTTGTCTATGTACCCTAGTAGACCATTCGCGGAAGCGTTATATCAACACGGTTGATGTAGTCATACGTCTTCACGCCCGACCGATCCAAGTACCGAAAGCACGACACCTCTGAGTTCTGGACACGTTCGGCTCGGTGACATCCTCACCTTCTCGATCCAGCAAGAGGGGCAAGTAGTAGACGAGTTCCGGCAGCACGACGACGTGGTGACGGTGTTGGTGAAGAACAATCTCCGCAGGGCTTCGCCTAAGCACTACGAAAACTATGACGAAGGATAAACTAGAGGGGACGGGGTTGCCGGCACACGGCTTGGTGTTTCTTGATGTGTCTTTGGTGCTAGCCCTACCCCTCTATTTATATGTTCAGCCCTAGGGTTGAAACTTGGAGTAAAAGCCTCCTCAAAGTCGGTTTCACCCGAAAGGCAAGAGTCCTTCTCGGACTCCAGGGCTAGACGCCAGGGTTCCCGGTGTCTACCCCCTAGACGCCAGGGTTCCCGGCGTCTACCCCCTAGATGCCAGGGTTCCTGGCGTCTAGCCTCTCTGGTCTCCACAAAACTTCCTTTTTGCACTTTCAAAAAGCCTCGTGGGCTTTCCCCTTTGGCCCAGATAAAGTGTTCTCATGCCCAAACATTTCGGGAAACATCCGGAACCCCTTCCGGTGAATTCCGGAACCCTTCCGGAGATCAAACACTACTATCCACATATCAATCTTTACTTCCAGACCATTCCGGAGTTCCTCGTCATGTCTGTGATCTCATCCAAAACTCCGAACAACATTCGTCACCAACATACATAACTCATAGTACTATATCGTCAACGAACGTTAAGCGTGCGGACCCTACGGGTTCGAGAACTATGTAGACATGACCGAGACACCTCTCCGGTCAATAACCAATAGCGGGACCTGGATGCCCATATTGGCTCCTACATATTCTACGAAGATCTTTATCGGTCAGACCACATAACAACATACGTTGTTCCCTTTGTCATCGGTATGTTACTTGCCCAAGATTCGATCGTCGGTATCTCAATACCTAGTTCAATCTTGTTACTGGCAAGTCTCTTTACTCGTTCCGTAATACATCATCCCTCAACTAACTCATTAGTTGCAATGCTTGCAAGGCTTATAGTGATGTGCATTACCGAGTGGGCCCAGAGATACCTCTCCGATAATCAGAGTGACAAATCCTAATCTCGAAATACGCCAACCCAACTGTCGGATCACGGGTTCCGGCAGACCCTTAAGGTTCGAACACTGGGGTGCGCGCGGAAATCACGGCTTCTACCTCCCCGTCTCGCAAGGATCTAAACTACTAAGAGAACTGCACAAGGGACACAAGATTTATACTGGTTCGGGCCACCGTTGTGGTGTAATACCCTACTCCAGTGTGTGGTTGGTGGATTGCCTCTTGGGGCTGATGAGGATGAACACTACAAGGAAGAATAGCCTCGCGAGGGTCTGTTCTTGGCTGGGGCGATGAACTGCTAGGAGGAGTTCAGTCACCCTTGCCTCTCTCTCTCTCTCTCTCTCTCTCTCTCTCTCTCTCTCTCTCTGATTTCTATCCTCTCACTTGTCGACCGTCCGGCCTCCTTGCTATGTGGGTGGCTGGTCCTATTTATAGAGGCCCTGGTCCTCTTCCCAAATATTGAGCGGGAAGGGAGCCAACAATGGCGGGCTAATTTGAAGGGGGACAACAAGTACACTTATCCTAACTAATGTTGGTCTCTGCCTGCCAAAGGCTCTGTGGTGACGCCGTGCTGGGCTCCATGGTGACCTCCATCTCGTAGTCCTCCTGGTCTTGGTCTCGTTGCACCGAAATGGCAACCTTTGCCTGATGCCTCGGTACTCCGCGGCTGCGCTTGCCCCCTTTGCACCAAAGAGGAAAGAAGGATGCTGCGTGCGCTGGCGCGCGCCTGGCGCCCTGAGTCGTCATGGCTTGCATCATGGGCACCTCGCGAGGTACCCTGCCTTGATCTCTCCGCCTCCTCGCAAGCCAGCCTGACGAGGCCGTGCCTGAGGAAGCTCCGTGTCATCCGCCTCGCGAGGCTTGGCCCCTCGCGAGAGTCTTGAGTCTTGTGTTGATGAAGATGGGCCGCACTAGGCCCCCATTTGAGCCATGCCGCAGGCCGCAGGCAGGCAAGTCTGGGGATCCCCGTTCCCAGAACGCCGACAGTAGCCCCTGGGCCCAAGGCGCGCCTAGACTCGGCCGTGCCGAGAGGCGAAAGGGCGAGGGTGAAGCGCCCAGGCCCCAACAGCCTGCGGCCTTGGGCGCCGCGTGGCGGTCGATGGGACGTGGGCGGCACTATTCCCCCCTTCTCCGATTTCTTCAACGCCGTCCTCTCCCATTACCAGATCCACATGATGCATCTGGGTCCTGAATCCATTGCCCTCCTCTCGGTCTTTGCTTTTGTCTGCGAGGCGCTGATGGGCATCCTTCCGTCTGTTGCCTTGCTGCGCCATTTCTTCTCTTTGCGCCTTGCCGACCCCACTCAATGCTCGGCGTGCATGAGCTTCATCGCCGCGCCTGAGACCGCGGCCTTGGGTATTGACTTCAAGCTCCCTCCGCCTCCAGCCGGGTTCCACGAGCAGTGGTTGTACGTAGATGTCAGGGTGCCCAGCCCCCGGCTGGCGAAGCCAACTTCGCCTGTTGTACCTAATTCAGGCTAGGGCCAGGCGACACTTAAGAGCCCCCGACTCGCCTTCGTCTGGCGCCGCTTCACGTTCTTGAGATCGCTCAACGTGACAGCGCCCAAGGTGGTGAAGGAGTTCCTGCTGCGCTGCATTGCCCCTCTCCAGCGCCATTCTCATCGAATGTGGGCCTTCAGCAGGCATGGTGACCACATGAGGCTTCAGAAAGAAGACTTGACGCCCGCGGCGCTAAGGACGGTGCTCTTGGTCCTGACTGGCGACCCCAACCCCGGCATTATCCAGCGGGGAGGAGCTCTGCTGTACCTCTTCCAGAACAGGGATGACTTCGTGAGGCAGATGGCCCCCTTTGACGAGTGGGGGCTACATCCTGTCGGCCTCCAAGGGCCTCGCGGGAACCCTGTGGCGGTGACTGCCCTTCCGGTTGGTCCAGGTGAATCCTCCTCGAGAGGTGGAGCAGGGAGGCAGGAGACAGTGGGGGTCGAGAGGGCTACTGACGAGGTGATCGCACCTGGCGGTGCTCTTGATGGGGCAGCTCCAGAGGCCCGTGCTACCGAGGCTGCGGGTGAGGTGCGGCCGCTCCCGACGCTTAGGGCCGAGGCTCCTGAGCCCCCGGCCGTGTCTTCCAGCGAGGCAACTGACTGTGCGCGTCAGGCATGCGTCCTTGACGCAGGTCGCCTTGGTGCTCCGTCCTCCTCGCAGGCTGATTCCTGTGCACCTCTCCTGGGCCGCTTCCGTGTGGACTTTGAGGCCCTCCGGAGAAAAAGGGAGGCCCTGGGTGATGACTTCCCTTGCCGCTTGCTGAAGCGCCGGAAGTATTTCGCTACTGACAAGTAAGTCTTCTTCCTCTCTGGCTCCTAATCCCCTTGTTGCTTTCACTGATCCTTGCTCTGCAGGCCCCTTCCGACCGAGCTCGCGGAAGTAGCAGAGGTGCCGCCTCCTTTGGCTTCGCCCTCTCTACCATCCTCAAATGCTCCAAGCAGCTATGCCCTTGTGGTGAGGGTGAACGACGAGGTGGACCGTCATGTAACGCACGATGGCCCTTCTATCCCCGCGATCTCCTTCCGCGGGCCCTCTCTTGGCATAGCCAGCCTGCCATGGGCCTCTCGTCTGGTCGCGGGCTGCGACTGGTTGAGGCGCCTCCTGCGCCCCTCATCTGGAGACGGGCTGGTCCTAGGCCGGGCTTCTGATGCGGCGCGCCCGGCCGTCGCGAGGGCGCCAGCCCCCAGCCCCCTGCCCGGAGGAGGAACAATGATTCGCGGCCCCCGGCGCTTGCTTGGGGCGGATGATGGCGTGGAAGACGTGCTTGAGCGCGCCCGGGAGCGCCGCGCTCGCCGCCAAGGGTTCCTTCGACGAGCGGCCGACGTGGTGGACCTGCTTGGGGAGGAGCTTGCTGACGAAGACGCTCGCCTGGAGG
Organism: Triticum dicoccoides; assembly: GCF_002162155.2. Classification (NCBI taxonomy): domain Eukaryota; kingdom Viridiplantae; phylum Streptophyta; class Magnoliopsida; order Poales; family Poaceae; genus Triticum; species Triticum dicoccoides. The sequence continues at coordinate 551,482,560 of NC_041382.1, forward strand.
CCGAGGGCCTGCACTTGGCCGCAGGAAGGCGCGAGCTGGAGGCCGCCATCTCCCTCGCGCGTCGTCAGCGTGACCTTGACGATGAAGAGGCGAAGGCGTCGCTGGAGGCCTCTCAAGTGGCCCGATCCCAGGCCACTAAGGAGGCCCAGAGAGCTGACCAGCAGCAAGAGGCGGCGGAGGAGCGGGCTCGCAAGCTCCTGACCCGGTGCCACTCACTGGAGGAGCAAGTGGAGCTGCGCGAGCTGGCCCTTGCGTCGATGCGGGTGGCCTCCGGCGACCCGGTCGGGCTCCATAGGCGCGAGGAAGTGTTGACGCTGGAAGCCGCCGAACGCACTCGTGAATACGAGCAGCTGGAGACGAGGGAGCGCCTAGTGACATAGGCGGAAGACGATGTCACTAGGCAGGAGGCGCGTGTCCTGGAGGAGGCTTGTCGTCGGGCGGCGACAGCGCGCCAAGGCCTCGAGCGTGAGTTCGAGGGGAAGCTGGGGATGATCCGGGTCGAAGCCGAGGGCAGGACCGCAGCCCTGAGGGCCCAACGGGATGAGGCGACGCAGCGGGTCGACGCCTCCCGGGCCGCCCTTGAGGCAGCGCAAAAGGAGTTGGCCGCCTCCCAGGCCGAGGTGCTCCGTCTTCGCCAGCGGATGGAAGAGGCTGAGGCCGTTGACCATCAGAATGCCGATGAAATACGCCAGCGGCGAGTCCTGGAGCACGCGCACGGCCCCATGCTCACCTCGCTCAGGGAGAGGGCTAACGTTGCCTTGGGCAATATCTGTGAGGCAGCCGTCGGCGAGCCGCACACGATCAACTATGCCGGCAACCTGCAGTTCTTCACCGTTGTGGTGACGCAGCTGGAGGCACGGTCGGTCAGGGCCGACAGGTTGGTGGAGGAGAGGAGCCGCGCTCTGCTCAGGCGCGCCTTTTCCTGTGTCTTCAGCCATCTCCAGAACATGGATCCCTGCTTCGATTTTGACGCTGTCATCGCCCCAGTCTCCCAGGCCGTCCGAGGTGACCTGGCGCGCTGGGTGGAAGACAACATGGACGCCCTTGTCAGGGCCTTCGCTTTGGACGACGACGACGTGATCGTGGGTGCTGACGAGGGCGGCGTGGCGAGCGGCCCTGACGCCGCTGGCGGCGACGCAGACGACGATGGCGAGCTCGGCGACCACAGCGAAGGCTCGGGAGGTGCTTCCGGGGACGCATTGGGGGATTGGTCCGACTGAGTGTATATCGCTCCTATCTTTTTCACCCTACATGAATAGAACTCAGGCGTTTGACCTGATGGCTTGTGAGAGCATTTTGGGAGGGGAAGCCCCTCATGTAAAAACCTGTGTCCATCATATCAGTAGTAGTCAAATTGCGCGCGTGCCTGACGGTGGGCTGGTTTACCTTTGCTCCACGCTGGCTCCGAGGCGGCCTGCAGGAAGGCGCGACGCCTTGGGCGCTCTCTGGTTGGGTCCTCAGGACGTGAGATAGTTGCTTGATGAGAAACTTCACAGGCGTTGGCCTTCTTCACAGGCTCTGGGCCTTCTCCCGAGCGGGACGGCTTCACAGGCGTTCGCCTTCTTCACAGGCTCCGGGCCTTTTCCTGAGCGCAATGACTTCACATGCATTCGCCTTCTTCACAGGCTCTGGGCCTTTTCTAGAACGCGAGAGCTTCACAGGCACTCGCCATGCTTCACAGGCTCTGGGCCTTTTCTAGAACGCGAGAGCTTCACAGGCACTCGCCCTGCTTCACAGGCTCTGGGCCTTTTCTAGAACGCGAGAGCTTCACAGGCACTCGCCTTGCTTCACAGGCTCTGGGCCTTTTCTAGAATGCGAGAGCTTCACAGGCACTCGCCTTTCTTCACAGGCTCTGGGCCTTTTCTAGAACACGAGAGCTTCATAGGCACTCGCCTTGCTTCACAGGCTCTGGGCCTTTTCTAGAACGGGGCAACCTCTGCAGGCACCCGAAGATCCTCCCGAGAGGGAGCAACAGTAGCAACTTGGCTTGCGCACGAGCCAGGCCTGACCGGACTCGCGAGGGGCTCGCGAGGGGAGGCAGCTGTGGCGAAGCGGTAACCAGAACGCAAGAAATGGCTCGAGCGAGAACAAGCACCCCTTCCCCGAACACACGCAAAGCTCAAATCCAAATTCAACTTAAATCCAGCGGGGGAAAAGATACAACCAAAGGAAAAGGCAACGAAAAGCAGACAAAAGGCCGCGTCCGGCACCTAATCTAGTCTTGGACGTCTTCTCACCAGCGTGGAGCTAAGTGCTGTCCACTGGGCGTGGGAGGGAGCCCCAGGGCCTGAGGCCGGCACCCCTGAGACTCCGGGGCGTGTACAGCCCGACTCATTATTATGTGAGAGTGTCACGGGGCGGCGAGCTTCACAGGCACTGGGCCTTCTTCACAGGTACTGGCCTTGCTTCATATCGCCAGACGAGGGCCCCGCCTTGCGCCACACTCTAGTGCCATCAGCAACGACCGGAACCCAGGACGCCGCCCGATGGGGTAGAGCGGTCGCCAGCGGTTCCCCCGACGACCACGGGTCCTCTGCCAGGGGCAGGCCCTGAGGCACCTCCCCAGCAGAGGGCCTACCTCCTAAGAACGCCTTGCTCCGAACGCCGCGGTGGTGATGTCGTATTCCGGCCCCTCTCCTGCATCCACCTGCGCCCTCCTCCCGAGGGGTAGGAGACTGTGGGAGTGGGGCAGCCGCTTGCCGCGGTGACCTGCACCTCCTGTGATCCATGGTTAGCGTATACCTGCCCCTGAAGAGTTAGCGGTGCCCGATGATCGTTGCCTCCGTGCGGGCAGCGGATTCGTCCCGGGGCTCCTGGAAGGGCTCAGCTTCCATTGCCTCGTCCCCCCAGCTTGGGCCGAGGAGCGAGCCTTGTCCGTCCTCGTGAGGGTGTCCTTGGTCCATCATGAGGGGCACATATTCTTCCGTCGCTGTCGTCCCGAGAGCCACGCCGTGATGTCGGATCACGGGTTCCGGTAGACCCTTAAGATTCGAACACTGGGGTGCGCACGGAAATCATGGCTTCTACCTCCCCGTCTCGCAAGGATCTAAACTACTAAGAGAAATGCACAAGGGACACAAGATTTATACTGGTTCGGGCCACCGTTGTGGTGTAATACCCTACTCTAGTGTGTGGTTGGTGGATTGCCTCTTGGGGCTGATGAGGATGAACACTACAAGGAAGAACAGCCTCGCGACGGTCTGTTCTTGGCTGGGGCGATGAACTGCTAGGAGGAGTTCAGTCACCCTTGTCTCTCTCTCTCTCTCTGATTTCTATCCTCTCACTTGTCGACCGTCCGGCCTCCTTGCTATGTGGGTGGCTGGTCCTATTTATAGAGGCCCTAGTCCTCTTCCCAAATATTGAGCGGGAAGGGAGCCAACAATGGCGGGCTAATTTGAAGGGGGACAGCAAGTACACTTATCCTGACTAAAGTTGGTCTCCGCCTGCCAAAGGCTCTGTGGTGACGCCGTGCTGGGCTCCATGGTGACCTCCGTCTCGTAGTCCTCCTGGTCTTGGTCTCGTTGCACCGAAATGGCAACCTTTGCCTGATGTCTCGGTACTCCGCGGCTGCACTTGCCCCCTTTGCACCAAAGAGGAAAGAAGGACGCTGCGCGCGCTGGCGCGCGCCTGGCGCCCTAAGTCGTCATGGCTTGCGTCATGGGCACCTCGCGAGGTACCCTGCCTTGATCTCTCCGCCTCCTCGTGAGCCAGCCTGACGAGGCCGTGCCTGAGGAAGCTCTGTGTCGTCCGCCTCGCGAGGCTTGGCCCCTCGCGAGGGTCTTGAGTCTTGTGTTGATGAAGATGGGCCGCACTAGGCCCCCATTTGAGCCACGCCGCAGGTCGCAGGCATGCAAGTCTGGGGACCCCCGTTCCCAGAACGCCGACACCAACAAGTACCTTTGGAGACACCTGTAGAGCACCTTTATAATCACCCAGTTACATTGTGACGTTTGGTGGCACACAAAGTGTTCCTCCGGTAAACGGGAGTTGCATAATCTCATAGTCATAGGAACATGTATAAGTCATGAAGAAAGCAATAGCAACAAACTAAACGATCAAGTTCTAAGCTAACGGAATGGGTCAAGTCAACCACATCATTCTCCTAATGATGTGATCCCGTTAACCAAATGACAACTCATGTCTATGGTTAGGAAACATAACCATCTTTGATCAATGAGCTAGTTAAGTAGAGGCATACTAGTGACACTCTGTTTGTTTATGTATTCACACATGTATTATGTTTCCGGTTAATACAATTCTAGCATGAATAATAAACATTTATCATGATATAAGGAAATAAATAATAACTTTATTATTGCCTCTAGGGCATATTTCCTTCACCAACCGATCCTAGCACCGAATGTATGGCACCTCCGTGTTCAGCACACGTTCAACACGATGATGTCCCTCGAGTTCTTGATCTAGTTGAGGATGAGCGAGAGTTTCGTCAGCACGACAACGTGTTGACGGTGATGATGTAGTTACCGGCGCAAGGCTTCACCTAAGCACTACGATGATATGACCGAGGTGTGTAACTGTGGAGGTGGCCACCGCACATGGCTAAGAGAAGAACTGGTGTCCTTTGGGGTGTCCCCTCCCACGTATATAAAGGAGGGGAAGAGGAGGCCGGCCCAAGGGGGGTCGCGCCAAAGGGGGGGAGTTCTACTTGGACTCCCGGTCCAAGTAGGATTCGCCCCCCCCTTTCCTATTCGAACTAGGAGAAGGAGGGAAGGAGGAAGAGGGGAGAAGGAAAGAGGGGGGGCGCCGCCCCTCCTAGTCCAATTCGGACCAACCATGAGGGGGGGGGCACCCCTTGATGCCCTTCTCTCCTTTCCCCTAAAGCCCATTAAGGCCCACTACTTCCCCGGGGGGTTCCAGTAACCTCTCGGCACTCCAGAAAATACCCGAAACACTTTTGAACCATTCTGGTGTCTGAATATAACTGCTGGTGTCAAAAACGGAGGATCTCGGGTAGGGGGTCCCGAACTATGCGTCTAAGGTCGATGGTAACAGGAGACAGGGGACACAATGTTTTACCCAGGTTCGGGCCCTCTCTATGGAGGTAATACCCTATGTCCTGCTTGATTGATCTTGATGAATATGAGTATTACAAGAGTTGATCTACCACGAGATCGTAATGGCTGAACCCTAGAGGTCTAGCTTGTATGGCTATGATAATGTATGTCCTCCGGACTAAGTCCTCCGGTTTATATAGACACCGGGAGGATCTAGGGTGACACCAAATCGGTTACAAAGAAAGGAATCTACATATTTAGTCGCCAAACTTGCCTTCCACGCCAAGGAGAGTCCCACCCGGACACGGGTGCAGTCTTCGGTCTTCGTACCTTCACAGCCCATCAGTCCGGCCCATGGCTAACAGGCCGGACACCCGAGGACCCCTTAGTCTAGGAATCCCTCAGTGGCCCCTGAACCTGGCTTCAATGACAAGGTATCCCGCGCGTAGGCCTGTCTTCTACATTGCAAGGCGGGTTCCTCCTTCCAAACTCCAAAATAGTCTTTGGACATATTGATACGTCTCCGTCGTATCTACTTTTCGAAAAACTTTTGCCCTTGTTTTGGACTCTAACCTGTATGATTTGAATGGAACTAACCCGGACCGACGCTGTTTTCAGCAGAATTGCCATGGTGTTATTTTTGTGCAGAAATAAAAGTTCTCGGAATGACCTGAAAATCAATGGAGAATTATTTTGGAATATATAAAAAATACGGGAAGAAAGATCCACGTTAGGGGGCCCATGCCCTGTCCACAAGGGTGGGGGGCACGCCCTACCCCCTTGAGCGCGACCCCTGACGCTCCACCGACCTCGATCTTGACTCCATATATTCACTTTTGGGGAGAGAAAAATTAGAGAGAAGGAAGCATCGCGTTTTACGATACGGAGCCGCCACCAAGCCCTAAACTCTCTCGGGAGGGCTGATCTGGAGTCCGTTCGGGGCTCCGGAGAGGGGAATCTATCGCCATCATCATCGTCAACCTTCCTCCGTCACCAATTTCATGATGCTCGCCGCCGTGTGTGAGTAATTCCATCATAGGCTTGCTGGACGGTGATGGGTTGGATGAGATTTACCATGTAATCGAGTTAGTTTTCTTAGGGTTTGATCCCTAGTATCCACTATGTTCTGAGATTGATGTTTCTATGACTTTGCTATGCTTAATGCTTGTCACTAGGGCCTGAGTGCCATGATTTCAGATCTGAACCTATTATGGTTTCATCAATATATGAGAGTTCTTGATCCTATCTTGCAAGTCTATAGTTGTCGGTGTTCTGGGAATGGGGGTCCCCAGACTTGCCTGCCTGCGGCCTACGGCGTGGCTCGAGGAGGGGCCCAGCACGGCCCATCTTCATCAACACAGACCCAAGACCCTCGCGAGGGGTCAAGCCTCGCGGGGCGGACGACACGGAGCTTCCTCAGGCACGGCCTCATCAGGCTGGCTTGCAAGGAGGCGGAGAGATCAAGGCGGGGTACCTCACGAGGTGCCCGTGACGCAAGCCATGACGACCAAGGGTGCCAGGCGGGCGCCAGCCCGCGCAGTGTCCTCCTTTCCTCTTTGGTGCAAAGGGAGCAAGCGCAGGCGAGAGCATCAAGCAAAGGCACCCATTTCGATGCAACGAGACCAAGACCAGCCCAACGGCAGGGAGGAAGTCATTGTGGAGCCCAAGCCAGCGTCACCGCCAGAGCCTTTGGCAGGCGAGGACCAACTTTAGTCAGGATAAGTGTACCAGATGTTCCCCTTCAAAATGGCCAATTGTTGGTGCCCTTCCCGCTCAATATTTGGGAAGAGGCCCAGGGCCTTTGCCTATAAATAGGACTAGCCACCCACAGGGTAGAGGGATGGAGATCAAAGAGAGAATCGAGAAGAGAGAGAGAGAGAAGGGTGACTGAACTCCTCCTAGCAGTTCATCCCCTCAGCCAAGAACAGACCCTCGCGAGGCTGTTCTTCCTTGTATTGCTCATCATCATCAGCCCAAGAGGCAATTCACTACACCACACACTGGAGTAGGGTATTACACCACAACGGTGGTCCGAACCAGTATAAACCCTATGTCTCTTGTGCCGTTCTTCCCATAGCTTAGATCTTAGCGAGGCGGAGGGGTGCAGGTAGGTAGAAGGCGAAATCTCCATGCGCACCCAAGTGTTCGAACCTCAAGGGTCTGCCGGAACCCGAAATCCCACATTTGGCGCGCCAGGTAGGGGTGCACCGGAGTTTTCCCTTCCGCCACTGCCATGACCTGCCTTGTGATGAGTAGCGCGCCGCTCGCTCCGGCTGCCGACGCCAGCACGAGGGCTAGGGGGCTCCGAGCCCTGGCCCCAGCCCTGCAACGGGTACGGTGGCGGGACAAGTTCAAGCCAACGACGCCGCCACGCTACAGTGGCGCGACTGATCCGCTGGCCTTCTTGCTGGCGTACGAGGAGGCCATCCTCAAAGCTGGAGACGACAATAGGGTCATGGCCAACTGGCTCCTCATGGCCCTCACCGGCGCTCCGCGCGCATGGCTGCTCCACCTGCCGGCAGCCTTTGTGGCCTCTTGGGAAGAGCTCCGCAGCCTCTTCCCCACCCACCAGGCTACACCAACACCCCCGATCGTCACGGCCCTCCTGGGCGGCTCGCAGGCGCCGCCTACAAGTCACCACGTCAAGCTGTTCCTCCGCCGGGTCAGCGCCGCTTCCACGCGGCAGGGGCTCTCCCAGACCGGGCGGCGCCCAAGGCCGGCCTGACCTTCATCTCGGAGGACCACCCCTCCAACTCGGCCTGCTCGGGTGCGCTCCCCATGCTGTGCACCCCCACCATCTGCCAAGTGGCCGTCACCAGAACTCTCATCGATGGTGGTGCGGGCCTCAGCGTGCTCTCGGTTGAGGCCTTCAACCTCCTCTGCATACCCCTGGAACGGCTGCAACCCAGCGGACCTTCTCAGGCGTTGGGGGCAGATCATCCAGCTCCTTGGGACAGATCCGGCTCCCAGTAACCTTCGGCACCTACAACAACTTCCGCACGGAGCTGGTCGACTTCGACATCGCCCCCATCGGCCTCCCCTACAACGTCATCCTCGGCTACCTAGTGCTGGCCCAGTTCATGGCCGCGATGCACCCGACGTACAACCTCATGAAGATGCCCTCACCGTGCACGGGGACACCGGAGACGCGCTGCTAGTGCTCAAGCTCGCCTTCAAGATGGCAGCGTCGGCACAGCCCGCCGACTCGGAGACCCCCGAGCCCAAGGGGGCTGCACCCGCCAAGAAGAAACAGTTGTTCACCCAAGACAAGGCAGAAACCAAGAAGATACCCGTCGATGAGGACGGGTCCACCAATGCCACTTTCACCATAGGCGCCAACCTCGAGCCCGAGCAGGAGGAGGCCCTGGTCAGGTTCCTGCACGCAAACAAGAAGGTATTCGCTTGGGAGCCTGACCAGTTGGCAGGGATCCCTAGGAGCGTAATCGAGCATCACCTCAATGTGCCCCAACGTGCGCCCTGTGAAGCAGAAGGCAAGGCGGCAGTCCATAGAAAAGCAGGCCTTCATTGTCCAAGAGACCCACAAACTAGAAGCCGCTGGGGTCATTCGCGAGGTCCGATACCCAGATTGGTTGGCCAACCCTGTCGTTGTGCCAAACAAGGGAGGGAAGGAGCGCATGTGTGTCGACTTCACCAACCTCAACAAGGCATGCCCGCAAGATCCGTTCCCGCTTCCCCGCATTGACCAGATCATCGATTCCACCGCAGAATGCGACCTGCTATGCTTCTTGGATGCCTTCTCTGGGTATCACCAGATCAAGATGGCGGTAGAATACGTTGAAAAGACAGCCTTCCTAACCCCGTGTGGGGTGTACTGCTACACATGCATGCCATTCGGGCTGTGTAACGCAGGGGCGACCTTTCAGCGGCTGATGCACATCACCTTGGGCCCGCAGCTCGGGAAGAATGTTGAGGCTTACGTCGATGACATTGTGGTGAAGTCTCGGGAGGCCAGGACCCTGATACAAGACCTGGAGGAAACCTTCGCGAGCCTCAACACAGTGAACCCGCGGCTCAACCCAGAGAAGTGTGTGTTCGAAGTCCCCTCGGGCAAGCTCTTGGGTTTCCTCGTGTCCCACCGAGGCATCGAGGCCAACATGGAAAAGGTCAAGGTGGTCGAGGACATGAGCCCGCCAAAGACCCTCAGAGAAATGCAGAAGCTCACTAGGCGCGTGACCGCGCTAGGGCGCTTCATCTCCAAGTTCGGGGAGTGAGCACTGCCCTTCTTCCAGCTAATGAAGAAAAAGGGGCCCTTTGAATGGACTGAAGAGGCCGACAAGGCGTTCCAGGATCTCAAGAGATACCTGACCAGCCCTCCGGTCATGGTGGCTCCGCGCCCTCAAGAGCCCCTAGTGCTTTACCTCGCCGCCACTCCCTACTCCGCCAGCGCAGCCTTGGTGGCGGTTAGGGAGGAGCATCGAATCAAAACCACAGTAGCAGCCCGGGACAATGCAAAACAGGAACAAGGAAGGTCCACAGAAACCGCCACCGCAGCTGAGGAGGATCAGCCGCCGTAGAGGAGTGCACCGGAGGTGGAAGAGGCCCCTCTCCCAGATGGCCAGCCTCAGGAGGCGCCATGGTCTCCAGAGGGCGCCACCAGCACTGACGCACCCAACCTCGTTGAGCACCCAGTGTACTTCGTCAGCACGGTGTTGCGGGACGCGAGGGCACGGTACCCCATGCCTCAGAAGCTCCGCCTCGCGCTACTGGTGGCCTCGCGCAAGCTGCGACACTATTTTCAGGGTCACCCCATCAAGGTCGTCTCGTCATACCCCCTGGAGAGAGTGCTCAGGAGCCCTAACTCAGCTGGAAGGGTCGCTGAGTGGAACATAGAACTGCAAGCATTTCAGCTCGAATTCAGCATGACCAGAGTCATCAAGGGAGCAGCATTAGCAGATTTTGTGGCAGAATGGACGGAGGCACCAGGCCTCAAGGCCAACGAGGATCGGTCCCTCTCCCCGGGAAGCGAGGCGCCAGAAGGCTGGGTCATGTACTTCGGTCACGACCGGTTTTCCAATAAAAATATTTATTGAGAAACCAATCTTTTGAGTCCAGTATGAGAGAAATTCTCCTCACTGGTAGACAATTTCTTGATACAATAAGCCAGTAGCATAAAATATATTACAGGGTTGAACTACGGTTGCTCAAGCATGCCAATAATTATACATAATGGCGGACATGACACAGTGGTGTGGAGACATACTACTGACTCGAGGATAGGGCGGTGGTGGAAAAACACAGCGGGGAGAGAAATACAAGACTCTAAGTCTATCATCTCATCGAGCGTCGAGGTGAGGCTCGATGAATTTATTTGGTAGCGGAAGCGGATGTAAAACGGTGACCAAATCCAGGGTCGCACGAGACTGACTAGGACTCCTCTAAGTGTCGGACTCGCTATCGAACTCTTCATCCATGAAATCGCCTTCGTCAGCATCTGGCCAAATCAACAAGCCAGTGAGTACTTTGAAAGTACTCGCAAGACAGTTCGGACGTAAGATATAACAAATGCATGCATGGATGCGTCATGAATAAATTCACCAATGTACATTCAAAATTATCATAACAAGGTAAGCAAAAGGGAAACAGCGGTAGTCCGCCTGAAATCCCAACGGAACATAAATAATTTCCGATCGGGTGTCTGAAATAAATATAAGAAAAAGCTGCCACAGTCGGGCGTCTTAGCGACACCACAGAAAGGGCTTGAAAAGAAATGCCACAGTCGGACGTCGGGGCGACATCATAGAAAGGGCTTGAAAAGAAATGCCACAGTCGGACGTCGGGGCGACATCACAGAAAGGGCTTGAAAAGAAATGCCACAGTCGGACGTCGGGGCGACATCACAGAAAGGGCTTGAAAAGAAATGCCACAGTCGGACGTCGGGGTGACATCACAGAAAGGGCTTGAAAAGAAATGCCACAGTCGGACGTCGGGGCGACATCACAGAAAGGGCTTGAAAAAGAAATGCCACAGTCGGACGTCGGGGCGACATCACAGAAAGGGCTTTTAAGGACAGATAAATAATAATCATAATAAACTTTTAATTCATAAGAATAAATGGGTTAGTCCATCCACAGGAATATCATTTCCGGAATTAGCACTCATGCGAAACACCGGAGTCTCTGTCATCAACACTGTCATTGTTAGGACAAGATAATACGAATTTGGACATGGAATAGATGACGTGGAGGGATATATGACTCTGCAGAGTTTGTACAAAATTATTCCCACAGCCAACGGATTTCCGTAGTCACGAAGGACTAGTTCCGTTTACGGTATTTCGGAAGAAAACACAGCTAACCAGTACACACCCATCATACCTCTCGATGCTAGGAATCACCCTAGACATCGTCCAAGAAAAACTTTTGAGACGGGGAGATCACAATCTTGAATAGCATGGGATCAAATTTATATACGCGCGCTCTAAGGGGTGCCCCCCTCTCGGTCCCAACCGGAAACACCCATGCCCCCTGACCGGATGACTGGCTTTAATCCAGGGCCATGGAACCATCATCACGGCCTCTCCATTTGGTGTGTACCAGAAAAGCGGTTTGCAACTTACTAAACCATATTCCTTGCGGAAAACATGTGGTAGTACAGGGAAGGAAATGAAAGGAACTGGACCGATACGGTTTGACACTAAAGTCACATAGTCCGGCATGAGACTGGCATGCTACAACACTGCCATCTCACCCATCCTCATGCCAACACATGGCCATTCATACTCACATCCATCCACTTATGGATCATCGAACTCACTTACCTCATTATCGCATAAAAATGACATTCATCGATATGCTTATCAACATGCCATGAAACTAACTAAATGCAAAACATGCCAAGACACTCATCATATCAAAAGTTCAAACATGCTTGCCTGGTTCGGAGTAGTCGGAGCCTAGCTCGGTGAAGTTCGCGGCTCCGTCACCTCCTTCGGTATCTACGGTATAAAGAAAATATATGCGCTATCGTAAATACCAAGGAGTGCGCAGAAAGTATACCAAATATTTTCCAAATAAATCTTATAAAAAACTAGACAAAATTTTAAAGAGAACAGAAAAAGAATCAACCAAAAATACCTTTCTGTTTAAAAGTTATAAAGGTTTTTGTCCAGGGACTCATCTGTAATGAAACAGAAGTTTTCTAGGGGCTAGTTTATAAAAACAGAAAGCGCTTCGGTAGCGACTACGCCAGCCCAGAGGAAAGACGTATTTGCCCGAAGGCGCTTCCAGAAAACGGTTCGAGAGAAAAGGCAGAGAGGCTGACGGTGGGGTCCCACTCGTCGGGTTCAAATGTTCAAACGGGGCGGCAGAGTTCGCCGGTGCCCGAGAGCCGCGGTGGTCGCCGGCGGCGATCCACGGCGAGGCAGAGAGATCGGAGGGTACCTCCGTGCTCAGGGCACCCTTCCGCGTCGGTTGATGGTGGTGGAGGCGGTCGGCGAGCACCACGTCGACGGCGAGCTTTGCTCCGGCGGACGGCGGCTCGGGTGGTCGTGGGGCTCGTCGGAGAGGGCTCCAAGGGTTAAATTGAAGAGGGGGTTATGCTCCTGGTAGCTAGAGAGGGTAACGAACGGGGTTTGGGCGCCGGAGATGGCCTCACTGGAGTGAATCGAGGTGGAGGCCGAGGCGGATCGGGGCGGCCGGAGTTGAGGGGGAAGACCTCCTCGGTGTCCCCCTAGTGGCCTGGCGTGGCGTTGGTGAGGTGTGGGGACGTGGCGTGCACGAGGGTGAGCTCGGGGGCCCTTTTTATAGGCAGCCCGAGGCGGTTGCCATGAACGGGGTCTCCGGCGAGCGATTACGGCGGCGCAGTGCTCGGTCGGGGGTGATTAGGGAGTCGAGCGCTGTCGTGGGAGTCTACTGGGTCCGTTTTGGTGCTAATCGAGCTGGAGATTGGTGCTTAGGAGGGAGTTCGACAGAACGGGGCGGCGCGGGCCCGTCGGTGGCAGGGAGCGCATCCTGTGCTTGCCGGTCGCGGTGGCGGTGCACGGGCGTGCGCTGGCGTGCATGAGGCCACGCGGAGAGCCAGGGAGCGATAGGCGGCGCGGAACGGCGTTGAGCCGCCGTTCTTGCCCCCTGACGGCTGTAACGGGGTCTCGGCCGCCGCAAGACACGCCGGCGCGGGCGGCCAGGGGCGCCACCGACGCCAGGAAGACGCCAAGCGCGCGTGCGGGGGTGCTGGCCAGGGAGAAAGAGCCGCGTGCAACGCGCCAAGTGCACTGTGGCCGCGTGACTGAAACTCTGTCGAAGATCAACACTAAACTCTGAATGTTTCTGAATTTTGAACAGCAGCAGTGCTTGCAAGGTGTTCGACAGAATGAAATTGGCATCTAGGGATTTTTCCTTGAGCTGATACTTGGTGGGGTGGCTTCTCATTGCTCAAATAGGTTGCCTGAATTTTGGTGGAATTTTTGGGGGAGTGTAGATATGAATTTCATCAAATTTGGCAAATCTGGTCCAAACTTGCAGAGACTGAATTTTGAAAAATTTGAAAAGAGAAGGAGTGGATCAAGATGGTTCTGAGTTGTGGGTACAAAGGACTATCCAGGGGAGTTGGTTTGAGGTCAAAACTCAAATGCAATATGGTACTTGCTGTGAAAATCACTAAGGCTCCAAATAATTTTCAGAATTGATTTGAGAGGGGAAATAATTAGAATAAAATCCAAAACTTGTTTGGATTAGTTGGGACAGAGAACTTAGGTTGATCACAAGGTGTAGGGGAGGTTTTGGAGGGGTTTTATCACATGGGCAAGAATGCCAAGTCAAGGGTGGTTCCAAGATATGGAAATCCCACATTTTCATGGAGCTTCATTTTAAAAGAAAAATAATTTAAACTCAAAAATGAAATTTGAGAGAACCAACAGAGAAGAAGTTTCAAAAGATCAAACACCAAGGTTTGAAAAAAAAATAAAATCCTTGCCAAGGCAAAGGAAGTTTTTAAGTGGAAGGTTTTTTTGAAAAACAAATTTTTTTAAAAAGGCCTCTCCTCAAAAACCACAAAGTTTTTGATAAAAACCAAATAAAAATTTTAGAGTGTCACAACACCTACCCCCTTAGGAAAAATCTCGTCCCCGAGATTTTAGCTGATCCTTAAATAGGTGTGGATGCTCAGTCCGAAGAAAATCCTCGCTTTCCCAAGTTGCTTCACTATCGGAGTGATTGCTCCACTAGACTTTGAAAAACTTGATGGTCTTCTGTCGGGTCCTCCTTTCAGACTCCTCTAATATTCTTACGGGACGTTCTCGATAAGTGAGGTCTGGCTGCACATCAATGTTTTCATGGGATACTTGTTTCTCTGGGTTGCGTACGTACTTGCTCAATTGCGAGACATGGAACACGTCATGGACATCGGATAATTCCTCGGGTAAGTCTAGCTGGTAGGCTACAGTGCCTCTTCGTGCCACTATGCAAAATGGTCCAATGAATCTTGGTGCTAACTTCCCTTTTATCCTGAATCGTTGCAATCCTCTCATAGGGGATACTCTCAGGTATACGAACTCACCGGGTTCGAAGCTGACCCTACGATGTTTCTGATCATAATAACTCTTCTGTCGACTTTGAGCGGTCTTAAGTCGGTCTCTGATTAGCTTGACCTTTTCCTTGGCTTCTCTGAGCATGTCTGGTCCGAAGATGCGGCTGTCTCCTGTCTCTGACCAATTTAACGGGGTACGACATCTCCGTCCGTACAAAGCCTCAAATGGTGCCATTTGTAGGCTGGCCTGGTAGCTATTGTTATACGCGAACTCGGCGTATGGCAGGCTTTCTTCCCAACTGGTTCCATATGTGAGGACACATGCTCTCAGCATGTCTTCTAAAATTTGGTTTACGCGTTCAGTTTGTCCATCAGTCTGTGGATGGTATGCGGTACTGAAGGCTAGTTGGGTTCCCAGAGCCTGTTGTAAATGCTCCCAAAATCTTGAGACGAACTGAGTGCCTCTGTCGGATATTATAGTCTTCGGGACACCGTGCAGACAAACTATGCGGGAAAGATAAATCCTGGCAAGCCTCTGAGTGGTGTAGGTTGTCTTTACTGGAATAAAGTGTGCCACTTTGGTCAACCTGTCAGTGATGACCCATATGGCATCATTCCCATGTCGTGACCGAGGTAGTCCGACAATAAAATCCATCCCTATTTCATCCCATTTCCACTCAGGTATTTTGTTAGGTTGCAGTAGTCCGGCTGGTCTCTGATGTTCAGCTTTTATGCGTTGACATCAGTCGCAACATGCAATGAAGGCGGCTATGTCCCTCTTCATACCGTGCCACCAAAATCTTTCCTGAATATCCTTATACATTTGCTTCGTCGCATATTGGGAGCACACTCCAACGGGGTTGTGGCCAACAATCCCCGCGATGGTCATTCTCACTACCCCGACCCTGCAGTTCCCCCGCCATCTCCGACTAATCCCGGCAGTGAGACACGTGGAGAAGCCTCGACATCCACCAGGCACGCCCGTTTAGACATAAACGAGGTAGACTAAGCCGTATGAGTAGTACCGAGCCTCAGTGTATCCTCGCTTTGTAATCATGCGATAGTGTATGTTAACGCAGCCTGTCGTTGTGCCTCTGTTTTAATAGTAGCCTTGCATTTTTGGTCAGCGCATAGTTGCAAATTTTTCCGGGCACAACTACCAAAACCAACCCGACGACAACCACAGTAACACGTCTCTTTATGAGATATGTGTATCTCTGACACCGACCCGACCTTTGGAACTAAGCTGGAAATTTTTTACCTTTCACCACGGTGAAATGATCCGGCTCCATTGCTATATAAAGGCCACCTTGTGACCTTACCCAGCAACCCTCACTTTGTGCACAACACTCACGCTTTTTCCTGTCATGCCGAACCCCAGCATTCATCTGAGAACCCCAGATACAACTCCAGGTAGCTTTGTCAAAATATTGTGGGATTTTACCCGCAGTACCATGGGTTCTACCCAGCCACCCCAGTACGAGCTGTTCAAATCGAGGATCACCCCATCCACCTCGGAATATTGGGCAGCAGTACACATTCCTCCTGTAGACCCCAACCAAGATCCAATAGAAGTTTCCTTCGTGGGGAAATCTATGCCAACCCCACACTTGGCCATAGAGGCTGCTGCGAAAGAAGCGATTGCTCGTCTTCGATCCGCAGTACCCTATGCCCGCGAACGAGGATATTATTACTTTCCGAGTCGTGCAGCACCCGGAGAAGTAACATCTTTTCCCGGTGGACGTATTGAGAGAGACCCAGTCCTGGCCAACCTTATCCAGTACATAATTGCTGAAGAGCATTTAAACCAGCGGGTGATGGATTATCTCCAGAGCCTCGCAAATTTAAATCCTCAGATTGCCATCGGCAGACCACTGAGACCCGACACAGAGAGACGCATACATCGACTAGTCAATCCACTTCCTCCAATTGAAGAAGAATGTATTCCTTTACCAGAGACATTTTATCAGGACTCCGCCCAGTTACCATTTTCATTTTAGACGTCACTACTGTATTTGTTCTTTGCAGCATTTATTTATGTGTGTGACTTATGTGTAATACCCTGAGTTTGTACGACGAGTCAATTATTTGGCTTCTGCTTATGTGTGTAGTTTTTGTTGTGGTTTATGCTCCTTTAAATTAACTGTTTTTTTTCCTCGCAAAACCCTGGAGTGAGATTTTCTTTTCCCTGAGTTGCTACATCTACACTTTCTCACGACGTGGATTATTTAATTTCACTCAGCACCACGCGCAGACTCACAACCATAATCATTCGGACACATACACTATTTGCAAAACTTTGCAACGGTGTTGCATCCAGCTAATCACCCCCTAACAACAGTTAGCACCCGGCACACTCCATCTACTCCTCATGATCACCACCACCGCGGAGAGCCAACACCCGAGCCGCAGCATCGTGATACTCGTCGAAGATCATCGCGCACAGGAGCACAGAGAGCCCCAGCAGCGTCGCCAGCCCTCCGCATATCAGGATCACGAACCAGTCCGGCATCGCCTCCGCCATTAGAGCCTCGACCGAGCTTCTGTAAGCAGTAACGGAGAAAGAAGGAGCATGAGAAGTGAGGCCAGGTGTGAGGAAGAAGAGAGAGGCACCCCGGCCGTTTTTATAGCTCGAGCTCGGTGTACGGTGGGCGAAGTCCACCAACGCCGCTCGTCGCCGATCGCCGGTGTTCGGAGTCGAATCCGCGAGCAGTGCCGACAGCGCGCTGGCCCGCGAAGTGAGTGCACGCTGCACCGGCAGCTAGCACCCCGCGCACTACCACGGTACGGCCTAGATGCCCTACACGCTAGGCGTCGCCGGTGGAGAAAGCGTGCGGGAGGGAGGAGGAAGAAAGGGCCAGAGGGAGAAGAAGAGGAGACTAACAGTGGACCCCGGGTCCACCTGTCAGCCAGAGAGAGCACTGTGCTCTCGGGTGCGACCAGCGTATATCTAAATTTAGGAGTTATCCTAAATTTATATCCAGCATAGAAATCGCCCGTTTTTGTCCTGGACCGTAGACTTTTCCGCGCAGCCCCAGTTTTTCACACTGTGGTTTTTCACCACTTATTGCCCCCTCACTGTAGCCACATCTTTATTGCGTAAATTATCTTCTTAACACCACTTGTAGCAAATCTCGAGGACGAGATTTTTCTTAAGGGGGTTAGTATTGTGAAACCCCAAAATTTTGGCCTTGTTTTAATGGAATAAAATTTTGCCAGGATTTAAAACTTTGGATTTCTGAGCTCCATTTTGATTTTTAAGTCATTTCCTTCCCTGTTATGATGAGTTTTTCCCAAAGAGAAAACTTTTCAAATATGTTATTGGACTTGTTTAACCTCTCAAGAAAAACTTTCCTTTTATCAGTGTAACTAATTAAATAATTATGTTGCTTGATCTTTATTTTCTTGAAAAGGATTTTTCTAGGTTAAATGGCCTTAATTGAACTACAACCATTTGATAAATTCACTTAAAATTTCCACAAAAATTTGGAGATGTCATGTGATGTTTTTAAATCACTTTTATGCAAAAATATATTTCATTCATGAAATATTTTGAGCCCTACACTCAATTTTTCTTCTCTGGTCCAGAGTGCATTTTTCACTACAACCTATTTAAATATTTCTTTAAAACTTCTACCAAAATTAAGGGAGGTCAGTAGGAGCCTATTGTTTCACTTTGTGCAAAAACCTATTTATGTTGTTTGAAAAATTTGAGTGAATCAACCTCATCTTCATTCTGGACCAACTTGATGGTTTGTACAGCAACCATGTTTTTACTTGCTCTTTAACCCTTGATTATTTCTCCTACTTGTAGTCCCCCATGTTAAACCCTTAAGTCCAGGAGCATGCACCTTTTGGATCATTTTTGGTTCATGAAATAATGTCATTTATTTCCTGTCCAGAATTGAAGTTTTGTAAAACTTGCACTAACAAGTTTCTTCTTTTGTCCAACTAACATCACCACTCTCTCTTTCATCCACAGAGACACTGATCTGGAGATTTTGGCCACTCCAAGAAATGCCTAGGTGCCCTTGGCATTTTGTCAGACACCTTTCGGGCATGATCAGTTTTGACATGAATCCTCGTTTGTACTATGGACTTAATCCCCTGACCAAACCAGCTTGTCCAATGGTTTTGCCTTAGACTATAACCCCACCCTGCTAAATCCCAGCTCCAACCAAGCGCTCTGGAGTGCCATGGCATTTCGTCGAGCACGTCCCGTGCGTGCACTGGACGCGCCCAGAGCGCGCGTATTGCAGCCACGCGGCCGAGCCGACACGCTGGCCCCCACGGCTTTGGCCCGCTCTGCAGAACCTCGCCACGCGCTCCCCTTCTCTCAGCTACGCGCCAAGCCACCCCTCGCCACGCCCGGCAAGCCAAGCGCTAGCCGCCGCCGCCGCCCGACAACCTCTGGCCATGTCGGTGCCGCCCAAGCCACTCCCACTCGCCACCTGCCCCTAGAGCAGTGCACTCTCGTCCACTAGCTCCTGCCGTCATCCCCAGCCACGCCACGTTGCCCTGCAAGCTACAGCGAGGCAGTTCGCCGGAGAGCTTATCCGGCCGCCACGGAACCGACCTCGACGAGCTATAAAAGGAGGCCCCCGAGCCACCCCGTGCACGCAGGAAGCCTTAGAATGCTCCCCTAGTTCTCCCATGGCAGCAAATCGACTCGGGGAAGGTCTTCTTCCCCATCTCCGGCAACGGCAGCCGCCACCACTGCCCCGGCCAATTCGGCACCACCAGGGCCACCCACTCTCCGTTCTCTCCACCAAGAGCTTCCTCATCTTCCCGTGAGCCATCCCCACTACTCAATTTTGATCGGGGCACACCGCGGGAGAAAAATCACTTTGCTCCCGAGGCCACCTCCGCCGAGAAGCTCGCCGCCGGCAGCTCCCTCCGTTCCCACCTACCTGGCGACCACCGGGAGGATCGCCCTAGAGTGGCGGATCCATCCCCGCTCTCTGAGCCCCGCGGGGAGCCGCCGTTCGCCGGCGATGATCGCCGTTGCCTCGCCTCCGTTTGGGCAGAAGAAGAGGAGGGAGGGATAGACTGGTCAAACCTGACCAGTGGGCCCCTTGGACCCACTGTCAGTGACCCTGCGCCTATCCACGTCGGTTAAGTGAAGGCGTATTTTCCCCAGTACGCTTTCCCCGCTCCGAAAACGTATTCCCTTCCGAACCGTTTTCTTTTCTGTTTTAATTTAAATAACAGTTTTGACCAAAACTTTGACTGGCTATAATTTTTTAAATATAACTCCAAATGAAATGATTCTTTTTCCTACCTCTCTCAAATTTCATCTAGTTTATTTTAAGATTTATTTGAAAAAATTTCAAACAACTTTTTTGTTCTATTTTTGAAATGTGTGTTAATTCAAATATATTTTCAAATAGGATTTTGGGGAGAGAGAAGAAACTTTCAAAAGTTTGGAGAGCACCCTGCCTTTCCACACATTGAAGGCAAGCATTCTGAATCCCGGCATAATATTTTTGTTGTGATCATTGATGCATTTATAACACCACCGCATTTCGAAGGACTTGTTATTTCATGTGATATGATCATATGCATGGGTGCATGTTATTGATTTCCATGCTGTTGGAAATGAACACACTTGTGATGATAATCATCCTCATGTGCCTTGCATGCATACCGGTAGGAACCGGGAAAACCTCTGCCTTGGGTAGGCATGAGTTTGTCGCTGGTCACCGTCGGGACGGTTATGTCCGGTATGGCATGGTAAGATATAATGAGTGTTGATTGTATTGGTTGAAATATATTCGTTATACTAATCATGCAGGGAATACTTAAACCTCCTGAGTCGACCGTAGATCGAGTCTTGTTCCAGTAACCCCCATACTTGTTTCGTACTACCACTCGTCTCTACAGCAAGTAGAGTACGGTTCAGTAAGTTGTCAACCTCTTGCTAGCACACACCGTACAGAGAGGCCATGGTGGAAGATACCGGTTGTAGCTGGTAGGCAGGCCACCTGGTCCGGGGGCATGGGTGTTTCCGGTTGGGACCGAGAGGGGAGGCCACCCCTTAGAGCGCGCGATATAAGTTTGATCCCATGCTACGCGAGGTTGTAGCCTCCCCACTTAGAGTTTGCTTAACAGGTGTCGTGGGTGATTCCAGACACGTGTGTGATAAGGTGGTGTGTGCAAGTTAGGTGTGTTTTCAACAAAAAGACCGTAGATGGAATTAGTCCCGGTGGACTAAAGAAATCCGTTACTCGTGGTAAAGAGTACACCCTCTGCAGAGAATAAACCTATTTGAATAGCCGTGTCCATGGTTCAGGATTACAGTCTGGGATGGGTCAGGTGTCGGTCTTAGTGTCGGTCTTCGGAGGTGAAACGGTTAACCAGGAAATGGAATTACTACTCGCGACTTGTGATATCTATGATTATTATTATTGTTGACTAACCCGTGATATTATTGTTATTACCGAGTATCTCTGGGATGGTTCTACCTCCGGGATATTCATTATGATTGTTTCTTTTTAAGCCCTTTATGTGGTGTCGCTCAGACGCCCGACTGCGGCATTTCTTTTAAAGCCCTTTATGTGGTGTCGCTCAAACGCCCGACTGTGGCATTTCTTTTAAAGCCCTTTATGTGGTGTCGCTCAGACGCCCGACTGTGGCATTTCTTTTAAAGCCCTTTATGTGGTGTCGCTCAGACGCCCG
>NC_041382.1:551504663-551603739 GCF_002162155.2 Triticum dicoccoides
TGGAAATTTATTCCCCGGAAAACCGTCACGACCGGTTTTTCCGGGGAATAAATTTCCAAAAAAGACCGTCGTGCTCATCAGCCCCAGGATTACTGTTAGCTGATGAGGCTCCATCTTGATACAGAAATTCCAAGCAAAATACAAAATATGTAGTACAAGACCATTCTGGCCTGTGAGTACAACAAATGGTTTCTAGTGGTTGATGGCGGAAGCGGGTTGTGAAACATCAGTGTCTATGGGACTCCATTTACCACGGGAATAGCTGACCAGGTTAATTCCTATCTTTGCGAGGCTGCTATCTCCATTGAGTGGGTTCCAGGGCTGGCATCGCGTAGCTCCTCTCCGTGCAAGAAAATCTGGCCAAGACAATAGCCAGGGACAAGCCAGTGAGTACTTTGAATGTACTCGCAAACATTATGAACACAGGTACAATATAACAATGATGTGCTGAAAATATTTTATGCTCATGACGTCAGTCACAAAAGATAAATGAAACTCAGATGCGTGCAAGCAAGTTATTTATAAAAAGGCAATAACATAGTAGTATTAAAATTTATGAAATAGATAACAAGCAATGCCACAGTCGGGCGTCTGAGCGACACCACATAAAGGGCTTTAAAAGAAATACCACAGTCGGGCGTCTGAGCGACACCACATAAAGGGCTTTAAAAGAAATACCACAGTCGGGCGTCTGAGCGACACCACATAAAGGGCTTTAAAAGAAATGCCATAGTCGGGCGTCTTAGCGACACCACATAAAGGGCTTTAAAAGAAATGCCACAGTCGGGCGTCTGAGCGACACCACATAAAAGGGCTTTAAAAGAAACAATCATAATGAATATCCCGGAGGTAGAACCATCCCAGAGATACTCGGTAATAACAATAATATCACGGGTTAGTCAACAATAATAATAATCATAGATATCACAAGTCACGAGTAGTAATTCCATTTTCTGGTTATCAGTTTCACCTCCGAAGACCGACACTAAGACCGACACCTGACCCATCCCAGACTGAAATCCTTAACCATGGACACGGCTATTCGAATAGGTTTATTCTCTGCAGAGGGTGTACTCTTTACCCACGAGTAACTGATTTCTTTAGTCTATCGGGACTAATTCCGTCTACGGTCTTTTTGTTGAAAACACACCTAACTTGCACACACCAGCTTAACTCACACGTGTCTGGAATCACCCACGACACCTGTTAAGCAACTCTAAGTGGGGAGGCTACAACCTCGCGTAGCATGGGATCAAACTTATATCGCGCGCTCTAAGGGGTGGCCTCCCCTCTCGGTCCCAACCGGAAACACCCATGCCCCCGGACCAGGTGGCCTGCCTACCAGCTACAACCGGTATCATCCACCATGGCCTCTCTGTACGGTGTGTGCTAGAAAGAGGTTGACAACTTACTGAACCGTACTCTACTTGATGTAGAGACGAGTGGTAGTACGAGACAAGTATGGGGGTTACTGGAACATGACTCGATCTACGGTCGACTCTGGAGGTTCAAGTATTCCCTGCATGATTAGCATAACGAATATATTTCATCCAACAGAGTCACCACTTATATCGCCTTACCATGCCATACCTGACATAACCGTCCCGCCGGAGACCGGCGACAAACTCATGCCTACCCAAGGCAGAGGTTTTCCTGGTTTCCTACCGGTATGGATGCAAGGCTCATGAGGGTGATTATCATCACAAGTGTGTTCATTACCAACAGCATGGAAATCAATAACATGTACCCATGCATATGATCACACCACATGAAATAACGAGTCCTTCGAAATGCGGTGGTGTTATAAATGCATCAATGATCACACCAAAATATTATGCCGGGATTCAGAATGCTTGCCTTCAATGTGTGGAAAGGCAGGGTGCTCTCCAAACTTTTGAAAGTTTTCTTCTCTTTCCCCAAAATCCTATTTGAAAATATATTTGAATTAACACACATTTCAAAAACAGAACAAAAAAGTTGTTTGAAAAATTTTCAAATAAATCTTAAAATAAACTAGACCAAATTTGAGGAAGGTAGGAAAAAAATCAACTCATTTGGAGTTGTATTTAAAAAGTTAAAGCCAGTCAAAGTTCTGGTCAAAATCTGTTTTTAAATTAAAACAGAAAAGAAAACGTTTTGAAGAGATTACGCTTTCGCGCAGAGAAGACGTATTACGGGTATGACGCCTCCACTTACTCCAGCGTGGACGGTGCGGGGTCGCTGACAGTGGGTCCAGGGGCCCACTGGTCAGGTTTGACCAGTCGCCGCGCGTCGTCTCCCTCCTCTGCCTGAGCGGAGCGGCGCTCCGGCGATCGTGGCCGGCGTTTGGCTGCTCCTCGCGGGCCCTCGAGGGTAGGGATGGATCCGCACGGCTGGGGCGGTTCTCCCGGTAGTCGTTGGGTTGCTGGGGAAGGAGTAAATCGCCGGCGGCGAGTTCCGCGGCGGGGGAAAGCTCCGGTGACAAAGTGATTTGTTGGCGGCGACGGCTCCCGATCAAAATTAAGTAGGGGATTGGGTTCACAGGGGAATGAGGAAGTTCTTGGTGGAGAGAACGGAGAGGGGGAAGCTCTGGTTGCGTCGAATGGAGCCGGGAGGCGGCGGTGGCCGAACTGATCGGAGAGGTTGAAGAAGACCTGCTCCCTTCCAATTGGTGGCGATGGGGGCGCTAGTGAGACGGCGTGAGGCTACCTGAGGGCTTGGAGACGCTCGGGGCTTCCTTTTTATAGCGTGGCAAGGCGGTTCCGCGGCGGTCGTGGATAAGCTCTCCGGCGAACCGACGTTCTGTAGCTAGGGCAATGTGGCGGCGACGAGGGCTAGCAGACACGCTTGCGGATGAGCTCGCACTGCTCCCGGGGCCAGGTGGCGAGCGGGAGAGGCTTGGGCGGCGCTGAACGGCGCAGGGCTGTCGGGTGGCGGCGGCGGCTAGCGCTTGGCCTGCCGGGCGCGGCGGGGGCTGCTTGGCACGTTGCTGCGAGGAGGGGAGCGCGTGGCGTGGTGCTGCAGAGCGGGCCAAAGCCGTGGGGGCCAGCGTGTGGGCTCGTGTGCGCGGCTGCCATATGCGCGCTCTGGGCGCGCCCAGTGCACGCACCGAGTGTGCTCGACGAAATGCTAGAGCATGCTAGAGGTTGCAGGTGAGGTTGGGGTTTACCAGATCGAGGTTAGGAGCAACTGGGAGTCTAGTGGACATGCTTGTTTGATCAACGGTGCAAGCTCACAGTGCAATGCCACAATTCATGTCAAAACAGAACATGTCCGCAGGGTGTTTGACAAAATGCCGATGGCACTTAGGCAAGTCTTGGGGTGGCCAAAAACTTCCAGGTTGGGGTCTCTTTAGATGCAAGAGAGAGTGGTGTGGTTATTTGGACAAAAGGGGAAACTTGCTAGTGCAAGTTTTGCAAAACTACATTTCTGGACAGGAAATAAATAGCATTATTTCATGAACCAAAAATGATCCAAATGGTGCATGCTCCTGGACTTAAGGGTTTAACATGGAGGACTACAAGTAGGAGAAATAATCAAGGGTATAGGAGCAACTAAAATGGTGGTTGCTGTACAAATCCTCAAATTGGACCAGAAAGGAAAAGAGGTTGATACACTCAATATTTTCAAAGAACAACCCTGGATTTTTGCACAAAGTGGAATAATATGCTCCTACTGACCTCCCCTAATTTTGGTAGAAGTTTTAAAGAAATATAAAAATGGGTTGCAGTGCAAAATGCACTCTGGACCAGAGAAGAAAAATTGAGTGCAGGGCTCAAAATATTTCATGAAGGAAATATATTTTTGCATAAAAGTGATTTAAAAACATAACCTGACATCTCCAAATTTTTGTGGAAATTTTAAGTGAATCTATCAAATGGTTGTAGTTCAAATATGGCCATTTAACCTTGAAAAACTATTTTCAAGAGAGTAAAGATCAAGCAATTAATTTAGTTAATTAGTTACACTGATAAAAGGAAAGTTTTTCTTGAGAGGTTAAACAAGTCCAATAACATATTTGAAAAGTTTTCTCTTTGGGAAAAACTCATCATAACAGGGAAGGAAATGATTCAAAAAATCAAAATGGAGCTCAGAAATCCAAAGTTTTAATTCCTGGCAAAAATTTTAATTTAATAAAACAAGGCCAAATTTTTGGGGTGTCACAATACTATCCCCCTTAAGAAAAATCTCGTCCTCGAGATTTGCTAAAAGCGGTGTTAGGAAAATATTTACACAATATAGACGTGGCTACAGTGAGAGGGCAATAAGTGGTGAAAAGCCACAGTGTGAAGAACCGGTACTGCGTGGAAGAGTCTACGGTTCGGAACAAAATCGGGTGATTTCTACGCTGGATAAAAATTTAGAATAATCTTCTAAATTTAAATATACGCTGGTCGTACCCGAGAGCACAGTGCTCTCTCTGGCCGACAGGTGGACCCGGGGCCCACTGTCAGCCTCTTCTTCTTCTCCCTCTGGCCCTTCCTTCCTCCTCTCTCTCCCGCGCGCTTTCTCGCGCTCTCTCCACTGGCGATGCCTAGCGCGTAGGGCATCTAGGCCATACCGTGGTAGTGTGCGGCGTGCTAGCTGCCGGTGCAGCATGCACTCACCTCGCGGGCCAGCGTGCTGTCGGCACTGCTCGCGGATTCGACTCCGAACATCGGCGATCGACGACGAGCGGCGTTGGTGGACTTCGCCCACCGTACACCGAGCTCGAGCTATAAAAACGACCGGGGTGCCTCTCTCTTCTTCCTCACATCTGGCCTCACTTCTCCTCCTCCTTCTTTCTCCATTACTGCTTACAGAAGCTTGGGTGAGGCTCTAATGGCGGAGGCGATGCCGGACTGGTTTGTGATCCTGATATGCGGAGGGCTGGCGACACTGCTGGGGCTCTCTGTGCTCCTGTGCGCGATGATCTTCGACGAGTATCGCGACGCTGCGGCTTGGGTGTTGGCTCTCCGTGGTGCTGGTGATCATGAAGAGTAGATGGAGTGTGCCGGGTGCTAACTGTCGTTAGGGGGGTGATTAGCTGGATGTAACGCCGTTGCAAAGTTTTGCAAACAGTGTATGTGTCTGAATGATTATGGCTGTGAGTCTGCTGTGTGGTGCTGTGTGAAATTAATCTGCGTCGTGAGAAAGGGCAGGTGTAGCAACTCAGGGAAAAGAAATCTCGCTCCAGGATTTCGCGAGGGAAAAACAGTTAATTTAAAGGAGCATAAACCACAACAAAAACTACACACATTAGTAGAAGCCCAATAATTGACTTGTTGTACAAATTCAGGGTATCACGCATAAGTCACATACATAAATAAATGCTGCAAGGAACAAATACAATAGTGACGTCTAAAATGAAAACGGTAACTGGACGGGGTCCTGATAAAATGTCTCTGGTAAAGGAATACACTCCTCTTCTATTGGAGGAAGTGGATTGACCAGTCGATGTATGCGTCTCTCCGGGTCGGGTCTCAGTGGTCTGCCGATGGCAATCTGAGGATTTAAATCTGCGAGGCTCTGGAGATAATCCATCACTTGCTGGTTCAAATGCTCTTGAGCAATGATGTACTGGATAAGGTTGGCCAGAACTGGGTCTCTCTCAATACGTCCACCGGGAAAAGATGTTACTTCTCCGGGTGCTGCACGGCTCGGAAAGTAATAATATCCTTGTTCGCGGGCATAGGGTACTGCGGATCGAAGACGAGCAATCGCTTCTTTCGCAGCAGCTTCTATGGCCAGGTGTGGGGTTGGCATAGATTTCCCCATGAAGGAAATTTCTGCTGGATCTTGATTGGGGTCTACAGGAGGGATATGCACTGCTGCCCAATATTCCGAGGTGGATGGGGTGATCCTTGATTTGAATAGCTCGTACTGAGGTGGCTGGGTAGAACCCATGGTACTGCGGGTAAAATCCCACAATATTTTGACAAATCTACCTGGAGTAGCATCTGGGGTTCTCAGATGAATGCTGGGGTTCGGCATGACAGGAAAAAGCGTGAGTGTTGTGCACAAAGTGAGGGTTGCTGGGTAAGGTCACAAGGTGGCCTTTATATAGCAATGGAGCCGGATCGTTTTTACCGTGGTGAAAGGTAATAAATTTGCCAGCTTAGCTCCAAAGGTCGGGTCAGTGTCAGAGATACACATATCTCATAAAGAGACGTGTTACTGTGGTTGTCGTCGGGTTGGTTTTGGTAGTTGTGCCCGGAAAAATATGCAACTATGCGCTGACCAAAAATGCAAGGCTACTATTAAAACAGAGGCACAACGACAGGCTGCGTTAACATACACTGTCGCATGATTACAAAGCGAGGATACACTAAGGCTTGGTACTACTCATACGGCTTAGTCTACCTCGTTTATGTCTAAACGGGCGTGCTTGGTGGATGTCGAGGCTTCTCCATGTGTCTCACTGCCGGGATTAGTCGGAGATGGCAGAGGAACTGCAGGGTCGGGGTAGTGATGATGACCATCGCGGGGATTGTTGGCCACAACCCCGTTGGAGTGTGCTCCCAATATGCGACGAAGCACTTCTGGGGTTATCGCAGCATCTTGGCCGATGGCTAGGGCAGATCTCGGGGTCTCGATCGGTTGTCCAAACAGCACGACTGGGTTGTCGGCGTTGGGCTCGTTTTCTCCTCTCGCCGGGGCTCGACGAACCAGCTCTCCACGAGCTGCGATTAGATCAATAGTGATCTGGTCGAACAGTGCCTCCAGTGCACTTACATAGCGCACTAGGTGCAACAATGCGGGGTCCGTCTCATGATCTCCGTTGGCAACTTGGGGTGGTCTACCATATCCTTCACGTCTGGGGTAGTAGTGGAACGAGCGACAGTTAACTCTGGGCGATAACTGCCTGAGATGAACTATAGCCTCTCGAGCGGCTAGCTGGATGGCTTGTGGCTCAAAGGAAGTTGTCCTTCCGGTGAACCTGTAGGGGCGTTCGGGTGCTAGACCCCTACCATAGATGTGCACAGTGGCCCAGAATTGGCGGTCTTCACCGCTCATGGGTCCTTGATACACAACATATTCTGGTGGCTCCTCTAACGCGTAGGCACGACGGGTGAGGTTTGCGAGGATGGTCACAAAACCTCCAAGGTTGGTTGCTGTGGTTTCGTTGTGCACTATAGGTCCAGGCATTGTGGCTCGGTTTGGGGGTAGCGGCTGTGCTGTGCTGGGTTGAGGCTAGCGTGCCCTTTTTTATAAGAAAAAGGGGACGGAGTCTTCCTTCGCACGCTTGCAAGAAAGGACTATTTAGGGGCTGGTCACTGGCGCATGAGCGACATGTTAGGTTGATAGGTTGGGCACCGACTGCCAAAAGGTGTTGGGTCACTGTGTGGCTATCTTGCACGAGAAGCTTGGCTGGTGTTTGGCTATGGTCTAGTGGGTTGGTTTGCCTAAGTTTATTGACCTGGCTAAGATAGGATCAGCCAATGGTCAGCCTGGCTCTGATACCAAGCCTGTCACGACCGGTTTTTCCGGGGAATAAATTTCCAGAAAAGACCGTCGTGCTCATCAGCCCCAGGATTACTGTTAGCTGATGAGGCTCCATCTTGATACAGAAATTCCAAGCAAAATACAAAACATGTAGTACAAGACCATTCTGGCCTATGAGTACAACAAATGGTTTCTAGTGGTTGATGGCGGAAGCGGGTTGTGAAACATCAGTGTCTATGGGACTCCATTTCCCACGGGAACAGCTGACCAGGTTAATTCCTATCTTTGCGAGGCTGCTATCTCCATTGAGTGGGTTCCGGGGCTGGCATCGCGTCGCTCCTCTCCGTGCAAAAAAATCTGGCCAAGACAATAGCCAGGGACAAGCCAGTGAGTACTTTGAATGTACTCGCAAACATTATGAACACAGGTACAATATAACAATGATGTGCTGAAAATATTTTATGCTCATGGCGTCAGTCACAAAAGGTAAATGAAACTCAGATGCGTGCAAGCAAGTTATTTATAAAAAGGCAATAACATAGTAGTATTAAAATTTATGAAATAGATAACAAGCAATGCCACAGTCGGGCGTCTGAGCGACACCACATAAAGGGCTTTAAAAGAAATACCACAGTCGGGCATCTGAGCGACACCACATAAAGGGCTTTAAAAGAAATACCACAGTCGGGCGTCTGAGCTACACCACATAAAGGGCTTTAAAAGAAATACCACAGTCGGGCGTCTGAGTGACACCACATAAAGGGCTTTAAAAGAAATGCCACAGTCGGGCGTCTTAGCGACACCACATAAAGGGCTTTAAAAGAAATGCCACAGTCGGGCGTCTGAGTGACACCACATAAAAGGGCTTTAAAAGAAACAATCATAATGAATATCCCGGAGGTAGAACCATCCGAGAGATACTCGGTAATAACAATAATATCACGGGTTAGTCAACAATAATAATAATCATAGATATCACAAGTCACGAGTAGTAATTCCATTTTCTGGTTATCAGTTTCACCTCCGAAGACCGACACTAAGACCGACACCTGACCCATCCCAGACTGAAATCCTTAACCATGGACACGGCTATTCGAATAGGTTTATTCTCTGCAGAGGGTGTACTCTTTACCCACGAGTAACTGATTTCTTTAGTCTATGGGGCTAATTCCGTCTACGGTCTTTTTGTTGAAAACACACCTAACTTGCACACACCAGCTTAACTCACACGTGTCTGGAATCACCCACGACACCTGTTAAGCAACTCTAAGTGGGGAGGCTACAACCTCGCATAGCATGGGATCAAACTTATATCGCGCGCTCTAAGGGGTGGCCTCCCCTCTCGGTCCCAACCGGAAACACCCATGCCCCCGGACCAGGTGGCCTGCCTACCAGCTACAACCGGTATCATCCACCATGGCCTCTCTGTACGGTGTGTGCGAGAAAGAGGTTGACAACTTACTGAACCGTACTCTACTTGCTGTTGAGACGAGTGGTAGTACGAGACAAGTATGGGGGTTACTGGAACAAGACTCGATCTACGGTCGACTCTGGAGGTTCAAGTATTCCCTGCATGATTAGCATAACGAATATATTTCATCCAACAGAGTCACCACTTATATCGCCTTACCATGCCATACCTGACATAACCGTCCCGCCGGAGACCGGCGACAAACTCATGCCTACCCAAGGCAGAGGTTTTCCCGGTTTCCTGCCAGTATGCACGCAAGGCTCATGAGGGTGATTATCATCACAAGTGTGTTCATTACCAACAGCATGGAAATCAATAACATGTACCCATGCATATGATCACACCACATGAAATAACAAGTCCTTCGAAATGCGGGGGTGTTATAAATGCATCAACGATCACACCAAAATATTATGCCGGGATTCAGAATGCTTGCCTTCAATGTGTGGAAAGGCAGGGTGCTCTCCAAACTTTTGAAAGTTTTCTTCTCTTTCCCCAAAATCCTATTTGAAAATATATTTGAATTAACACACATTTCAAAAACAGAACAAAAAAGTTGTTTGAAATTTTTTCACATAAATCTTAAAATAAACTAGACCAAATTTGAGGAAGGTAGGAAAAAGAATCAACTCATTTGGAGTTGTATTTAAAAAGTTAAAGCCAGTCAAAGTTCTGGTCAAAATCTGTTTTTAAATTAAAACAGAAAAGAAAACGTTTTGAAGAGATTACGCTTTCGCGCAGAGAAGACGTATTACGGGTATGACGCCTCCACTTACTCTAGCGTGGACGGCGCGGGGTCGCTGACAGTGGGTCCAGGGGCCCACTGGTCAGGTTTGACCAGTCGCCGCGCGTCGTCTCCCTCCTCTGCCCGAGCGGAGCGGGGCTCCGGCGATCGTCGCCGGCGTTTGGCTGCTCCTCGCGGGCCCCCGAGGGTAGGGATGGATCCGCACGGCTGGGGCGGTTCTCCCGGTAGTCGTTGGGTTGCTGGGGAAGGAGTAAATCGCCGGCGGCGAGTTCCGCGGCGGGGGAAAGCTCCGGTGACAAAGTGATTTGTTGGCGGCGACGGCTCCCGATCAAAATTAAGTAGGGGCTTGGGTTCACAGGGGAATGAGGAAGTTCTTGGTGGAGAGAACGGAGAGGGGGAAGCTCTGGTTGCGCCGAATGAAGCCGGGAGGCGGCGGTGGCCGAACTTACCGGAGAGGTTGAAGAAGACCTGCTCCCTTCCAATTGGTGGCGATGGGGGCGCTAGTGAGACGGCGTGAGGCTACCTGAGGGCTTGGAGACGCTCGGGGCTTCCTTTTTATAGCGTGGCAAGGCGGTTCCGCGGCGGCCGTGGATAAGCTCTCCGGCGAACCGACGTTCTGTAGCTAGGGCGACGTGGCGGCGACGAGGGCTAGCAGACACGCTTGCGGATGAGCTCGCACTGCTCCCGGGGCCAGGTGGCGAGCGGGCGAGGCTTGGGCGGCGCTGAACGGCGCAGGGCTGTCGGGTGGCGGCGGCTAGCGCTTGGCCTGCCGGGCGCGGCGGGGGCTGCTTGGCGCGTTGCTGCGAGGAGGGGAGCGCGTGGCGTGGTGCTGTAGAGCGGGCCAAAGCCGTGGGGGCCAGCATGTCGGCTCGTGTGCGCGGCTGCCATATGCGCGCTCTGGGCGCGCCCAGTGCACGCACCGAGTGTGCTCGACGAAATGCCAGAGCATGCTAGAGGTCGCAGGTGAGGTTGGGGTTTACCAGATCGAGGTTAGGAGCAACTGGGAGTCTAGTGGACATGCTTGTTTGATCAACGGTGCAAGCTCACAGTGCAATGCCACAATTCATGTCAAAACAGAACATGTCCGCAGGGTGTTTGACAAAATGCCAATGGCACTTAGGCAAGTCTTGGGGTGGCCAAAAACTTCCAGGTTGGGGTCTCTTTAGATGCAAGAGAGAGTGGTGTGGTTATTTGGACAAAAGGGGAAACTTGCTAGTGCAAGTTTTGCAAAACTACATTTCTGGACAGGAAATAAATAGCATTATTTCATGAACCAAAAATGATCCAAATGGTGCATGCTCCTGGACTTAAGGGTTTAACATGGAGGACTACAAGTAGGAGAAATAATCAAGGGTATAGGAGCAACTAAAATGGTGGTTGCTGTACAAATCCTCAAATTGGACCAGAAAGGAAAAGAGGTTGATACACTCAATATTTTCAAAGAACAACCCTGGATTTTTGCACAAAGTGGAATAATATGCTCCTACTGACCTCCCCTAATTTTGGTAGAAGTTTTAAAGAAATATAAAAATGGGTTGCAGTGCAAAATGCACTCTGGACCAGAGAAGAAAAATTGAGTGCAGGGCTCAAAATATTTCATGAAGGAAATATATTTTTTGCATAAAAGTGATTTAAAAACATAACCTGACATCTCCAAATTTTTGTGGAAATTTTTAAGTGAATCTATCAAATGGTTGTAGTTCAAATATGGCCATTTAACCTTGAAAAACTATTTTCAAGAGAGTAAAGATCAAGCAATTAATTTAGTTAATTAGTTACACTGATAAAAGGAAAGTTTTTCTTGAGAGGTTAAACAAGTCCAATAACATATTTGAAAAGTTTTCTCTTTGGGAAAAACTCATCATAACAGGGAAGGAAATGATTCAAAAAATCAAAATGGAGCTCAGAAATCCAAAGTTCTAATTCCTGGCAAAAATTTTGATTTAATAAAACAAGGCCAAATTTTTGGGGTGTCACAGGGCATTCTCTAGGCATGGTGCTGGGGCTGGGGCGGTGCTTATATCGCCCACTCAGGACAAGCTCTACTACGCTGTACAACTCTGTTTCCAGCAAGGTGAAAAGGTCTCCAACAACAAAGCGGAGTATGAAGGTTTAATAGCGGGCTTGAAGGCCGCAGCTACCCTGGGGGTGAAACGCCTCACCATCAAGGGCGATTCGCAGCTCCTTGTCAATTTCTCCAACAAGGTGTACAAGCCAAAAGATGAGCACATGGAAGCCTACCTTGCGAAGGTCCGCAGGATGGAGAAGCAGTTCTGGGGGTTGGAGTTGCAACATGTGCCCCGTGGCACCAATCAGGAGGCCGACGACATTGCCAAACGGGCATCCAGGCGGTTATCTCAGGAGCCTGGCGTCTTCGAGGAGCGGCTCTTCAAGCCCTCAGCCCTGCCGTCATTGTCAAACACGGCTCAGCCTCGGGAGGAGCTCCCCTAGCCACCTGCCTCAGGAGCGCCGGTCTATGGCCCGACCTCAGGAGCACGCCTGCTCCTAACGATGGAACCTTAGGAGGGGTGCTGGATCACGGAGCTCCGGAGTTACTTAACACAAGGGACCCTGCCGGAGAAGGAGGAGGAAGCGGAGCGTGTGGCACGGCAGGCCACGACATACTGCATCAAGGATGGAGAGCTCTACCGGAAGCCACCAAACGATGTATCCTTGCGCTGCATCTCCAGGGAGCAAGGAAAGGAACTGCTGGAAGATATACACGGCGGAGATTGTGGACATCATTCATCATCAAGGACCCTCGTCGGCAAGGCATTCTGCAGTGGGTTTTATTGGCCCACCGCACTCAATGACGCCGTCGAACTGGTGAAAGCTTGTGAGGCCTGCCAGCTCCACGCCAAGCAGATCCATCAGCCGGCAGGAGGCCTGCAGACTATACCCCTTTCATGGCCATTCGCAGTCTGGGGGCTGGACATCCTGGGCCCGTTTCCTCGGGCGCCAGGGGGCTACCGCTACCTCTATGTCGCCGTGGACAAGTTCACCAAGTGGGCTGAAGTAGAGGCCGTCCGCACCATCCCCGCGGGTTCCGCGGTCAAGTTCATCAGGGGCATCGTGAGCCGGTTCGGGGTGCCGAACCGCATCATCACAGACAACGGTTCGCAGTTCACCAGTAACCTCTTCAAAACATACTGTGCTAACCTTGGAACGCAGATATGCTACGCTTCGGTGGCGCACCCCCGAAGCAACGGCCAGGCCGAGCGAGCCAATGCAGAGGTCCTGAGGGGCCTCAAGACTAGGACGTTCAAGAAGGAGCTGGAGGCCTGCGGCAGAGGTTGGTACGACGAGCTTCAGTCCGTGTTGTGGTCCATCCGCACAACCGCGACCAAGCCGACTGGACAGACCCTGTTCTTCCTGGTCTACGGAGCCAAAGCGGTCCTCCCTCACGAGGTCAGACGTCGCTCCGCGCGGGTCCTGTCGTTCGACGAGGCGCAGCAGGACGCCATGCGGGGGATGGACCTCATGCTGGGGGAGGAACGTCGCCGAGAAGCCGTGCTGCGAGCGGCGAGGTACCAACAAACACTACGACGATATCACTGCCGCAACATCCGCCCCAGAACTCTCGAGGTAGGAGACCTCGTGCTCAGGCGGGTTCTCTCCAGGGAGGGACTGCACAAGCTCTCTCCCATGTGGGAGGGCCCGTTCAAGGTTGTTCATGT
Organism: Triticum dicoccoides; assembly: GCF_002162155.2. Lineage (NCBI taxonomy): Eukaryota > Viridiplantae > Streptophyta > Magnoliopsida > Poales > Poaceae > Triticum > Triticum dicoccoides. Next base: position 551,517,961 of record NC_041382.1, read on the forward strand.
TTCCAGGCCTGGCTCCGCGCGCTTGGAGACTCAGGAGGGGGTGCCGGTCCAGAACGCATGGAACATCCAGCACCTCCGGAGGTTCTACCCCTAAAAAGGCCTAGAGCCTGTGAAGAAGGCGAATGCCTATGAAGATTATCCTTTTTGGAAAAGGCCCAGAGCCTGTGAAGAAGGCGAATGCCTGTGAAGATTATCCTTTTTGGAAAAGGCCCAGAGCCTGTGAAGAAGGCGAATGCCTGTGAAGATTATCCTTTTTGGAAAAGGCCCAGAGCCTGTGAAGATTATCCTTTTTGGAAAAGGCCTGAGCCTGTGAAGAAGGCGAATGCCTGTGAAGATTATCCTTTTTGGAAAAGGCCCAGAGCCTGTGAAGAAGGTGAATGCCTGTGAAGCTGTCGCGTTTTGGAAAAGGCCCAGAGCCTGTGAAGAAGGCGAATGCCTGTGAAGCTGTCGCGTTTTGGAAAGGGCCTGGAGCCTGTGAAGAGGGAAAATGCCCGTGAAGGCTGCTTCCCCCAAGAAAGGCCCGGAGCCTGTGAAGAAGGCCAACGCCTGTGAAGCTCGCCGCCCGTGACACTCTCACGTAATAATGAGTTGGGGCTGTACACGCCCCGGAGTCTCTGGAGCGCCGGCCTCAGGCCCTGGGGCTCCCTCCCACGCCCAGTGGCAGCACTTAGCTCCGCGCTGGTGAGAAGACGCCGAAGACTAGATTAGGTGCCGGACGCGGCTTTTTCATTTGCTTTCTGCGGTTGGCTTGTTCATTCTCATTCGAAGTTTTGTTGAAGCTGTTGCCGTCTTTGGCTTGTGGTTCTTCGACTTTTCACTCTCCTGCCTCGATTTCTCTTATGCAAGGCCTCGCGAGGGGGGCAGCCGAGCGCCCTCGCGAGTGTTCCTGTCCTAGTCGTTCAAAGGTTTCGCGACCTGGGTCCATTACAGGAGCAGCCCTCCAGTCCGTGCCCCACGGGCACCGCGACACGAACACATGGCCTGGGTCGGTCACCCCCCCACGGCTAGGGCCAGGAACTATCCACGCGCGGGCACGTGGCCGGAAGGCACGATAACGGAAGCAAAGCGATGATTAACAGCAATAACCCAAACACGCCCCCGCGGGGCTCCACGCTACTGTCTTTTTACACAGGAAAAAGGAAAAGAAAGAACAAATCAGGCGCAGCTTGCCTCACACCGGCCTGCAGGGAAGACTCGAGCTGCCTCCGGGGCTCAGGCAGACTCCCTCTCACGCTTCACCGAGGCACGACGGCGGGCAGACACACTACCACCTCCCAAGCAGGTACGATGGCATGGAGGCTGACCGCGGCCACCACTAGAAGAGTCGTCGCCTGAAGAAGAACCGGTGAAGCTTGGGGAACCCCGAGCACCGCCAATCACGCGAGCGCTGTCCTCTCCGTCATCGCCGGGGCTGGGTTCCCGGCCGCGTCGTCGTCCTCAGGGCAGCACCCTGCGCGGCGACCATCTTCCCCAAACACCCTCACGTAGAGGGTGGCATCGCCGTCAAACTTGAAGTGCAGGGTGCACCGACGGCTCAGGCCACGCGCGCGGGCAAACGTCTGCCAACCGCGGGTCAAGGCCAGGCTCCCGGCTGCGGAGACCTCCAGTGAAGCCCATGAGGCTCGGCTGCAGCAGCCGTCTGCCTGAAGCCAGAGGCCGCCCGGGGCGCTGGCTGGGAGCTCGCCGAGGAGGAAGCGAGGAAGTTGAAGCCGGGTGCTAGTCGTCTCCGTCGACCACACAACGAACTCCGGCAGCACCTCTGTAGCGCGAAAGCGTGGCCTAGGGGAATGCGCGATCGAAGCGCGCCCCCCGGCCGCAGCAGTCCGCCCGTCACCATGCTGGAAATCGTCTCCACGGCCGCGGGGAACTGCCGTGGTGGCCACAGGATGTTTGCGAGGGCACCCTCGGCCGCGCTTGGGCGGGGGAGAGGCAGGCTCAACCTGGCGAGCCTTCCCCTTCTCTGCGGCCGAGAACCTCCTTGACGGGGCCATGAAGAAGAAGGAGAAGCAAGGGGGGATGAACTGGAAGGGCGCGCGCCGATTCATACTTATAGCCGGCGAGGGCAACCGTCGGCCCCCACGATCGCAGGTAATCATGACCTGCTTTGCATGCAGGGACTTGTCCAATCCGTGCAGTTGCCGAGGCACCGTGGGGAAGTGGAGACGCCAACGTCCAATCAACCGCCACGCGGCGCCCAAGGCCGCAGGCTGTTAGGGCCCGTGGCGCTTCGCTCTTGCCCTTTTGCCTCCCTGCACGGCCAAGTCCGGGCGCGCCTTGGGCCCGGGGGCTACTGTCGGCATTCTGGGAACGGGGGTCCCCAGACTTGCCTGCCTGTGGCCTGCGGCGTGGCTCGAGGAGGGGCACAGCACGGCCCATCTTCATCAACACAGACCCAAGACCCTCGCGAGGGGTCAAGCCTCGCGGGGCGGATGACACGGAGCTTCCTCAGGCACGGCCTCATCAGGCTGGCTCGCGAGGAGGCGGAGAGATCAAGGCGGGGTACCTCACGAGGTGCCCGTGACGCAAGCCATGACGACCAAGGGTGCCAGGCGGGCGCCAGCCCGTGCAGTGTCCTCCTTTCCTCTTTGGTGCAAAGGGAGCAAGCGCAGGCGAGAGCATCAAGCAAAGGCACCCGTTTCGGTGCAACGATACCAAGACCAGCCCAACGGCAGGGAGAAAGTCATTGTGGAGCCCAAGCTAGCATCACCGCCAGAGCCTTTGGCAGGCGAGGACCAACTTTAGTCAGGATAAGTGTACCAGATGTTCCCCTTCAAAATGGCCAATTGTTGGCACCCTTCTCGCTCAATATTTGGGAAGAGGCCCAGGGCCTTTGCCTATAAATAGGACTAGCCACCCACAGGGTAGAGGGATGGAGATCGGAGAGAGAATTGAGAAGAGAGAGAGAGAAGGGTGACTGAACTCCTCCTAGCAGTTCATCCCCTCAGCGAAGCACAGACCCTCGCGAGGCTGTTCTTCCTTGTATTGCTCATCATCATCAGCCCAAGAGGCAATCCACTACACCACACACTGGAGTAGGGTATTACACCACAACGGTGGCCCGAACCAGTATAAAGCTTGTGTCTCTTGTGCTGTTCTTCCCATATCTTAGATCTTAGCGAGGCAGAGGGGCGCAGGTAGGTAGAAGGCGAAATCTCCGCGCGCACCCCAGTGTTCGAACCTCAAGGGTCTGCCGGAACCCGAAATCTGACAATAGTCACCTATTGTGTGTTATGATCCGTTAACCCCGAAGTAACAATAATCGGAATACTTACCGGTGATGACCGTAGTTTGAGGAGTTCATGTATTCACTATGTGTTAATGCTTTGGTCCAGTACTCTATTAAAAGGAGGCCTTAATATCCCTTAGTTTCCATTAGGACCCCGCTGCCATGGGAGGGTAGGACAAAAGATGTCATGCAAGTTCTTTTCCATAAGCATGTATGACTATATTCCGAATACATGCCTAAATTACATTGATGAATTGGTGCTCGTTCTCTATCACCCTAGGTTATGACTGTTACATGATCGATAGCATCCGGCATAATTCTCCATCACCGATCCAATGCCTATGAGCTTTTCATATATTGTTCTTCGCTTATTTACTTTTCCGCTGCTACCGTTACAATCACTACAAAACCCAAAAATATTACTGTTGCTACCGTTACCTTTTGCTATCGTTACCACTACTATCATATTACTTTGCTACTAAATACCTTGCTGCAGATATTAAGTTTCCAGGTGTGGTTGAATTGACAACTCAGCTGCTAATACTTGAGAATATTCTTTGGCTCCCCTTGTGTCAAATCAATAAATTTGGGTTGAATACTCTACCCTCGAAAACTTTTGCGATCGCCTATACTTGTGGGTTATCAAGAACATTTTCCGGCGCTGTTGCCGAGGAGCATAGCTCTATTCTTTGAGTCACTTGGGATTTATATCTGCTTATCATTATGAAGAACTTGAAAGATCAAAGAACCAAGATTTTCCCCTCAACTACGAGGGGAGGTAAGGAACTGTCATCTAGCTCTGCACTTGATTCTCCTTCTGTTTTGAGTAAGCTTGCGACACCTAAACCTGCTTTTGCTATTAATTCTGATATGTCGCATGTTATTGATGATGCCACTTCTGCTATGCATGATACTTATGATGAAACTACTTGTATGCTTGATACTACTGTGCCACTTGGCGAATTTCTTGATGAACAACTTGCTAGGGATAGAGAGAATGAAATTATTGAAACTGATAATATTGATGAAAGTGATGATGAAGATTCTCCCCTAGATATGGATTGCCTGTTGTTCCCGAGGGTTATGTTATGGATGAAGAAACTGTTAGAGACTTTCTTGCTTGCAATGATAGAAGTGATCTTAAGAAATTATTAGCTAAGCTTAAAGAAAAGTCTTTGAATGCTAGAATGAAATATGATCCTGCTTATGCTACTTCACCTATCTTTATTATTGATAAGGATTATGATTTCTCTGTCGATCCTGATATAATTACTTTGGTTGAATCTGATCCTTTCTATGGCTATGAATCTGAAACTGTTGTGGCACATCTTACTAAATTAAATGATATAGCTACCCTGTTTACTAATGATGAGAAAATTCGCTACTATTATATCCTTAAATTATTTCCGTTCTCATTAAAGGGTGATGCTAAGATATGGTTTAATTCTCTTGATCCTGGTTGTGTGCGTAGTCCCCAGGATATGATTTACTACTTCTCTGCTAAATAATTCCCCACTCATAAGAAACAAGCTGCTTTAAGGGAAATATATAATTTTGTGCAAACTGAAAAAGAGAGTCTCCCACAAGCTTGGGAGGCTTCTCCAATTACTTAATGCTTTGCCTGATCATCCTCTCAATAAAAATGAAATACTTGATATCTTTTATAATGGACTAACCAATGCTTCCAGAGATTACCTGGATAGTTGTGCTGGTAGTGTTTTCAGGGAAAGAACTGTTGATCAAGCTAAAATTCTATTGAATAATATGTTGACTAATGAAAATAATTGGACACTTCCTGAACCAAGTCCTAAGCCAACTCCAAAGAAAAGAGGTATTCTATTTCTCAGTCTTAAAGATATGCAAGAGGCAAAGAAATCTATGAAAGAAAAAGGTATAAAAGCTGAAGATGTTAAGAATTTACCTCCTGTTGAAGAAATACATGGTCTTAATTCATCACCTATTTAAGAAACACATGGTCTCGATAACCCGACACAGGTAGTAAAGGTAAATTCTCTCTATAGATATGATAAAGCTGAAATCCCTCCTGCTAAGTTTGCTAGCCAATGTTTGGATGAATTTGATAACTTTATGGTTAAGCAAGAAGATTTTAATGCTTATGTGGGTAGACAATTGAAACATAATGCTTACATGATTAAACACTTGAGTTATTATATGGCTAGTGTTAAAGGTGAACTTAAACTTATTAGTAAACATGCTTCTATGGTTACCACTCAAGTAGAACAAGTACTTAAAGCTCAGAATGATTTGCTTAATGAATTGAATAATAAAAATAATGACTTTGCTGTTAGAGTTGCACCTAGAGGAGGTAAAGTGACTCAGGAACCTATGTACCTTGAGGGTCATCCTAAGAGAATTGAGCAAGATTCTCAGATAATTAATATTGATGCACCTAGTCCTTCTAAAAGGAAGAAAAAGAAAATGATAGGACTTTGCATGCTTCTAGTGAACCTGTTATTGACACACCTGAGAACCCCAATAATATCTCTATCTCCGATGCTGAAACACAATCTGGTAATGAACATGACCTAGTGATAATGTTAATAATGATGTTCATGTTGATGCTCAACCTAGCAATGATAATGATGTAGAGATTGAACCTGTTGTTGATCTTGATAACCCACAATCAAAGAATCAACATTATGATAAGAGAGACTTTGTTGCTAGGAAGCACGATAAAGAAAGAGAACCATGGGTTCAGAAACCCATGCCTTTTCCTCCTAAACCACCCAAGAAAAAGGATGGTGAGGATTTTGAGCGCTTTGCTAAAATGATTAGACCTATCTTTTTGCGTATGCGTTTGACTGATATGCTTAAAACGAATCCTTATGCTAAATATATGAAGGAAATAGTTACTAATAAAAGAAAGATACCGGAAGCTGAAATTTCCACCATGCTTGCTAATTATACTTTGAAGGGTGGAATACCAAAGAAACTTGGAGATCCAGGAGTACCAACTATACCATGCTCCATTAAAAGAAACTATGTTAAGACTGCTTTATGTGATCTTGGAGCCGGTTATAGTTTTATGCCTCTCTCTTTATATCGTAGACTTGATTTGAATAAGTTGACACCTACTGAAATATCTTTGCAAATGGCTGATAAATCAACTGCTATACCTGTCGGTATTTGTGAGGATGTGCCTGTTGTGGCTGCAAATGTTACTATTTTAACGGACTTTGTTATTCTTGATATTCCCGAGGATGATAGTATGTCTATTATTCTTGGAAGACCCTTTTTGAATACTGCAGGGGCTGTTATTGATTGTACCAAAGGCAATGTCACTTATCATGTTAATGGTAATGAGCATACGGTACACTTTCCGAGGAAACAACCTCAAGTCCACAGTATTAATTCTATTGGAAAAATTTCGACAATCACTATTGGAGGTTTTGAATTTCCTCTTCCTACTGTTAAGAAGAAATATGATATTCTTATTGTTGGGGATGTGCATATCCCCATTGAGGTAACGTAGTGTTATTCGAAAAAATTTCGGTTTCATGTTATTCGGAATGAGTTTGTTAACAAGACTTGATCAACCTTGTTAATGGATTCCTTTTGATGATCGTGAGATAGATGAATTTAGAAAACACAACTCTCTGTACCCTCCTTTTACTTGCTATCGTCCTCAGGAATATCAAGAATAACAAAGTAACATAACATAGAACAGGAAAGTGTATGCTAGTAGTTCGTGCATCGGAAACCTTCCTCGTTTCCCCTACAGTGATGGTATCAATAAACCCATCCACATCACCGCGATGTGGTTCCTCTATGATTCCCTCAAAAGGGATCAAACAAACCCGACAAAAATCACGAAGTGACATCTCCTTACGCTCATCATATAAATAAAACTCCACCATGGGTGGTGAGCTCCTAGCATGGAAATGAAAGTTTTGCACAAAGATATTGGTGAGTAAGAGATGCTGTTCACGCTGGTCGTGGAGGAAGGCGGTGAGGCCTGCATTCTCAGCCAATTCATAGAAATCATCATAAATCCTGGCTGCTCTCAAGAAATCATCACAAGGCCATTCACACGGCCGAACCTCCATGATGCGAGGCAGATTATATTTGGGCCTCTTTGCTTCTTCGTTTTGCTTTTCCTTCGAGCTTCGGCTCAATGAGACCCTCAAAAATCTCTTCATTATTTTCTGAAAAATTCTGAATTTTTTTATAACTTCAAATAAAAGTGAACCAAACTCAACAAAATTGATAGCAACTACTCCTACAAGTGCCTAGAGCCTATATCATGCATCAAAACTACTTGGAGCCACATAAATTTGACATGCAAGCTCAAGAACAGGGTCACCTAAGAAGCAAAAATATGCAATGAATAAAGCACTAGAACAAAAACTAATTGGACCAATGGAGGAGTCACATACCAAGGAACAATCCCCCAAAACAGTTTTGTGAGAGGTGCTTTGAGCAAGGAGATCGAAAATCACAGCAAAATGAGCTAGAACTCGTGCATGAGCTGGATAATGGTGTTTGTGGGAGGAAGAAGGAGTGTGTGGGTGCAGGAATAAGTGGAGGAGGGCCACCATGGGCCCACGAGGCAGGGGGTGCGCCCTCCACCCTCGTGGCCAGGTGGATGCCCCCTGCTGTGTTCTCAGTGCCAAATATTTTCAAATATTCCAGAAAAAAATCATATTTAAATTTCAGGGCATTTGGAGAACTTTTATTTTCGGGGTATTTTTATATTGCACGGATAATTCAGATAACAGACAGAAAATACTATTTTTATTTTATTTAATATGAATAACAAAAAGTAAAAGGAGGGTACAGAGAGTTGTGTTTTCTAAATTCATCTATCTCACGATCATCAAAAGGAATCCATTAACAAGGTTGATCAAGTCTTGTTAACAAACTCATTCCGAATAACATGAAACCGAAGAATTTTCGAATAACACTACGTTACCTCAATGGGGATATGCACATCCCCAACAATAAGAATATCATATTTCTTCTTGACAGTAGGAAGAGGAAATTCAAAACCTCCAAAAATAATCGATGGATTTTTTCCAATAGAATTGATACTATGGACTTGAGGTTGTTTCCTCGAAAAGTGTACCGTATGCTCATTACCATTAACATGAAAAGTGACATTGCCTTTGGTGCAATCAATAACAGCCCCTGCAGTATTCAAAAAAGGGTCTTCCCAGAATAATAGACATACTATCGTCCTCAGGAATATCGAGAATAACAAAGTCCGTTAAAATAGTATCGTTTGCAACCACAACAGGCACATCCTCACAAATACCGACAGGTATAGCAGTTGATTTATCAGTCATTCGCAAAGATATTTCAGTAGGTGTCAACTTATTCAAATCAAGTCTATGATATAAAGAGAGAGGCATAACACTAACACCGACTCCAAGATCACATAAAGCAGTTTTAACATAGTTTCTTTTAATGGAGCATGGTATAGTGGGTACTCCTAGATCTCCAAGTTTCTTTGGTATTCCACCTTTGGAAGTATGATTAGCAAGAATGGTGGAAATTTTAGCTTCCGGCATCTTTCTTTTATTAGTAACAATTTCTTTCATGTACTTAGCATAAGGATTCATTTTGAGCATATTAGTTAATCGCATACACAAAAAGATAGGTCTAATCATTTCAGCAAAGCGCTCAAAATCCTCATCATCCTTTTTCTTGGATGGTTTGGGAGGAAAATGCATGGGTTTTTGAACCCATGGTTCTCTTTCTTTACCGTGTTTCCTAGCAAAAAAGTCTTTCTTATCATAACGTTGATTCTTTGATTGTGGGTTATCAAGATCAACAGTAGGTTCAATTTCTATATCATTGCTAGGTTGAGCATCAACATGAACATTATCGTTAACATTATTACTAGTTTCAGGTTCATTACCAGATTGTGTTTCAGCATCAGAAATAGAAATATCATTTGGATTCTCAGGTGTTTCAGCAAAAGGTTCACTAGAAGCATGCAAAGTCCTATCATTTTTCTTTTTCTTCCTTTTAGAAGGACTAGGTGCATCTATGTTATTTCTCTGAGAATCTTGCTCAATTCTCTTTGGGTGGCCTTCAGGATACAAAGGTTCCTGAGTCATTTTACCAGTTCTAGTAGTCACTCTAACAACATAGTCCTTATTATTACTATTCAATTCATTGAGCAAATCATTTTGAGCTTTACGTACTTGTTCTACTTGAGTGGTAACCATAGAAGCATGTTTACCAATAAGTTTAAGTTCACCTTTGACATTAGCCATATAATCACCCAAGCGTTCAAGCATATCAACACTACGTTTTAATTCTCTACCAAAATAAGCATTGAAGTCTTCTTGCTTAACCATAAATTTATCAAACTCATCTAAGCATGGGCTAGCAAACTTAGTAAATGGGATTTCAGCTTTATCATATCTATAGAGAGAATTTACCTTTACTACCTGTGTCGGGTTATCAAGACCATGTGTTTCTTCAATAGGTGATGGATTAAAACCATATATTTCTTCAACAGGCGGTAAATTAAGACCATGTATTTCTTCAATAGGAGGTAAATTCTTAACATCTTCAGCTTTAATACCCTTTTCTTTCATAGATTTCTTTGCCTCTTGCATATCTTCAGGACTGAGAAATAGAACACCCCTTTTCTTCGGAGTTGGTTTAGGAATAGGCTCAGGAGTTGGCTCAGGAAGTGTCCAATTATTTTCATTTGTCAACATATTATTCAATAGGATTTCAGCTTCATCCGGTGTTCTTTCCCTGAAAACAGAACCAACACAACTATCCAGGTAATCTCTAGAAGCATCGGTTAGTCCATTATAAAAGATATCAAGTATTTCATTTTTCTTAAGAGGGTGATTAGGCAAAGCATTAAGTAATTGGAGAAGCCTCCCCTAATCTTGTGGGAGACTCTCTTCAATTTGCACAAAATTATATATATATCCCTTAAGGCAGCTTGTTTCTTATGAGCAAGGAAATATTTAGCAGAGAAGTAATAAATCATATCCTGGGGACTACACACACAACCAGGATCAAGAGAATTAAACCATATCTTAGCATCACCCTTTAATGAGAACGGGAATATTTCAAGGATATAAAAGTAACGAGTTCTCTCATCATTAGTGAACAGGGTAGCTATATCATTTAATTTAGTAAGATGTGCCACAACAGTTTCAGATTCATAGCCATAAAAAGGATCAGATTCAACCAAAGTAATTATATCAGGATCAATAGAGAATTCATAATCCTTATTAGTAACAAAGATATGTGAAGTAGCATAAGCAGGATCATATTTCATTCTAGCATTTAGAGTTTTTTGTTTAAGCTTAGCTAATAATTTCTTAAGATCATTTCTATCATTGCAAGCAAGAAAGTCTATTTTAGTTTCTTCATCCATAACATAGCCCTCAGGCACAACAGGTAATTCATATTTATTAGGAGATACTTCATAATCACTTTCATCAGTATTATCAGTTTCAATAATTTCATTCTCTCTAGCCCTAGCAAGTTGTTCATCAAGAAATTCACTAAGTGGCATAGTAGTATCAGGCATAGAAGTAGTTTCATCATAAGTATCATGCATAGCAGAAGTGGCATCATCAATAATATGCGACATATCAGAATCAATAGCAGAAGCAGGTTTAGGTGTCGCAAGCTTACTCAAAACAGAAGGTGAATCAAGTGCAGAGCTAGATGGCAGTTCCTTACCTCCCCTCGTAGTTGAGGGATAAATTTTTGTTTTCGCGTCTTTCGAGTTCTTCATAGTGATAAGCAGATATAAATCCCAAGTGACTCAAAGAATAGAGCTATGCTCCTCAGCAACGGCGCTAGAATATAGTCTTGATAACCCACAAGTATAGGGGATCGCAACATTTTTCGAGGGTAGAGTATTGAACCCAAATTTATTGATTCGACACAAGGGGAGCCAAAGAATATTCTCAAGTATTAGTAACTGAGTTGTCAATTCAAGCACACCTGGAAACTTAATATCTGTAGCAAGGTATTTAGTAGCAAAGTAATATGATAGTAGTGGTAATGGTAGCAAAAGGTAACGATAGAAAAAGTAATGTTTTTGGTATTTTGTAGTGATTGTAACAATAGCAACGGAAAAGTAAATAAGCGAAGAACAATATATGGAAAGCTCATAGGCAATGGATCGGTGATAGAGAATTATGCCAGATGTGGTTCATCATGTAACAGTCATAACCTAGGGTGACACAAAACTAGCTCCAATTCATCAATGTAATGTAGGCATGTATTCCGGATATAGTCATACGTGCTTATGGAAAAGAACTTGCATGACATCTTTTGTCCTACCCTCCCGTGGCAGCGGGGTCCTAGCGGAAACTAAGGGATATTAAGGCCTCCTTTTAATAGAGTATCGGACCAAAGTATTAACACATAGTGAATACATGAACTCCTCAAACTACGGTCATCACCAGTAAGTATCCCGATTATTGTCACTTCGGGGTTAACGGATCATAACACATAATAGGTGACTATAGACTTGCAAGATATGATCAAGAACTCTCATATATTGATGAAAACATAATAGGTTCAGATCTGAAATCATGGCACTCGGGCCCTAGTGAAAAGCATTAAGCATAGCAAAGTCATAGCAACATCAATCTCAGAACATAGTGGATACTAGGGATCAAACCCTAACAAAACTAACTCAATTACGTGATAAATCTCATCCAACCCATCACTGTCCAGCAAGCCTACGATGGAATTACTCATGCACGGCGGTGAGCATCATGAAATTGGGGATGGAGGATGGTTGATGATGACGATGGCGACGGATTCCCCTCTCCGGCACTACAAAAAAATACACTTCCGTGATGATACGTGTTTGTCATAGTAGGTCACTCTTTTTGTCATGCATGTAAATCCATGACAAATTTATGACAGAATCAAGATAGTCACACCTGTGCTGTCGTAGAAGTGTTCCATGACATTACCAAAATTATCATCACGGAAGTGTCCACTTCCATGACGATAAATCGCGCATCACAGAAGTGCTTTCATCAAGGGTGACCGACACGTGGCATCCACCGTAACGGAACGCCGTCAAGCTATCGGGTTGGGTTTTGGATTCAATAACCCGTTAACAGCCCCGACTAATGGGGATTTTCCATGTGTAAAATCATCATTGGCTAGAGGAAACACGTGTCGGCTCATCGTCGGGACAGATGTCATCCACTCACTGGACAGAAGGCGCTTATGATACATCAACACGTGGCACGGCCCAACAAGTTTAAATGGGCCGGCCCAACTAGAGGCCCACGAGATTTTGCGGACCATAATGGGCCGGCCCAGCTAAAGCCCCATGAAATTTTGTGAACCATAATGGGCCGGCCCAGCTAAAGGACCACAAGATTTTGCGGGCCATAATGGGCCGACCCAGGTAAAGGCCCACAAGATTTTTTTGTGCCATAATGGGCCGGCCCAGGTAAAGCCCCACAAGATTCTTGCGGGTCATAATGGGCTGGCCCAGCTAAAGGCCCACGAGATTTCGCCGACATTAATGGGCCGGCCCAGCTGTAGGCCCACAAGATTTTGAGGACCCTAGTAGGCCGGCCCATTAACTGGCTGCCATGTTTTGGGCCAAATGCCGGCCCATATTTGATCCGGTCCATTAATGACCTGCCACACTCCGGGCCTAATAGTGGCCCATATGAGATCCGGCCCGTTAAAAGCCTACCATGTTCTGGGCCAAATTACGGCCCAGATCAGGTCTGGCCCTTTAAGAGGCTTTGGGCTCAATTATGGCCCATATCAGATTCGGCCCGTCAACTGGACACTATGCTTTTGGGCCCACTTGCTAAAGGCCCACTAAGTAATTTGGCCTGATATTAGTTTTGGCCTGTTAAGGGCCCGTTTAACATTTTGGCCCTATATTAATTTCGGCCTGTTAAAAGCCCGTCATATAGTTGGGCCTAACTACGGCCCGGTTTGCATCCGGCCTGCTTGCAGCCGATATCTGATTGGGCCAAACAAGGACCCAGACAATTTTGGCCTGTTAAAAGCCCATGATTTGATTCACACAATCATGGACCGGGGTTCATTTTGGGCTGCTGCCGGCCCGTGAGCTAATCAACACGTTTCAGGCCCAACCTACAACGTGATTGCATGATGGCCCGATTATGTACCGTAATTTTACGGTTTGGCCGGTTTACTGCGAAGACAGGATATATATACAGTAAAATAACTGCAGCATCCTAAATAAGAAAAAACCTATACTATACAATAAAGAAATTACAGCATATTACATCCACTGGGCATCAAAGTTCGCCACTATGATAATAAAGCACAAGCAGACAACAGATTACATACACTGGGCATCAAAGATCGCCACCAGTGCAAATAAACACGCCGACAAAATAATATACAAAACTGACAGCACTTCAATAGAGTTGAAGAAAGGTTAGCCCTGTTGGGGAGCTGTAGCGCAAGCAGCTGAGCAAGATGATGAGACTGCGCTTGTTCAACACTTATATCTTCCTCACTCTGAAAGATAAACAAGCAGACAGATGACAGGTTTTGCACATAAAAGTACCAGTGCTGACAATTCATCACATTTCTTACTGACGAATAAAGTGACACAGTTTAAATTTGCATTAACACAACATATTGCATTAACACAACATATTGTTCAGGTCAAGATATGGCAGGAAATGACATTGTGAAGGAGTTGGCAGCTTCACGACACCAGTGGATTACAGATCAAGAACTCATAAGTATCAATGGTTAGTGTGCTGTCAATTTATACCATTTCGGATTGGCAAATAAAGAGACGGTTTAAATAATAGTAGAATGACATTTTTCATAGTTAAGACATTGCATAATATGACATTGTGCTGTAGTGGGTAGGTTCACCACACCACTGGATTACAGATGAAGAACAGAAGCATACATGCAGTGCAAAAGAAGATCACTTGCTCTGTATAGTTTAATTTACATGGTATGAAGAAGGAACTTGGTTGTACAACTGAAAACTTAAATTGAGAAAGGACGAACTTTTGTTTATGAACTACATATAATAAACTTTAAACAAGCAATTTGATGCAAACACCAAAAATAAACAGATGTTGCAGTCATGCCTAACCAAATATATACAACAAAGTTTGAAGGCTTGAGATGGACAAACTTACATTATTGGTGAAGACAGGCTCTATAAAGGCCTTGTCCATGCTGATGGGGGGGGGGGCAATTCAAGAAGTTTACCACAGAATCTTCTTCAAAAGCATTGCCTTTATTCTACATGTTGTTAAGAGTAAATATAGATGTGGTAATATACAGAAAAATGGAGAATATTTAAGATAAGATGAAGAGTGATGCTACATAACCAAGTAGCTATAAATGTAAGTGTAGCGATACAGGCAAAAGGTATAGCCAAGAGCAATGCACAGCTAAACTTCTTCAGTACCAACCTTATGGTAAGAGTAAATATAGATCTGATGTGTAGAAAATGGAGGGCAAAGGAAAATAAGCTGCAGAGTGATGGTACATGAACAACTACCTGTCATTATAAGTACACTGATAAAGGACAGCATGTACTTACAAGAACAATGCTTAGCTAAAAAAACATTGGCATTGGATATATTCTACACTAATGTAGCCATTCATACAGATCAGATAATTTGGAGCGAACAATTGATAAGCAAGCTATCATGCATATTGCTGTCACATAATGAACTAGGTATGTATGCAAGTACAGTGATACAGGACAACAGGTACTAACAAAAGCAAAGCAGCGGGCAGCATATTTGAGATATCCTGTCGTTCTTGTCAAACCGGAATTCTTCTTCGAGCAGATTTCCTGCAAAAAAGATCCGTAAGGCACATGCGGAAAAGTAGAAGTTCAAATTGTCATGTGATTTCATAGACAGTACCTCATCCTGGGAACGAGACCAGTGCATAACAAGGTTTTTCCATTCAATGTCTTCTAAATTTAGCACAGGAGACTTCACCAGAAATTCGTTTATAGACTTGCCATCAAAGTGTGATTTCCTCAGGTAACACCGATATTGCTGCAATGCTTCCTTGAAAAGCACAAGCAAGCTTAGCTCGTCATGACTATCTAGATTGACCCTCGCCTAGTTACAACAATGTAATGTAAATCATTGATGTGTTCAATCAGCAGAAAACAGGAAAATAATAGCCATGGATAATAGCACTTACACGTAAGTTGGACAGGAAGATGTGAAAATGGTGTTTGTCTTCACAATAATCTTCCCATGATGGGAATATATGCACGTAGTCCCTAACAACATTGAAATCATTGTCTTTTAAACTGGGAATAAATGGAATGGGGTTCCAATCTGCAGGAATTGGCCGTCTCTGCAGTTGGGATAGGTCTTCGGCCGGTGGACTTGCTGCACTTTTTGCTGGAGTGGGATTTTTCTGTGGTACAGCTGGTGCTATGGCAAATGAAATCGGTATGCCTTTTGCTGGAGTGCAGGTCCTGTGTGGTGGGGCTAGTGGTGTGGCCAGTGAAGTATGGGTACAGTCTGCTGGAGTCGGTCCTACGTTTTGTGTCACTGGTTGTACAACCAATATAAGTGGGGTGCTGTCTGATTTCTCTGGCACCACCACATTTTTCAAGGACTTTGCTGGTGCTCCTTCAGGCTCGACAATCACCCTCTTCCTTTTTGATGTCTGATGCACAAGAACAACATTTAAGTGAAAAAACATGGTATGATGACAGATGGAATATGTATTGATAATGGATGGGCATGGCATCTCGACATATATGTTGAGTAAACTAAGCAGATGGTGGTGCAACAAAGTAGAAGAAATGCAAGACAACATATGCAAGATACCCGCAATCAATAAAACATTGCCAAATTAGAACAGGCACTTTGATGGGTGAACAGGACATGCCATCTGCCTTTGACTCCTCGAGGTTAGAATAGTCATTAGGATGATATTCTGAACAAGAATCAACAGGTGGGGAGTGTATGAGTTTCATTGCATCTAGAATGGAACTCAATGCCTTGGTGCCAATTTTGTAAGTCATTGCAGTGTTTAGCTTCAAGAGTGGACTGTTGCTAGTGCAACACAAAGCAGCTACACAGATCATAGTGTATATATAACGGGAAAACCTTAAGCCTCAGAGTAAAATCAGCAAAGTGGAACTTGCTGGAATATATGTGCTAGTATTGCCGGTACGGCTAGAAAGGCTTCGGATACCAGCTATCTTCAAGTAAAGGCGCGGTACTGTTAATATCAATGTAACTCTCAAAGGCGACACAACTCCCCGCATTTCCTTGCTATTCTTATAGGATTCAAGTGGGCAGGCCACTACAAATCCTATTCCTATGTTTACAAGATCCTACGAATCAAAGAGGCTCGAAGTGTCCATCACAACCGACCGTATAGAGCTCTACATTGCAAATGTCCCTGCTCATCTTCAGTACAATGAACATACTATACTACTATCATACTCCCTCCGTTCCAAAATATAAGTCTTGGTAGAGATTTTCACTATGGATCACATACAGATGTATCCAGGTACATTTTAGAGTGTAGATTCACTCATTTTGCTCCATATGTAGTCCATGGTGGAATCTATACAAAGACTTGTATTTAGGAACAGAGAGAGTACATATTAAAGAAGAACGGAAGAGGAACATGGTAAAGAAGAGTAAGCAGATTTTGGATAATAAAATGTTGGTTGCGCAGTGCCCACACATGATGAACCAGAGCGCATTAAGAATGCAACTCCTAGCTATCTCTCGACCATTTCAGGCGGTTGGATGAAGATCCTACGTCTCCTAACCCTTCTTCTTCCTCGTCTCTGATTCTTCCCATACAGAACACCGCACGGGCTGCCGGCCGGACCACCGGCCCCTACCGCCTGTGTTCCTCCGCCACCCCCACCCCACCCCCACCCCCACCCGCGTCGAGTTTTCTTCGTTCTGCGAGGACCCACAACCACCCGAGCCCCTTCGATCGCACCGGCGAACTCCGACGAGCTCTGAAAAATTGACTGACCCAATTTTGAAATTTAGTCTACTGTGATTTAACTAGTGTGGAATATAAAAGGGGAAAACCATAAGCATTGCGAGTATGGTGTTGAGCATGCCATGGCGGATCTGAAGGTGCAAACCGGACAAAGGCAACTTCGCAACCAAGACAAGAAATTAGAGTAAAGCAGTGGCAATCTGTTTTCTTGCTGCGATTAATAAGTTGAGCAGATACGAAAGAGAACCGCCTCTGGTGCGGCGCCGTGTAGGCATCTGCTGAGAATTTGACGGTGCTGCGGTAGCGATGGCTATCGGTGGCGTGGAAGCAGATCTAGGAGGGTAGACGGTGGCGGTGGGGTGCGGTGGACGAGACGGTCGTAGGAGCGGCGCCGGCAAGGTGGACGACGGCGGGGATGAAGCGAGAGGACGGGATGCAAGGATCCCGGTCCAAAGCCGTGGATGAGAGAGGTCGATCTCTTGTAATGGACGGCGGCGTCGGGGTATCAGCTCCGGCATGGTGGAGGAGGACGGCGGTGGATGGGGTGGCGGACAGCGGTGGACGGAGGAGGGTGGGGTGGAGAGGGTGTTTTTGGCGCCCACGGAGTATGAATGGGGAAAAGGGAGGTAGAGAGGAAGGGGGGAACCATGTATTCAGGGCACGCTTGTCTCAAATGCGAGGAAATTTACAAACTTAGCCCCCGTTTCAAATTTCTACTACATCACAGCAACACTAGTCGGTCGGGGATAGGACGGTAATCTCGCATACACCGAATATTTGCCAACGAGAGTTTGTTTTTGGCGCCCATCGTGTATGCATATGAATCGGGGAGGGAGTCGATTTCGGCCGAGGACACACTGTGTTTTGGCGCCCATCGTGTATGAATCCGGGTGAGAGGCGGTTACATCACGTTTGGGTGAAATTACAAACCTACCCCTATCGAAACCTATAGAAATCCAGCATATATGCTTTGCGTGGCAGGGATAGGCAGCAGTGATTTCCATCTCGCAGATTTTGGTTCCGGGCGGTTACTGCGACTTTCCCCGCTTCGTTCAAATTTTGCAGAGTGCACGTTTACCGTGCCAACTCAATTCGAATCGCGTTTGTATTCTATTTTGTTTGGGCGGGATCCATTTTCAATTGGAATTACATTCTATATACATCATTTTTTATATATACTTTCAAAAGCACAACACCATTTATACATAAATATGGTTTACAAATGGCATGATCTCAGATTCATAAGGTTGTATCCATCAATTTGGATTTTCAAATATTTGAAACCACTTTATGTTGAAATCCAATGTATCCATTCCTCGCTAACTGTCTCCAATTAATGTGTGTTTCGTGCGGGTTTTTTTACTTCTCAAACATGTATAATGTGTTTCACACACGCAACATATAGTGTAATCCCATTTAGACATTAATTTCATATAAACCATGCATTGTTTGTAATTGAAGAATGTATGGATCACCAATATTG
This sequence comes from Triticum dicoccoides, assembly GCF_002162155.2. Lineage (NCBI taxonomy): Eukaryota > Viridiplantae > Streptophyta > Magnoliopsida > Poales > Poaceae > Triticum > Triticum dicoccoides. The sequence goes on from NC_041382.1 coordinate 551,536,614, forward strand.
ATAAACTATATAACATTACACGTGTGCCCAAATTCAAATGAATATGCATGTTTGATACACCAATTTGCGTTATGATATTATCGATGTCGTGATCTCCAGTTTAAATATTTGAATCCCCTTTAATCCAGATATTCGTCTCATATAGCTATCGCTCATGCTTATATAGGACTATCTCTTTGGACCTATACACGTTCATCGTCTCTCGGGTATCTCTCATGCTATCTGTATGTCGACAATGATCTTTTATCTTCGTAACACACTGACGGTACTCTCTCCCTCGACCTTCATCACTCTATCTCTCTCTAAGTATATCTCGCTCCCTGCTATGTGTCCCTAACTATGATTCTCCATGTGGAATCTCTTTCTCTCACACAAACACAAAACTTTGTCTCCCGGGGTCTCATTTCTCTCTACTATTCCCACGTGTGCCACTCGCACACCCCTCATACAGAGATGTCTTTCGCTCCTTAGATATGAAAACCTACGACTCTTCTTCATCAATATCTCTTTCTCACACACAAACACAAACTCTGTCTCCCAGGGTCTCATATTTCTCCATTGTTCTCTTGTATGTCGCTCACACACACCCTCTCTCCCTAGAGATATCTTGCGTTCCCTCGTATGTCTCTCTAGCTATCACTCTTGTTGTGAAATATCTTTGTCTCTCGCAGACACAAAACTCCGTCTCTCTGGATCTCATTTCTCTCTGATATCTGTTTGTATGTGACTCACCCGCACCATCTCTCTATCTCTCTCACACCCACACACATAACCCAACCTTCTGATCCACTTGACTCCTATCTCTAACGCACACTAGCTAGCATCTTTATCTTTCTATTTATCTGTTTCTCCATCAACCTTCTTTCTCGCCCTCACTCTTGATTCCTATCACGCACACTACATATGTTTCTCTCTACATGCAGTCAAGTGCCCTCTCACACACATATATAACTTCACCCTTTGAACCATCCGACGGTCATCTCCAACACCCAAACTAGCGGATGTCCCTCTAGCTAGCATCTCCATCTTTGTATCTATCTGTAGTTTATCCGTCAACATTTCTTTCTCGCACGGAGTCTTGCTTCCTATCACCCACACTATATATGTCTCTCCATACATATGCATTTATAGGTTGGTCTCTTTTGCACAATCGTTGCGCCTCACTCCCTCTACTCGCCATAGATGCATGCTCCAACCCATGCCACTATCTCTTAAACACAAAAACACATGCTCAATTGTCGGGATTTCTTCCATGCATTCTCACATGCATGCATATTGTCATACCGATCAGTCTCTCCCATGTCGTTGATCTTATGACTTATATCTTCTTTCTTTTATCTCGATCATGCGCGCACGCGCACACACACATCCCACGTATACATGTATACTTCTCACACATGCACGTTCAAGGTCTCTATGTTTCCATACGTAGTTAATTACCCTCAATCCTAACGCCACATTGAATCATTCTCCTCTTCTGTGCACATAACTTCCGCCTAGATGGGTAAAACACACACTCACACTTAACAATCTCCTTCTAGCTACCCCCCACCTCTCACTCTTCCCCTATATCCCCGAAACCAATAAGACCATCCCTTAGTTTAATTCCCGCCTACATGCACAATCGATATATAGTAGTCTTCCTCGGTGTCTCTCGAACAAACACGTTCTCTCGAAGTCGACTCCTCTCATGCATATAGGTCCTAATGCGTTTTTGAGGCTAACTTTGCCCAAACATTAGAGCAATAATATATGACATGCAACTTACACAAAGCATACCTTCAATTTTGTATGTCAAAGGAGCTTCCAATAATATAATTTGCATAGTATACATCTCATGTGCTATTAACCTTGTCAATAGTCAAAGGCTGTCTTGAAAAACACATTAGGCCCTATATAGATGGAAGGAGGGAGTAGCTCCCATGCAAAAAATGAAAATAAAATTCAAACATCTGGGCATCGTGGCTCGGTCAATAACATTGAGAAACTCGGTTTTAAAATCATGAACCTTGGCATGGTGTCATGTCATGGTAGTACCATGCCGTGGTAAAAAAAATTGGCCGAATATGAACAAATTTTGGTATAAGCTTCTTGCAAATCGGAGCTTCTCTCAAGAAGGCTCGTGGTTCTGGGAGGGAACGTGTCACCTTTGTGTGCATAATTCAAATTTGAAATACAAGCACATGTTCCAGTGCACCAAAGTTGGTTGAAAAATCACATGTGTGTCCTCGGGTAAATTTCTAGGTTACATGCAAGAAATGGGAATGAAATTCAAAATTCTGGGCGTCGTGGCTGGGTTGGAAACATTGAGAAACTTTGTTTTTTAATTCCAGTAAATCCAAAACACACATGAAAATAATGAAACTTGGCTTGGTGCCATGACATGGCACCAACATGCTGTGGTAAATTTGCAGTCCGATTTGCGAAGGCGCACACATTAACAATCAACAAAGTCATTTTGGAAGAAGTGTTGTCACGTTACAATCGGAAACATAAGTATTATTGAAACCGTGGGTGTTCTACTTACTAGTACCATTTACGTGCCGCCACGCGTCCCCTTTTTTATTAGCTAGGAGGCGACGTGCAGGGTAGCTATTTGACTACGAGAGGCGTGCGTTCAGACCCCTGCGCGTGCTTATTGTGAGGAGAGCCCTTTGACCTCCATATGCCGTCCACCTCTCTCCCAAGGTCTCCATTAATGGCGCCTGAGCCTCTATTTAATGGCGTGGCTATGTCTCACTCGACTGAGATTTAAGAGAGAAAAAAGAAAATCTGAAAGCACGGATCTTGATGTAAGATCCGACGGACCTATATAGCATCTACTGCGACTTATTGCAAGACTGATGAATATATAAGGACGATTAAAATTTTTTTGATCAAAGAAGGGCTTGCCCCTTCCGATTTTCATTACTGAAAACCACCATAATTCACAAGAAGTTCAACACAACTCCAACCTAACACGAAGGACTAAAAGCTACCAGATTGAAATCGCAACATACCAAGAGGAAAACAAAGGCCAAACATCCGCGCTAGAACCCAACATTTCACAACCGACGACACAATCCACATCCTAAACTGATTATTACATCAAAAGAAACTAGGAAACTAGTCTCCGCGGCGAGTGGCAATGAGCTCTTTCGTGTCCTCAAGACGCTGCTTGAGAACATCCACAGATTCCTCCATCAGCCTTTGGCGCTCGTTGCGGAGCATGTCATTCTCGTCCATAAGTTTCTTCAACAAGGCACTAGTCTCCTCCTGCAGGTCTGCACTTCGGACGATCTTCTCCCTCAGCAGGTCGCGCTTGGCCCGGAGCCTCCCATTGCCCTCCCTTAGTTGCCGGATGACGCCGATAGCCTGTTCAAACGAGGCTACCATGTCGTCCCGCAACCTCGCCGAGCGGGAGATCTAATCCGCCTGGCTATGGACGATGGCATGCATGCGCCTGTAACAGTCGTCGTGTGCCCGAGAGAAATTTTCCCAGGCCGCCGCGGCACGGCGGGACATCTCTACTGCATTCGTGGCGCGGCGGGACATCTCTGCTGCTTCCGCGGCACGGCCGGACCAGTCTGTTGCATCGACGGCGCAGCGGGACCTCCGTGATGCTTCAACGGCACGGCGGGACCTCTGTGCTGCTACTTCCGCACGGCGGGACATGTCGGCTACTTTTGCAGCGAGGCAGGACATCTCTCGTGCTTCCGCTTCCATGCTCGCCTCTCCCTGGTGGCAATCTCTCGACCCAGAACTCACGCTGGCCATGGCAGACGCAAGGGAAGGATGCTGAATGACTTGTTTGTTTTTGTGGATGAGGAGTTGAGGAGGAATGTCCAGTCATCTTGGCATACTAGTATTTATAAACGAGTACTAATACGCTCCTAAGTGGGAAACCATTTAGGTTGTGATCGGTGCGAACAGGTTTGCAATTCAATATAGCATGGAGTAATTTGGAATGTGACGAGACGCAAGCTCAAAATTTATTGACGGTTCTAGTTTCAAAGTGCGGCACTATTCCCGGATGGAGTACTTCTTTTTCTACTCCCTGCTTTTCGGTTTATAGGGCTTATCTCAAAATTTTAGTTTTTCCATTTTATAAGGCTCAATTTGGTTGTCCCCAACACATGTTCAGATTCCAAGGTGCATTAAATCATTGCATGCAAGTATTAAGAGAAAATTGACCAATGCATGTAGTTTATGCATGCATGCATTGCAATTAATGGTACCTATCTCTCGGGACTTCTCGCACGCACCATCGTGCCACCCACAAAAACTTGTACTCTGAGTTTAGTAGTACGTTATACAGGAAGAGAAGAGGTGCACGCACGCACTCGTCCTCTCACACACGCATCGATTTTTTCTCGAAAAGGAGGATGATGACCCCCGGCCTCTGCATCTGGGAGTCACACACGCAAATTATTGAAATATATCGAGTGCAGTGCTTTGATGTGTCCTGTCAACTCGTACATCAACGAGAAGTTTGATTATCCTCTCCCTTGCGGACTTGACTGCACATGCCTTTTGCTGTATGATAGGTTGGCCACACACCTGTAGGGCCCACCTGTCATACACACAAAGGCAGGAGCGTCCCTCCCTCGCCCATGAGCGTGGTGGCTGGCAAGACTAGGAGAAGCTTTCGCTACATGCTCTCCCTCCCGCACGCGGTGGACATGCAGCAGTTCAATCGGTGTCAGATGGCCAGAAGCATACTGTAGTACTCCTCCAGTGCAGTAGTATTCCATCATTGTTCGACTTCCCGAAGAGGTGAAGAGCCAAGCGCAGCCCGGACGCTCATGTGGCAGTTTCATGTGTATAGTAGTCTAGGATAGCGTGTACCGTGCCTGTAAGCTTAAAATCATTGGGGTCGGCTCCATGCTATGTGGCCGTCTCGAAGTTTAATTTTTTTTCAAATAGTGGCCCTACCCGAAAACTGCCACGCGTACTGCCCGGGAAAAGCCCCGCCCTCATCTTTTAACTACGCGAAAACAGTTCGAGCTTGTTCGTTCTATATAAATACAATACTTACTGTATGTTTATTCACCCGTGGGGTTGTTTAATGAATGGAGGGGCGGGGAGCACAAGTGAACAATACTGTAGTACTACTAGTAGTAAGTAGGAGTCGTACAGTAGTCACCTTAAATAGAGAGTTTCTTTTCTTTAATGCCACGTACACAAATTTAAACGCTTGTTGTGGCGAGAAAAAAGATAATCACTCCACTATATATGCACGCAGGGGCCTGAGCGCTTGCTTTACTAGGGTTGCTCTCTTCATTCTCTCATCCTCTCCAGATATAAACAAGATAGCGGTAGCGACATTTTCTCTCTGCTCACCGCTGGTCACAGATCCGGTGTGTGTAGAGGACTAAAAGGTGCATCGTTCACGTGGTCATCGCCGCCGACGGAGGAAACCCACAGCTGCCGGAGGGGCCCGATCCTTTGCTCGTGCCGTTCTCTCCGACACATGGCCGGCTCGGGAGGTCCTCCGACCCTTCTTCCTCCCTGCCGTATTGTCCGCAGATCCGACCTGCCGCCGCCGACATCCCGGTGACCCTCAGGTATAAGTTCTTTGAAAGCGTCCTTACTCTACTGCCCCAGCTCCCCACATGTCTGCATGTGCATCTTTTTCTACTCCCATCAGCTCTTCCAAAGCCACCTAAATTTTTAGTATTATTAGAGGTAAAGCTAGTTCATGTATTCGAATCTAGGGCTTTGTTCAAACAACAAAGAAAGGGAGGAAAGTTGTAGCATGAATCTAGGACTTGGTTCAAAGAGGAAATAATATGGTGAAAGTAGTAGAGACCGGATACCCAACCGGTCTCTTGGTTGAAAAGGGAAATAATGGGAAAACGCAGTACAAACTGGATAAGGAACAAATCTATTATTGGTTGAAAAAAGGATAGAAAGTGGCGGCTAGTGGAAAAGTCAATAGAGTATGTCCAGGATTAGATTTGCTGCCATCACATAGTAAAAGGTCTCCAGGATTAGATTTGCTGCCCTCACATAGTAAAAGGTCTGAGGATTAGATTTGCTACCCTCACATAGTAAAAGGTCTCCAGGATTAGATTTGCTGCCCTCACATAGTAAAAGGTCTCCAGGATTAGATTTGCTGCCCTCACATAGTACAATGGCACTCCTGCTGTTTTCCCCAGTATGATAAGTAAGTTGCTCCTTTACGCTGCTGAGTGTCCTAGTTTCCTATCCCCACGGTCCCATGCCCTTAAACCAACTCTTTAGCTGTTGTTGATTTACTATGTCTGGTAAACAAGCAATGCCACCATTAAAGTAATCCCATATTTGAGGAATCTCATTGTTGATCGTAATGCTTCTGGTAACATGAAGCATCGCTGACGTTTTAAAATTTCTATTGTCCTTGCGTGATTGCCATGAACATAATTAAGATGCTTCTTTTCATTTTGTATATGTTTCGTATATTCTTATTGACCAGCAACGGTTTACTTTCTATCTTTTTGTGCAGATAGGGATATCCATTTCACCTTGTTGCTATTGTGACCTTTTGGTGAATTGCAGAAAGCACTTTTTTTGGAATGAGTGTCTTGTGTAGTTCAACTAAAATGTCACGTGGACAACATCTCTCAATTTTGGTGGAACTGCATAAAATGGTGATTGGAGTTTCCAAAATCTCCGTCAAGTTCTGCTGGTAATCTCGTGCAACATTTTATTAGCCTTTGCAAGATGGAGCCGTCACTGTCACCACAATGGCACTTTATTTTAGTGGAACTGCACAAAAGGATAGGAAAATTATAGTTGCACCTTACATGAGCCACACAGCCAACCTTAATGTTCCTCATTTTAGTGCAACTACTAAAGAAGAACCTGCCAGCTCACAAGAGGAAGTACTTCTTGCTAGCTGAATGATGCAATCTTTGCTTCATTTCAGGTGAACTGCAGAAAAAGGCGCATGAATTGAATCATGGAACTCTAGGTAGACCTCATCCAAGTAGAGCTGGAGGTTGAGTTCAAGGAGGCCGCTATTAAAGCGAAATCATGCTCTCTTGTCTCCTTGTTTGTGCTGTGCAAACATGTTGTGTCGGTGTCAAAACCGGCGGATCTCGGGTAGGGGGTCCCGAACTGTGCGTCTAGGGCGGATGGTAACAGGAGGCAGGGGACACGATGTTTTACCCAGGTTCGGGCCCTCTTGATGGAGGTAAAACCCTACGTCCTGCTTGATTAATATTGATGATATGGGTAGTACAAGAGTAGATCTACCATGAGATCAAGGAGGCTAAACCCTAGAAGCTAGCCTATGGTATGATTGTTGTTGTCTCTATGGACTAAAACCCTCCGGTTTATATAGACACCGGAGAGGGCTAGGGTTACACAGAGTCGGTTACAATGGTAGGAGATCTACATATCCGTATCGCCAAGCTTGCCTTCCACACCAAGGAAAGTCCCTTCCGGACACGGGACGAAGTCTTCAGTCTTGTATCTTCATAGTCCAGGAGTCCGGCCGAAGGTATAGTCCGGCTATCCGGACACCCCCTAATCCAGGACTCCCTCAGTAGCCCCTGAACCAGGCTTCAATGACGACGAGTTCGGCGCGCAGATTGTCTTCGGCATTGCAAGGCGGGTTCCTCCTCCAAGTACTTCATAGAAGATTTTGAACACAAAGGTAGTGTCCGGCTCTGCAAAATAAGTTTCCACATATTGCCATAGAGAGAATAATATTTACACAAACCTAATCTGCTGACGTATTCCGTAGCGTGACATCACACCATAACCGAGTCTTTATTCGAATTGTTTTACTCTCCCACCTCAGCTCGTTTAGCGACGCGGTTTCCTTGGCACGTCTTGTCAAAGCAGAGATCATGTCCCCTTATTTTGGGATTCTCATCAATACGGGCGTGGGTAACCCAACCGTACCCGTTGGTATGTTTTCTCGATCAAAGGCGAGTCCCAAACGGTCACGGGGAGGGCCCTTGGTATTCAACCTCTTATAAAGAGACCAAGGCCTTACTCCTTTCTTTCAATCTCAAACGAGTTCGCCCTTCGCCTCGAGTTCCAACACCCAAGGCTCCAGATTTCAGGCGCTTCGGAGCTTGGACAATGTCCGGTTCCGACTTCGAGGCCGATGGATGCCCTCCTCCGTCACGGAGGAGGACGTGCTGAAGTCGAGAGAGGCCAGGTTCTTGACCGGTGAAATCTCGCATAGGCTGCCTGCTCAAGGGCAGGTCATTCCCACTCCCAAGCCTGGTGAGAGTGTGGTGTTCATGTCTCACTTCCTTCGGGGGCTAGGCTTCCCGACGGATCCCTTCGTGAGGGGGCTCATGTTTTATTATGGGCTGGAATTTCACGACTTAGCTCTAGAGTCCATCCTCCATATTTCCTCATTCATCGTCGTGTGTGAAGCCTTCCTCCGTATTACTCCTCACTTCCGACTATGGCTCATGACCTTCAAAGTAGAGCCGAAGATGATCGAGGGATGGCACACGAAGTGCGGAGGTGCTTTTATAAGCAAGAATGCTAGTGCTCCATGGCCCGAGGGCTCTTTTCAAGGGGAGTCCAGCTTATGGCAACAAGAGTGGTTTTATATCACAGCTCCTAGGAGCACCAAGTGGGTGGCGCTGCCTGCTTTCTGCTTGGGTCCCCCACCACGACTGGCGTCATGGGTCAATAAGGGGCTGGACTGGGGGTCGGCAAAGGACGTGCCCCTGTTGCAGGGCCGCATCCGAGATCTCCTAGAAAGAGACATCAGTCTGGTCCTGGTGACGGAGGTTATGTTAATTCGCCGAGTTCTGCCCTGCAAATGTCGCCCCCTCTGCCCGTGGGAGTTCAACCCGGAGGGACCATGAGTTCTCCAACATTTTCTTGGCATGACGCCCATGGAGATGTACAAATTGTTCTTCGGACCACAAGTAGTGTGTCCGGATTCTACGGAGGACGCAGGTCTTAGCTGCAATCGTCCGGATACTCAAGTAAGTAGCCTTGTGCCCGGACTTGCTATCCGTATATTTATCATAAAATTGTCCCTAAAAGAGATGTCCTTTAAACAGGAGTGGATAGCGAAAGCAAAGCTAATCAGGTGTCTGGCCCCCCTCCCCGAGACCACGCCGGATCCCGTGCTAGTCAGGATGTTGGAGGTTGTGCCTTCGGAGGAAAGCGGGGGAGGGGACAAGGAAGCTACAGCCTCCTCGAAGAAGGTTGTCCGGAAGGGAGGAATCGAAAATTCCTCTCCTCAGGGGAAGAAGAGGAACGCCTCTGATGACCCGGAGACCATGGCCTCAAAGCGGGGGAAGAAATCTTTGTCAGAGGGTCCTGCGCCGGGGGTTACTTCGGCCGAATTATGCCCTCAAGGGGATCAGCCCTCCACCGAGCCGTAAGTAGAGGGGAGTTTTTCTTTTTAAGAAATGAGAGAAATCCTTGCGTTATATCTGAGAAGAGTAATCGAAAATTTACCTTGTAGCTCGGACCTTAGCCCTTCTCAGCAGAGTTCGTCTTCGGGGGATCTTCTTCCGGAGATGATGGAGAGCGGAACGCCTCCCCCTGCCGTACCGCCTTGCGAGGCAGGCAATCCTGAGGTATCATCGCGGATGGTTTCTCCGAATCCGGCAGGGCCGGAAGGTAGTCATATGGCCCCCCAAAGCCCTCTGTGTCAGGCCTTCGAAAAGGGCCATCGGACGAGTCTGGCACCGTCTGGTGCGCGATCGGAGGAGCTGAAGATAGGGCGAGCATCTATCTCAGAGGAGCACTGTGCATTGATGGGTACGGTGATTGAGAGGATTTCATCCGCGGAGAGCGGATTGCACGAGGCTGTCAGGAGTTTACTGACAGGTTTTAAGGTACGCGAAATAATGTACCCTTTTTGGACAGTTGCGCATAAATAAGATGTGCCCTGTGTAGATAGTAGCCCCTGAGACTCTGTGCGTTGTCAAAAGTGACGGCGCACAGAGGATCATAATCCCAGGTCTAATATGCTGCCTTCATACGTAGGTGGCAAAGTGTCCGGTGGCAAGCCGGACTGATGAATTTGCCGAGCTAAAGCGGCAACTTGACGTGGCAGATGCCGACATCGCGCTTGTCAACAAGCGGCTTGACAAAGCACAAGGTATGTAATTCCTCCGACGGTACCTGGTAAGAGGAGCTTTATGCCAGTATCTTACAATGTGTGCGCTTGATGCAGATGGTGCTGCTGCCATGGAGAATCTTTGGACGGAACTTGCCCGAACCAAGGAGCAAGCCAGGAAAAGTGATGCGGCTGCCGGAGAGGCAATTGAAGAGCTGAAAGCCGAACAGGCTGCTCACTGCCGAAGCAAGAAGGAAATGGCCGAGATGGCCGTGAAGCTGAAGAAAGCTGCTGACTATTGCAAGCTTCTTGAAAAATAAGATCGGGTGGAACAGACGGACCTGGAGAAGGCCGTTGCCGATGCCAAGGATGCTAGCTCTGCGATGAGAGCTATGAAGGAGGAGCTGCGTCAGGCCGGAGAGATCGCGGCTGGAAAGCCCTTTATGCTGCGGAGGAAGTTCTGTGATCCTAAACATGCTCCGTTAGACCGGATCTGGAGTACGGCGGACACCTATCTGGATTTGGCAGCGAGTGCCGCAGATGCGGCCGAACACTTCCGAGATCAAGAAGATCGCGAAGTGGAAAAGCTCTTTTGGTCGCAGTTCCACAATCCGGAGCGTCCGCTGTCATTAGCCGATTGTTTGGCCGAATGGGCCGAGCTAAATAGGTTGTCCGGACTCGCCATGAAGTATGTCATGAGTCATCTGTGACCAGAGAGGCCAGAACCGAAAAGTTATTTCAACTTGGTACAGCAGTTCCTTGGTGCGGCGCCGCATATCAATGCGATGAAGAGGTCAGCGTGCATAGAGGGTGTGCGGATGGCTCTTGCCCGTGTCAAGACATACTGGGCGGAAATGGAGGCCACTGCTGTTGCATCCCCAAACTCGGATGGAAGTCGAGTACCTGCCGAGCATTATTTTCAGGAAGTTCTGCAAGGCGCTCGTTTAATAGAGACGCAGTGCTCGAAGGATATTATATTCGAATAGCATATATTATTGTAAAACAATATTATGATAAATTGTAGAAGCTTTTTATACTTGTGCCTGCAAGTATTATAATACCTCCTGTGCGGCCGTTTAACATATATGTATATATAATCTGAAAGATGGCAGTCGTCGGCTTCAGCCCCCACGCACATAATGCGGGGGTGTTCGCAGAAGGCGCATTTTCACACTTGATCCAATGTCTTGGTCCTACAAAGGAGGTGATAGCGCGGCGAACTAGGCAATCAGACTATGATGCTTTATCACTTTCACTTAGCCATAGGAGTTTGACAGTGAGGCTACTTATATAGCCCCTGGTGGCGCCTGCGCTCGCCCGAACTCGGGCGCGTATGTGCCTGGCCGGGAAGCGGCCCTTCGTTAATGCGGAGGAATCCTAAAGATTCCGGTAAGTCATCAAGTGGTTGACCAGTCTCACGCTATATCATGACAGTCAATTTTCGGCTTTCTCTACTGAGGTGCTCGCCTGGCCGAACCGGGGCACAATCGCAGTAGTTCTCCTGGTGCCGCCTTAGCAGATAGAGCGGAACGTAAGGTAGCAAAACACAGGAGCCGGGCAAACCCAACATTTGACCAAAGACATGATTCGGAGCTGATGCATATAAGGCCAAACTCGCGATGCCGAACACTCCCTAAGGTATTCGGTCTTTATGAGGGCGGGCGGGATAATGCCCTGAGTAATAAGCCCCTAGTGTCCAGGTACGCGCAAAACTCTGACGTGGCCACATGCCAAAACGCCATCCTCCTCCTTGGTTATACCAAGAAACCAGGGGATGTGTATCAACAAGAGACAGTAAAAAAGGTTTACGCGGGGTCTTAATCTGAAAAGAATCCTTGGAACGGGTCCCTGCTGCACGTCTGCGCCTGTGTCTCCGTTGTGCCGTATCCTGGACGGGCGTAGCACGGTGTTCATCTATAAAAGAGAGGAACTTAGTTAAAGAAAGATCGTGCCGAACATGAGTTATACTAAATAAACAAAGTATAAATCGAAATGGGTAAAATTGAGCTTTATTGTCTCTTGTTTTATATGCGCGGAGCCCATAGTACAGGGGTATACGGCTATTAAGCCTTTATCAATTGTATGTTTATGCCGGACTCGTCTAGCCGTGTCCGTGGTCTTGACGACCTGTTTAGGTGCTTTGGCTGGTGAAGCCGCTTTATTGTGGGGCTGTCAAGGCAGCCGCACTGTCTTCCGCGCGGGAGGAACACTCAATGTTTTCCCTTTAATGAGATGATGCCTCGTGGACTCGGCATCTTAAGCGTAAGAGATGCATAATGCGGTATTGCATTAAAGCGGGCGAAAGCTTCGCGCCCCAGCAGTGCTTGATAGCTACTTGAGAATGGGGCGATGTGGAAAGTTAGCTGTTCGCGACGGAAGTTATCGGGGGAGCCGAACATAACTTCTAGCCGGAGAGAACCCATACAACGGGCATCCGGGCCTGGCATTGCCCCTTGAAAGGAGGTTTTGCTATGGCGAATTTTTGTTGGGCCTATCCCCATGTTGCGGATTGTGTCCTGGTATAATAGGTTTAGACCACTGCCGCCGTCAATCAGGACATTTGTAAAGTGGAGTCCGCCGATTATTGGATCTAATACCAAGGCAGTCCATCCTGTGTTCCGGATACTTCTAGAGTAATCCTGATGGTCGAAGGTGATCGGTTTTAACAACCATTGGCGAGATTCATTTGGGATAGGCCGTATGGCGCGTATCTCTGTTGGCACCATTCTGTTCGTCACGTGAAGTAAGTTTACAGTTCTGACTTCTTGTGGGAAATCCTTTTGTTTCCTGGTGCTCTGCTTGTGGGGTTCGTCATCATCCTCACTTGGTGTGTCGAGCCCCTTGTGTTCGGTGTTGAGTTTGCCGGATTGCTTGAAAACCCAACAATCTCTGTGGGTATGGTTCGCAGGCTTCCCAGGAGTACTGTGTATTTGCCATATCTTGTCCAAGATTTTGGTTAAGTTGGATAGCTCGTCCCTGTTATCCTTGAGGGGCGGCTTTCTCTGATTCTGCCGTGAGCTTTTGAATCTAGCGTTAACCGCTGTCCTCTTTGGGCTGTTTCTCTTATTCCGGCGCTGGTCCTTGCCGCGTCGGGGTTTTCCGTTTCCATCCCTAACTTCGGATGTACTTGGGTCGCTGGTGCTACATCTTGCCAACCAGCTATCCTCTCCTGCGCAAAAGCGGGTCGTGAGGCTTGTTAATGCGGCCATTGTTCTTCGCTTTTCTTGGGCGAGGTGTCTGGTGAGCCATTCGTCTCGAACGTTATGCTTAAAAGATGCTAGGGCTTCGGCGTCCGGACAGTCGACTATCTGATTCTTTTTAGTAAGAAATTTGTTCCAGAATTTCCGGGCTCACTCTCCGGGCTGTTGAGTTATGTGACCGAGATAGTCTGCATCCGGAGGGCGGACATAGGTCCCTTGAAAATTTGCCCGGAAAGCATCCTCAAGCTCTTCCCAACTTCCAATGGTGTTTTCGGGAAGGCTTTTGAGCCAATGTCGGGCTGGCCCTTTAAGCTTGAGGGGTAAGTATTTTATGGTGTGGAGGTCATCTCCTCTGGCCATGTGTATGGGGAGGATATTGTTGGGGAACGTAGTAATTTAAAAAAATTTCCTACGCACACGCAAGATCATGGTGATGCATAGCAACGAGAGGGGAGAGTGTTGTCTACGTACCCTCGTAGACCGAAGCGGAAGCGTTGACGCAACATAGAGGAAGTAGTCGTACGTCTTCCCGGTCCAACCGATCCAAGCACCGTTACTCCGGCACCTCCGAGTTCTTGACACACGTACAGCTCGATGACGCACCCCGGGCTCCGATCCAGCAAAGCTTCAGGGAGGAGTTTCGTCAGCACGACGGTGTGGTGACGATCTTGATGTTTAACCATCGTAGGGCTTCGCCTAAGCACCGCTACAATATGATCAAGGTGTAATATCATGGAGGGGGGCACCGCACACGGCTAAGGAACGATCACGAAGATCAACTTGTGTGTCTATGGGGTGCCCCGTGCCCCCGTATATAAAGGAGTGGAGGAGGGGAGGGCCGGCCCTCTCTATGGCGCGCCCTAGGGAGTCCTACTCCCACCGGGAGTAGGATTCCCCTTTTCCTAGTCCAACTAGGATTCCTTCCATGTAGTAGGAGTAGGAGACAAGGAAGGGGAAAGGAGAATGGAAGGAAGGAGGGGGCGCAGCCCCTCCCCCTAGTCCAATTCGGACTAGGCCTTGGGGGCGCACGGCCTGCCCTAGGCAGCCCCTCTCTCTTTCCCGTATGGCCCAATAAGGCCCAATACTTCTCCCCCCGTATTCCCGTAACTCCCCGGTACTCCGAAAAATACCCGAATCACTCGGAACCTTTCCGATGTCTGAATATAGTCGTCCAATATATCGATCTTTACGTCTCGACCATTTCGAGACTCCTCGTCATGTCCCCGATCTCATCCGGGACTCCGAACTCCTTCGGTACATCAAAACTCATAAACTCATAATATAACTGTCATCGAAACCTTAAGCGTGCGGACCCTACGGTTCGAGAACAATGTAGACATGACCGAGACACGTCTCCGGTCAATAACCAATAGCGGGACCTAGATGCCCATATTGGCTCCTACATATTCTACGAAGATCTTTATCGGTCAGACCGCATAACAACATACGTTGTTCCCTTTGTCATCGGTATGTTACTTGCCTGAGATTCGATCATCGGTATCCAATACCTAGTTCAATCTCGTTACCGACAAGTCTCTTTACTCGTTCCGTAATACATCATCCCGCAACTAACTCATTAGTTGCAATGCTTGCAAGGCTTAAGTGATGTGCATTACCGAGAGGGCCCAGAGATACCTCTCCGACATTCGGAGTGACAAATCCTAATCTCGAAATACGCCAACCCAACATGTACCTTTGGAGACACCTGTAGAGCTCCTTTATAATCACCCAGTTACGTTGTGACATTTGGTAGCACACAAAGTGATCCTCCGGCAAACGGAAGTTGTATAATCTCATAGTCATAGGAACATGTATAAGTCATGAAGAAAGCAATAGCAACATACTAAACGATCGGGTGCTAAGCTAATGGAATGGGTCATGTCAATCAGATCATTCAACTAATGATGTGATCCCGTTAATCAAATAACAACTCTTTGTCCATGGTTAGGAAACATAACCATCTTTGATTAACGAGCTAGTCAAGTAGAGGCATACTAGTGACACTCTGTTTGTCTATGTATTGACACAGGTATTATGTTTCCGGTTAATACAATTCTAGCATGAATAATAAACATTTATCATGATATAAGGAAATAAATAATAACTTTATTATTGCCTCTAGGGCATATTTCCTTCAGTCTCCCACTTGCACTAGAGTCAATAATCTAGATCACATCGCCATGTGATTTAACATCAATAGTTCACATCTTTATGTGATTGGTTCACATCTCCATGTGACTAACACCCAAAGGGTTTACTAGATTCAATAATCTAGTTCACATCGCTATGTGATTAAGACCCAAAAAGTGATCATGTTTTGCTTGTGAGAGAAGTTTAGTCAACGGGCCTGCCACATTCAAATCCGCATGTATTTTGCAAATTTCTATGTCAACAATGCTCTGCATGGAGCTACTCTAGCTAATTGCTCCCACTTTCAAGATGTATCCAGATTGAGACTTAGAGTCATCTGGATCAGTGTCAAAACTTGCATTGACGTAACCCTTTACGACGAACCTTTTGTCACGTCCATAATCGAGAAACATATCCTTATTTCACTAAGGATAATTCTGACTGCTGTCCAGCGATCTACTCCTAGATCACTATTGTACTCCCTTGCCAAATCAGTGCAGGGTATACAATAGATCTGGTACACAGCATGACATACTTTATAGAACCTATGGCCAAGGCATAGGGAATGACTTTCATTCTCTTTCTATCTTCTGCCGTGGTCGGGCTTTGAGTCTTACTCAACTTCGCACCTTGTAATACAGGCAAGAACTCTTTCTTTGACTGCTCCATTTTGAACTACTTCAAAATCTTGTCAAGGTATGTATTCATTGAAAAAACTTATCAAGTGTCTTGATCTATCTCTATAGATCTTGAAGCTCAATTTGTAAGCAGCTTCACCGAAGTCTTTCTTTGAAAAACTCCTTTCAAACACTCCTTTATGCTTTACAGAATAATTCTACATTATTTCCGATCAACAATATGTCATTAACATATACTTATCATAAATGCTGTAGTGCTCCCACTCACTTTCTTGTAAATACAGGCTTCACCACAAGTCTGTATAAAACTATATGCTTTGATCAACTCATCAAAGCGTATATTCCAACTCCGAGATGCTTGCACCAGTCCACAGATGGATCACTGGAGCTTGCACATTTTGTTAGCACCTTTCGGATTGACAAAACCTTCTAGTTGCATCATATACAACTCTTCTTTAATAAATCCATTAAGGAATGCAGTTTTGTTTATCCATTTGCCAGATTTCCTAAAATGTGGCAATTACTAACATGATTCTGACAGACTCAAGCATAGATACGAGTGAGAAACTCTCATCGTAGTCAACACCTTGAACTTGTCGAAAACCTTTTGCGACAATTCTAGCTTTGTAGATAGTAAAACTACTATCAACGTCCGTCTTCCTCTTGAAGATCCATTTATTCTCAATTGCTTGCCGATCATCGGGCAAGTCAACCAAAGTCCAAACTTTGTTCTCATACATGGATCATATCTTAGATTTCATGGCCTCAAGCCATTTATCGGAATCTGGGCTCATCATCGCTTCCTCATAGTTCATAGGTTCGTCATGGTCAAGTAACATGACCTCCAAAATAGGATTACCGTACCACTCTGGTGCGGATCTCACTCTGGTTTACCTACGAGATTCGGTAGTAACTTGATCTGAAGTTACATGATCATCATCATTAGAGTCCTCACTAATTGGTGTAGTAGTCACAGGAACAGATTTCTGTGATGAACCATTTTCCAATAAGGGAGAAGGTACAATTACCTTATCAAGTTTTCTACTTTCCTCCCACTCACTTCTTTCGAGAGAAACTCCTTCTCTAGAAAAGATCCATTCAAAGCAATGAATTTCTTGCCTTCGGATCTGTGATAGAAGGTGTACCCAACATTTTCTTTTGGGTATCCTATGAAGACGCACTTCTCCGATTTGGGTTGGAGCTTATCAGGTTGAAACTTTTTCACATAAGCATTGCAACCTCAAACTTTAAGAAACGACAGCTTAGGTTTCTTGCTAAACCACCGTTCACACGGTGTCGTCTCAACAGATTTAGATGGTGCCCTATTTAACGTGAATGCAACTGTCTCTAATGCATAACCCCAAAACAATAGTGGTATACCGGTAAGAGACATCATAGATCGCACCATATCTAATAAAGTACGGTTTTGACGTTCGGACACACCATTACATTGTGGTGTTCCAGGTGGCGTGAGTAGTAAAACTATTTCACATTGTTTTTAACTGAAGGCCAAACTCGTAACTCAAATAGTATTCTCTACGATCAGATCATAGAAACTTTATTTTCTTGTTACGATGATTTTTCACTTCACTCTGAAATTCTTTGAACTTCTCAAATGTTTCAGACTTATGTTTCATCAAGTAGATATACTCATATCTACTCAAATCATCTGTGAAGATCAGAAAATAATGATACCTGTCGCGAGCCTCAATATTCATCGGACCACATACATTAGTATGTATGATTTCCAACAAATCTCTTGCTCGCTCCATTGTTCCGAAGAACAGAGTCTTAGTCATCTTGCCCATGAGGCATGGTTCGCAAGCATCAACTGGTTCATAATCAAGTGATTCCAAAAGCCCATCAACATGGAGTTTCTTCATGTGCTTTACACCAATATGACCTAAACGGCAGTGCCACAAATAAGTTGCACTATCATTATTAACTTTGCATCTTTTGGTTTCAATATTATGAATATGTGTATCACTACAATCGAGATCCAATGAACCATTTTCATTGGGTGTGTAACCATATAAGGTTTTATTCATGTAAACAGAACAACAATTTATTCTTTTACTTAAATGAATAACCGTATTACAATAAACATGATCAAATCATATTCATGCTCAATGCAAACACCAAATAACACTTATTTAGGTTCAACACTAATCCCGAAAGTATAGGGAGTGTGTGATGATGATCATATCAATCTTGGAACCACTTCCAACACACATCGTCACTTCACCCTTAACTAGTCTCTGTTCACTCTGCAACTCCCGTTTCGAGTTACTAATCTTAGCAACTGAACTAGTACCAAATACTGAGGGGTTGCTATGAACACTAGTAAAGCACACATCAATAACATGTATATCAAATATACCTTTGTTTACTTTGCCATCCTTTCTTATCCACCAAATACTTGGGGTAGTTCCGCTTCCAGTGACCAATCCCTTTGTAGTAGAAGCACTCAGTCTCAGGCTTAGGTCCAGACTTGGGCTTCTTCACTTGAGCAGCAACTCGCTTGCCGTTCTTCTTGAAGTTCCCCTGCTTCCCTCTGCCCTTTTCTTGAAACTAGTGGTCTTGTCTACCATCAACACTTGATGTTTTTCTTGATTTCTACCTTCGTTGATTTCAGCATCACGAAGAGCTTGGGAGTTGTTTCCATTATCCCTTGCATATTATAGTTCATCACGAAGTTCTACTAACTTGGTGATGGTGACTAGAGAATTCTGTCAATCACTATCTTATCTGGAAGATTAACTCCCACTTGATTCAAGCGATTGTAGTACCCAGACAATCTGAGCACATGCTCACTAGTTGAGCGATTCTCCTCCATCTTTTAGCTATAGAACTTTGTTGGAGATTTCATATCTCTCAACTCGGGTATTTGCTTGAAATATTAACTTCAACTCCTGGAACATCTCATATGGTCCATGACGTTCAAAACGTCTTTGAAGTCCCGATTCTAAGCCGTTTAAGCATGGTACACTAAAATATCAAGTAGTCATCATATTGAGCTAGCCAAACATTCATAACGTCTGCATCTGCTCCTGCAATAGGTCTGTCACCTAGCGGTGCATCAAGGACATAATTCTTCTGTGTAGCAATGAGGATAAACCTCAGATCACAGATCCAATCCGCATCTTTGCTACTAACATCTTTCAACACAATTTTCTCTAGGAACATATCAAAATAAACACAGGGAAGCAACAACGCGAGCTATTGATCTACAACATGATTTGCAAAATACTACCAGGACTAAGTTCATGATAAATTTAAGTTCAATTTAATCATATTACTTAAGAACTCCCACTTAGATAGACATCCCTCTAATCCTCTAAGTGATCACGTGATCCAAATCAACTAAACCATGTCCGATCATCACGTGAGATGGAGTAGTTTCATTGGTGAACATCACTATGTTGATCATATCTACTATATGATTCACGCTCGACCTTTCGGTCTCCGGGTTCCGAGGCCATATCTGTATATGCTTGGCTCGTCAAGTATAACCTGAGTATTCCGCGTGTGCAACTGTTTTGCACCCGTTGTATTTGAACGTAGAGCCTATCACACCCGATCATCACGTGGTGTCTCAGCACGAAGAACTTTCGCAACGGTGCATACTCAGGGAGAACACTTCTTGATAATTACTGAGAGATCATCTTAAAATGCTACCGTCAATCAAAGCAAGATAAGATGCATAAAAGATAAACATCACATGCAATCAATATAAGTGATATGATATGGCCATCATCATCTTGTGCCTGTGATCTCCATCTCCGAAGCACCGTCATGATCACCATCGTTACCGGCGCGACACCTTGATCTCCATCGTAGCATCGTTGTCGTCTCGCCAATCCTATGCTTCCACGACTATCGCTACTGCTTAGTGATAAAGTAAAGCATTACAACGCGATTGCATTGCATACAATAAAGTGACAACCATATGGCTCCTGCCAGTTGCCAATAACTCGGTTACAAAACATGATCATCTCATACAATAAAATTTAGCATCATGTCTTGACCATATCACATCACAACATGCCCTGCAAAAACAAGTTAGACGTCCTCTACTTTGTTTGTTGCAAGTTTTACGTGGCTGCTACGGGCTTAAGCAAGAACCAATCTTACCTACGCATCAAAACCACAACGATAGTTTGTCAAGTTGATGCCGTTTTAACCTTCACAAGGACCGGGCGTAGCCACACTCGGTTCAACTAAAGTTGGAGAAACAGTCACCCGCAAGCCACCTATGTGCAAAGCACATCGGGAGAACCGGTCTCGCGTAAGCGTACGCGTAATGTCGGTCCGAGCCGCTTCATCCAACAATACCGCCGAACCAAAGTATGACATGCTGGTAGGCAGTATGACTTATATCGCCCACAACTCACTTGTGTTCTACTCGTGCATATAACATCAAACCATAAAACCTAGGCTCTGATACCACTGTTGGGGAACATAGTAATTTCAAAAAAATTCCTACGCACACGCAAGATCATGGTGATGCATAGCAATGAGAGGGGAGAGTGTTGTCTACGTACCCTCGTAGACCGAAGCGGAAGCGTTGACGCGATGTAGAGGAAGTAGTCGTACGTCTTCCCGGTCCAACCGATCCAAGCACCGTTACTCCGGCACCTCCGAGTTCTTGACACACGTACAGCTTGATGACGCACCCCGGGCTCCGATCCAGCAAAGCTTCGGGGAGGAGTTTCGTCAGCACGACGGTGTGGTGACAATCTTGATGTTTAACCGTCGCAGGGCTTCGCCTAAGCACCGCTACAATATGATCGAGGTGTAATATCGTGGAGGGGGGCACCGCACACGGCTAAGGAACGATCACGAAGATCAACTTGTGTGTCTATGGGGTGCCCCCTGCCCCCGTATATAAAGGAGTGGAGGAGGGGAGGGCCGGCCCTCTCTATGGCGCGCCCTAGGGAGTCCTACTCCCACCGGGAGTAGGATTCCCCTTTTCCTAGTCCAACTAGGATTCCTTCCATGTAGTAGGAGAAGGAGACAAGGAAGGGGAAAGGAGAAGGGAAGGAAGGAGGGGGCGCAGCCCCTCCCCCTAGTCCAATTCGGACTAGGCCTTGGGGGGGCGCGCGGCCTGCCCTAGGCAGCCCCTCTCTCTTTCCCGTATGGCCCAATAAGGCCCAATACTTCTCCCCCCGTATTCCCGTAACTCCCGGTACT
This sequence comes from Triticum dicoccoides, assembly GCF_002162155.2. NCBI lineage: Eukaryota > Viridiplantae > Streptophyta > Magnoliopsida > Poales > Poaceae > Triticum > Triticum dicoccoides. The sequence continues at coordinate 551,557,787 of NC_041382.1, forward strand.
CTGAAAAAATACCCGAATCACTCGAAACCTTTCCGATGTCCGAATATAGTATTCCAATATATCGATTTTTACGTCTCGACCATTTCGAGACTCCTCGTCATGTCCTCGATCTCATCCGGGACTCCGAACTCCTTCAGTACATCAAAACTCATAAACTCATAATATAACTGTCATCGAAACCTTAAGCGTGCGGACCCTACGGTTCGAGAACAATGTAGACATGACTGAGACACGTCTCCGGTCAATAACCAATAGCGGGACCTGGATGCCCATATTAGCTCCTACATATTCTACGAAGATCTATATTGGTCAGACCGCATAACAACATACGTTGTTCCCTTTGTCATCGGTATGTTACTTGCCTGAGATTCGATCATCGATATCCAATACCTAGTTCAATCTCGTTACCGGCAAGTCTCTTTACTCGTTCCGTAATACATCATCCCGCAACTAACTCATTAGTTGCAATGCTTGCAAGGCTTAAGTGATGTGCATTACCGAGAGGCCCAGAGATACCTCTCCGACATTCGGAGTGACAAATCCTAATCTCGAAATACGCCAACCCAACATGTACTTTTGGAGACACCTGTAGAGCTCCTTTATAATCACCCAGTTACGTTGTGACGTTTGGTAGCACACAAAGTGTTCCTACGGCAAACGGGAGTTGCATAATCTCATAGTCATAGGAACATGTATAAGTCATGAAGAAAGCAATAGCAACATACTAAACGATCGGGTGCTAAGCTAATGGAATGGGTCATGTCAATCAGATCATTCAACTAATGATGTGATCCCGTTAATCAAATAACAACTCTTTGTCCATGGTTAGGAAACATAACCATCTTTGATTAACGAGCTAGTCAAGTAGAGGCATACTAGTGACACTCTGTTTGTCTATGTATTCGCACATGTATTATGTTTCCGGTTAATACAATTCTAGCATGAATAATAAACATTTATCATGATATAAGGAAATAAATAATAACTTTATTATTGCCTCTAGGGCATATTTCCTTCAGATATAATCCTCGATCCAGACCCCATGGTCTGTTGTTCCGTCGTACGCCTCTATGTTTATGGGCTTGAATCCCGCTGGAAATTCACGGTCCAGCACCTCATCGGTGAAACATAGGGGGTGTGCGGCACCCCTGTATTTGGGTGTGCCGTGATGTTCGGATATTTGTTGTGTTGCATTGCTTACTAGAGCTTGCTTTCTTGGCCCGTAGATAGTTCTGGCTGGGCCATCTTTTTGATGCGGATCCTTTGGTGGATCAATTGCTGGCTTGTGTGCGGCGCCGCTTGCCGCTCCATGCTGGCCATGCGGTCGTCTATCCGACCGGATGGCTTCCCTATTTTTTTACTGCGGGGGCTCTAAGGCCTCCTTTTCAAATTCAGGCAGTAGCTTTCGCTTTGGATAGCTTTTTGTGCGGCGACTGCCGCCATATTTGTCTGCGGTGTTGCGTACTTTGCTCCGTCTGATTCTGAGTGCATCTTCCGCAGTTTTGAGCTTCCGCTTCTACTTTTTCAGGCTACATGCAGTGGCGACGAGCCTTTTGTGGAGGTTCTTCTGCTCCATGAGCCTATCCGGCGTAAGGTCGTCCGGACTGTTGTTTTCACCGGTGACGGGGTGTTCGGTTTGTTTATCTAAGTTGCCCTGTTCGGACGGTTGCTCGAAGGCATGTTCGTCGTCCACCGGCTCGTCCTGCCCTATGGCTGGGTCTGTATGGTTGCTGTCTCTATCGAGGCGGGGCTTGGAGCGGTGCTTACGTCACCGCTTTGATTGCTTTTCGGGTGAATGATCCCTTGTTGCATCCCTGTGTTCCTCGTCACCGCTTCCTTTGGGTGTGTCCACCATGTATACATCATGAGATGAGGTGGCTGTCCAGCGCCTTATAGGCGTTGGTTCATGTTCATCTCCTACATCGTCATCCATACCGTCGATGTCTTCGGAGTTGAAGTCGAGCACGTCGTTATAATTATCGATAGTGGCTACGAAGTGGGTGGTGGGTGGGCTTTGAATTTCTTCATCATCCACATCCCAACCTTGTTGACCATAGTCCAGCCAGGGCTCTCCTGATAAAGAGAGAGACTTTAGTGAATTCAGAATATCGCCGAAGGGCGAGTACTGAAAGATGTCCGTGGCGGTGAACTCCATGATCGGCGCCCAATTGGGTTCGATCGGTAGGGGTGCGGAGGGCTCGGAGTCTGGAGAGGAGTCCGGCTCCTTGGAGTCACGGGCTTCACCGAGAATAGGGCTGGTGTTCGGCTCGATCACCATAGAGATTGCAGCCCCCGAGGCGGTGTCCAACCACCCATCCTCGATTGGCGCAGTTGGCTCCGAATTAAGGGTCGGAGCTGATGCGGGTGCGGCCTCCAGGGCACTGTTCGGCGGCAAAGCTAGATCATGCCCATCGTGACAGTGCGGCGCGCTCGGCTGCGGCTCGAATCCGTCGAAGATCAAGTCTCCGCGGAGGTCCGCTTTGTAGTTTAAACTTCCAAATCTGACCTGACGGCCAGGGGCGTAGCTTTCGATCTGCTCCAGATGGCCAAGCGAATTGGCCCGCAGTGCAAAGCCGCCAAATACAAAGATCTGTCCGGGGAGAAAAGTCTCACCTTGGATTGCATCGTCGTTGATGATCGGAGGAGCCATCGGGCCAAAAAGTGACGACACAGAGAAACTCTCAATGAAAGCACCAATGTCGGTGTCAAAACCGGCGGATCTCAGATAGGGGGTCCCGAACTATGCGTCTCGGGCGGATGGTAAGAGGAGGCAGGGGACATGATGTTTTACCCAGATTCGGGCCCTCTTGATGGAGGTAAAACCCTACGTCCTGCTTGATTAATATTGATGATATGGGTAGTACAAGAGTAGATCTACCACGAGATCAAGGAGGCTAAACCCTAGAAGCTAGCCTATGGTATGATTGTTGTTGTCTCTATGGACTAAAACCCTCCGGTTTATATAGACACCAGAGAGGGCTAGGGTTACACAGAGTCGGTTACAATGGTAGGAGATCTACATATCCGTATAGCCAAGCTTGCCTTCCATGCCAAGGAAAGTCCCTTCCGGACACGGGACGAAGTCTTCAGTCTTGTATCTTCATAGTCCAGGTGTCCGGCCGAAGGTATAGTCCGGCTATCCATACACCCCCTAATCCAGGACTCCCTCATGTTGTGCAAACAGGAATACTCAACTACAGATGTTGTGACGGTCAAGAGCATTCGCCAAGTTCTTCGATTGTATGACATGGCTAGCCAAGATGGATTTAATCCCGATATTCACTTTATCAAAAGGCTCTAATGGGTTGGTTCTGAATCTTGCAAGCTGGGAATCAGTGAGATGTGTAGGCATCTTTGTTGTACTTATTATTTGGATCTTATTTGTTGGTTCTGAATCTTGCAAGCTGGGAATCAATGAGATGTGTAGGCATCTTTGTTGTACTTATTATTTGGATCTTATTTGTTGGTTCTGAATCTTGCAAGCTGGGAAACACGACATGATGATGCAGAGGACAACAACCATAACAAACAGTTCAAACTCGGTAGTATTATCTTTTGTGAAAGTGCGACAAATGTGATGATCGTGTGCATCCTGAGAATAATAATTCTAATTGTTGTGCATGTTGATCATGTGGCACTGATAGAATGAGCGAATGCATTGCTTGTTTTATGTACAAATTTCTATTAAAGCTAATTAAATTTAAGTAAAGTGACCACTAACTCCTGTTATTACAGTACCAATACAGACCCGCTCGTGAACCGACGTGTGGCCGAGGGTGCATCTTCTGCCGGGCGTGCATCGGACGAGGGAGGGGTAGTAACTGTTGTCGCCTATACACACTCAGCTTATTGTTGAGTCCAGTTCCCCAAGAGCTGAAAAACGAACTGCCGCCGCCGCCTACACACTCGTTCACTCGAAGAGACTCCAATGGCGATCCAAGGGGTGAGCCTGCTGGATATGGACCTCAGCAAGGAGTTCCCCTTTGAGTTCGCCATTCAGTCCTATGGCTGCACCGAGTTGAATGTGATGTACACCAACGATATGGACTCGGTGAAGCTCTGCCTCGCCTCAGTCCTATGGCTGCACCAGGTTGTAGGATCGAAAGTATGTCTAGAGGGGGGTGATTAGACTACTTGACCAAATAAAAACTTAGCCTTTTCCCAATTTTAGTTCTTGGCAGATTTTAGCTATCTTAGGACAAGTCAAGCAATCATCACACATTTCAAGCAAGCATGCAAGAGTGTATTGGCAGCGGAAAGTAAAGCATGCAACTTGCAAGAATGTAAAGGGAAGGGTTTGGAGAATTCAAACGCTATTGGAGACACGGATGTTTTTCCCGTGGTTCGGATAGGTGGTGCTATCCTACATCCACGTTGATGGAGACTTCAACCCACGAAGGGTAACGGTTGCGCGAGTCCATGGAGGGCTCCACCCACGAAGGGTCCACGAAGAAGCAACCTTGTCTATTCCACCATGGCCATCGCCCACGAAGGACTTGCCTCACTAGCGGTAGATCTTCACGAAGTAGGCGATCTCCTTGCCCTTACAAACTCCTTGGTTCAACTCCACAATCTTGTCGAAGGCTCCCAAGTGACACCTAGCCAATCTAGGAGACACCACTCTCCAAGAAGTAACAAATGGTGTGTTGATGATGAACTCCTTGCTCTTGTGCTTCAAATGATAGTCTCCCCAACACTCAACTCTCTCTCATAGGATTTGGATCTGGTGGAAAGAAGATTTGAGTGGAAAGCAACTTGGGGAAGGCTAGAGATCAAGATTCATATGGTAGGAATGGAATATCTTGGTCTCAACACATGAGTAGGTGGTTCCTTCTCAGAACATATGAGTTGGAATGATGTATGTGTTCTGATGGCTCTCTCTACGAATGAAGAGGAGGTGGAGGGGTATTTATAGCCTCCACACAAAATCCAACCGTTACACACAATTTACCAATCTCGGTGGGACCGAATCAGAAAACTCGGTCTGACCGAAATAGTAAACCTAGTGACCGTTAGGAATTTCGGTGGGACTGACATGCAACTCGGTAGGACCGATTCGGCTAGGGTTTGGGCATAACGTAATCTCGGTGAGACCGATTGCACAAACTCGGTGAGACCGAGTTTGGCAATTAGCTAACCAGAGAGTTGGTCAGGTAAACTCGGTGGGACCGACTCGCTCTTTCGGTGAGACCGAAAAGTTACAAGAAGGAAACAGAGAGTTTACATTGCATTCTCGATGGGACCGATTCGCTCTTTCGATGAGATCGAAAAGTTACGAAAGGGAAACAGAGAGTTTGCAAACCCATCTCGGTGAGACCGAGATCCTTATCGGTAGGACCGAATTGCTAGGGTTTGGCAGTGGCAAATGACAAGTGAAACTCGATGGCGCCGGATTGGCAGAATCGGTATGACCGAGTTTGGCTTAGGGTTTAGGTCATTTGTGGCTATGGAAAAGTGGTTGAGGATTTTGGAGCATATCACTAAGCACATAAAGCAAGAGGCTCATTAAGCAACACCTCATCCCTCCTTGATAGTATTGGCTTTTCCTAAAGACTCAATGTGATCTTGGATCACTAAAATATAAAATGAAGAGTCTTGAACTTTTTGAGCTTGAGCCAGTTCTTTGTCCTTAGCATTTTGAGGGTTCCACTTTCACATCCAAGCCATGCCAATCATTGAGCTTTCCTGAAATAATCATCTTGGAATAGCATTAGCTCAATGACCTATATGTTGTTATAAATTACCAAAAGCACCTAGGGATAGTTGCACTTTCAATCTCCCCCTTTTTGGTAATTGATGACAACATATAGATCAAAGCTTCGACAAATTATAATAATCATGAAATACATTGTCGCTTTGAGAAATATGTGACAAATAAGAGCTCCCGCTAAATTTGTGCATATTTAAAATTTGCTTTGGACTGCAAATGCACAAGGAGTTAGAATCATGGGTTACTCTTCCATGTCACATACATCTTGGTGGAGCGCTTAAAATGATAAGAATGAAATACATGCACTCATCACCAAGAATAGTGAATGATCACAAGCAATAGATAGAATGATAATATTTAAGCAAGCATTAAGCAAACATTAAGTGTATCTTATGATCAAACACTTGATCATCGATGTCTCACAGGCATAAGGACGTAGTATCTCACACACAAGCAAACAAAAGTTCGAAAAACCACCAGATAAAACAAGAGAGAAGAAAAAGCAACACTCTCTCTCGAAGCCTATGATCTATACATTTTCTCCCCCTTTGGCAACAAGTTACCAAAAAGTTCCTAGAAAATGCATAGTGCTAAGTCGACGCTCAGGCTTGATCTTCAGGTGGTGGTGGAGTCCGGAGCACGCCAAGGACGAAGCCTTCAGTAGATGTGGTAGGAGTTGAGGCTGAAGTTGATGCTGGGGCTGGTGGAACTGAGGCTGTAGCTGGTGCATGCGTTGTAGCTCTAGTGTCAGCAACTGGTAGTGCAGACAACCTCGGACCTCGTGGCACCCTGGCAAAAGCATCAGTCGTGGTCCTGCCTCTCCTCTTGTTCATGTCGTCCTGAAGCTGCTCCACAGCAGTCTGTATCTCAGTCACCTTGATGTCCAAGTCATAGAACCTCTATTCCATGATCCTCTCTAGGCTCGCCTGGTTCTGAGTCAGGGTGGCTATACTCTGCTCAATCCGCAGGGTGGACGCTATCAGGTAACCAAGCTGCTCTTGTTTGGTTTTCAGAAAATAATCAGATGCCTCCGCTTGAGTAGGCATCCTGGCAGCTTTCTCCTTCTTCGCCTTCTCCTTCTGAGCTTGTGCTTGGACAGATGTGGGCTCATTCTCAGTCATAACCACTTGGTTATCCTCAAAATCTAGACGGATGGGCAGGTGTTCCTTATCCAATAAATATACGCCCGTGCCCATCTTAGAGTTGATGAGCTCCTGAATCTGTGGGGCATACCCACAGCTCCTCTTTTGATCAGCAGCTGTCCTCTTAATGGTTTCCACAATGAGACTCATGACCTTGAATTTCTGAGGCACGTCAAAGACATGAAGCAAGTTGATCGCGTGACCTCTGATCATCTTGTGATCTCCAGACTTAGGCAACAGAGTGTGCCTTAGTATCCAATTTATAGTGGGCAGTCCTGAGAGAAGATAGTGCATGGAGCCAAACTTGAATGTGTCAAGTGCTTCATTCGGGATCTCCTTGTACATGTTGGACATGGAGTTGTGATCCATCTTTTTCTTGGCATAAATGTCCAAGTAATCAGCTTGCTCCTCTGGGGCATTGATCAACTTCGCCCATTCCTCAACAGTGGATTGGTACCTTGTACCTTCTGACATCCAAGTGATCCTGCCATCCAGATAAAAGTGTGATGTGGAGTAGAATTGCATGATCAGCTCCTCGTTCCACTTTGTGAGCTTCTGCCCAACAAAGTCTGCAACTCCACACGCACTAAAGCTGTCAAATACTCCGGGGTAGTACTCTTCATGCTCCTTGATGTAGGTCCAGTCGACCCATCTCATGTCACAAACGATTGGCTTCTTGTCAAGCAAAACAGTCTCATAGAAATCTTGCTACTCCTTGGTATGAAATCTGTAATCCACGGCAGTCCTTCTCCTAGAAGCATACGGATCTGCTTCTCTCCATTTCCTCAGCCCAGAGTCTCTCCCGAGCTTCATGTCCTCAGCCACAGGATGAGCATCGTTGTGGTTTGGGATCTTGGGCTTGAGCTTTCTAAGGACACTCTCTTCCTCTTCTTCTTTAGTAGCTTCAGGCACTGGGGCCTTGTTCTTTTCTGCAGCTGGGATGCTTCTGGTGTTTCTCTTTGGTGCACTCTTATGCTTAGATGCAGCCTTAGGTGCTTCCTTGAGCTTGGATGCAGCTCCCCCTGACCTTATGGCATCTCCCATAAGTTTTGCTGCCTTGGGTGCTGGTGCAGCAACCTCTTCTTCTTCCTCCTCATCCATGATGGAGGCCTTGCCAAGGACTCTAGCCACAGTCTTCTCACCCTCTCTTTCCTCTTCTTGCCCTCAGCAGCAATGGGCTCAATGGGAGCAGGTGCAGGTTTCTCAGTTGACATTCTGGCCTTTGACATTGGCTGCCTGCCTGCTGGCCTTCTAATTTTCAGCCCTAGCTTTGTGCCTTGAGCTGGCTCAGCTCTCTTCGATGTGGCCTCTTCCTCTGCCACATAGTCCTCATCTTCAGAATCTGAGGTTCTCTTCATCCTTTGTCTAGTGGCAGCTTTAGGCAGATTGCTGGGTGTGCTCCTGCTGCCATCATCAGAAGAACTTGAGGGGCTAGTGCCCTCACTCATCACAACTTGCTGCTCAGACAAATTCTGGCTATCACTTTGATCAGACATGTTGCAACTGACTGCTGACCCTGTGAATGGATTATGGATAAGATAGAGTGGATGAGCATCACAAAAAAGCAGAGATTTTTGCAAAAGATTAATTCAAAAACTTAGTTTTAGTTTCCCACTGAAATCATCTTGGATCTACCGATTTTCAAACTCGGTGACACCGAAGCAGTTTTGGCACCAGAACTGGTGAACTCGGTCAGACCGAGTCACAGTTCGGTGGCACCGAGACTGCTAGGGTTTCACAGGGTTTCAAAATCGGTCGCACCGATAAGTGACTCTCGGTCAGACCGAGTTTCACTTGTGCAATGGCATAAGCCAGATCGGTGGGACCGAGTTTTTCAACTCGGTGGGTCCGAGATGGTTTCGGCGGAAACCTAACCCTAAAATTCTCGAACTAAACCTATCTACTAGTGCATTGACTGGATAGGAGTTTATCAAACGTGGCAAGAATCATGATGATCACAATGTGCTAGGAATCGGAGTGGAGAATAGCACAAAGATCGAGTCCATACCCTAGTTCGGCGGAGACTCGCTACGGCAGCAACGGCGGGGCAGAATTCCATTGACGGCGGTGGAGACCAACGACTGGAGGCTGCTGGCGGCGAGAAGACGATCCGGAGACCACGAAGGCAGAGCAGGCTATCGCGCGGGCGAAGGGGTTTCGGAGAAATTTCCAAAATTTTGCCCGTCACTATATATAGCCCGACCCTGTCGGTGTGACCGAGTGGAACAACTCGGTGGCACCGAGATGCAAAACTGTGTGCAGTTATTGCAACTCGGTGTGACCGAGAAGTTCAAATCGGTTGCACCGAGATCAAAAACCTAGATCAACTTAATGAACTCGGTAGGACCGAAAGTGGAGTATCGGTCAGACCAAGATTCATAAAGAGGTTTTGGAAGTTTAAGTCTATGACGAATTGGGGACTCCGAGCGCTCCTCACATAGAGTGGTTCGAATCTTACCTGATCAAATTTTGTGATGCAGCATGAATAGAGTTTGAGACGAGAAAAGCATAGATAGCTAGAGGAGGTACTTAGGCATTCTTGTCCATCCACTTGGCAAAAGAAGAAATCCAAACAATCAAAACAACAAGTGGATGTCCTCGAATGAGTAAAATATGCAACCAACATGCTCACATAATAAGATAGCAAATGAAATATGTGGCAAAGCATGCACAACCAATTCTAGGAACTATCAAGCAATTTGCGATGACTAGGTCATCTATATATGAGTATATTGACTTAGGAGTCAAGTGAGAACACTTGATCGTAGGTCATACTCATCGTTTAAGCTCGAGCGGGGTTACCACTTTTACATAAAGCATTATTGTATTCACATCTTTAGAGTTGCTTTAGCTCAAGTCTTAGAGTAAAGCTCCCCCTAGATGTGATATCCCCCCTAAGAGGGATGAACTAACCTTGGGTTTTGTCGATGATGACTTCATGTAGATGTCGAAGATGTGGATGCTCAATGTTGATGTAGATCACTTGGAGCTATCCATTTGAGTGAATTGCACATTCAATACCTACATGGGTTAGTCCCACAAGGAACAAACAAGGATATCCATAGACATAGAGTGATGCACACACAAGATGATGTCCATGAAAACTTTAGGTTACCTTGTCCCTTGTCTTACCAACAAGAGGGTTTGTGACTCCTTGAACTAGTGCAAGATGTGGAAGTTGATTGCATTTGTTCTTTCCAAAATGATAAGAGTGAAGTATGTTGGCGGAGTCACCCTCGAGAACTCTCTAGTTCTTCTTCTTTTGGATCCACACCATCTTGATGGGAATCCTTGGAGTTGTAGTCGTACTTGATGTAGTGGAACTTGAAGTAGTCTTGGGAATCCACTTGACTAAGGTCTTAGGAGCTTCTTCAAATGCATCAATCTCCTCTTGAAGCTTGTCCTTGCCTTTTTGCTTGTAGTCTTGTGGTGGGAGATCATCTTGAGCTTGTGTTCCTTTGAAGGAAGTGTCATACTTCTCTTGTTGAGGAACAAACTTTATCTTGGGGTATTGATCTTCTTCCCATTCAACTCCATTGGCATTGAACTTTCGTTCAAAACCAACACCTTGATTCTTCCGGTGCATTCCTTGCTTGCGCACAATTTCCTCGAATTGCTTACTCCCGGCAAGGCTCTTGTACACACCTTTCTCTATAATTCCCTTCAATAAGCTATTTTCTTGCTCAAGTGTAACTTGGCTAAGAGAATCATTAGTGGAATCAAGAGAACTACTAGAAGCAACAATATTGGATTTAGCATGATTATTGTTACTACTAGAGGAAGAATCTTTCTTATTCTTGTTACTAGTCTTGACTTGAGGCATGTAAGTGGATAAAAGTAAACGCTTGGCAATGTGAGAAGAACTTTTCTTGCGGAGATCATCATTGATTGCTTTTAAGAACTCATGCTCTTGCTCAAGATTAAGCTTTTCAAAGCGTAATTTCTCATGAGCTCTTAAAAGTTCTCGATGATCTTCGAAGATAGTTTCATGGGCTAACTTAAGAGTGTTTAGTTCTTTAGTTAGAGCCTCAATCTTCTCCTTGTCATTGTCATTCGTTTTAGCATGATTAATTGATATTTCACCATAATATTCATCACTAGAGTTGTCAACAAGCAAATCATCATCACCTAACAAGTCATCTTCATCACTATTAAAGTCAACATACTCGGGGTGTGTTACCTTAGGACCTTTGGCCATGAAGCATCTTCCAATTCCTTCATTTGGTGAGTCAAATATGTCATAGGAGTTGGTTGACACAAGTGCTAGACCGGCAACACCTTCATCTTGAGTATCTTCGGAGTCAGAGTGATAACTTCTCTCGGAGTGGCTGTCAGAGTCGGAGCCGGATACCCATTCACCAACATGAGCTTGATGTCTTCGCTTTGTGTAGCTCCTTGATGATTTTTCCTTCCTTTCCGAATCCTTGCTTCTCCGTGAGTATCTTCGTTCATAACGATCATCTCTACTCCTTCTCTCTCTTGGTGGTGATTCTTTGCTTCTTCTTTTTGGATAATCTTCTCTTCTCTTGTAGGGAGCCGTACACTCATTGGAATAGTGTCCGGGTCTTCCACAATTATAGCAGTTTCGCTCTTGACTAGAAGATCTCTTGTCATTGTAGGACCTTGACTTGAAGCTTCTATCTTTGTTTCTACTCTTGTAGAACTTGTTGAAGTTCTTCACCATTAAGCTCAATTCTTCATTGAAGTTTTGTTTCTCACTTGATGATGTGGGGACTTCACATGAGGCTTTGTAGGCACCACTTGATTTGTTGTGAAGTTCCTCTTTATCCTTGAGTGACATCTCATGAGCAACAATCCTTCCAATTACTTCCGTTGGCTTGAGATCTTTGTAGTTGGGCATCATTTGGATTAATGTGCACACGGTATCATATTTCCCATCCAAGGCTCTTAGGATCTTCTTGATTATGAATCTATCGGTCATCTCTTCACTTCCTAAGCCAGCAATCTCATTTGTGATGAGAGCAAGCCTAGAGTACATTTCAGCGACACCTTCACCATCCTTCATCTTGAACTTGTCAAGTTGACTTTGGAGCACATCCAACTTGGATTCCTTGACGGAGTCGGTACCTTCGTGCATATCAATCAAAGTATCCCAAATTTCCTTTGCATTCTCAAGGCGGCTGATTTTGTTGAATTCTTTGGGGCACAATCCGTTGAAGAGAATATCACAAGCTTGAGCATTGTATTGCAACATCTTCAACTCATCCGCGGTAGCTTCACGGTTTGGTTCTCTCCCATCAAAGAACTCACCTTGAAAACCAACACAAACAATAGCCCATACGGCTGGGTTATGTCCAAGAATATGCATTTTCATTTTATGCTTCCAACTAGCAAAATTAGTGCCATCAAAGTAAGGACCTCTACGGTGATAATTTCCCTCGCTAGACGCCATACTCTCCTAGGTTGTGAAACCAAGGCTATGATCACCAAAAGCTATGGAGATCAAGGCAAATGGAGACCAAAGCTCTGATACCACTTGTAGGATCGAAAGTATGTCTAGAGGGGGGGTGATTAGACTACTTGACCAAATAAAAACTTAGCCTTTTCCCAATTTTAGTTCTTGGCAGATTTTAGCTATCTTAGGACAAGTCAAGCAATCATCACACGTTTCAAGCAAGCATGCAAGAGTGTATTGGCACCGGAAAGTAAAGCATGCAACTTGCAAGAATGTAAAGGGAAGGGTTTGGAGAATTAAAATGCTATTGGAGACACGGATGTTTTTCCCGTGGTTCGGATAGGTGGTGCTATCCTACATCCACGTCGATGGAGACTTCAACCCACGAAGGGTAACGGTTGCGCGAGTCCATGGAGGGCTCCACCCACGAAGGGTCCACGAAGAAGCAACCTTGTCTATTCCACCATGGCCATCGCCCACGAAGGACTTGCCTCACTAGCGGTATATCTTCACGAAGTAGGCGATCTCCTTGCCCTTACAAACTCCTTGGTTCAACTCCACAATCTTGTCGGAGGCTCCCAAGTGACACCTAGCCAATCTAGGAGACACCACTCTCCAAGAAGTAACAAATGGTGTGTTGATGATGAACTCCTTGCTCTTGTGCTTCAAATGATAGTCTCCCCAACACTCAACTCTCTCTCATAGGATTTGGATCTGGTGGAAAGAAGATTTGAGTGGAAAGCAACTTGGGGAAGGCTAGAGATCAAGATTCATATGGTAGGAATGGAATATCTTGGTCTCAACACATGAGTAGGTGGTTCCTTCTCAGAACATATGAGTTGGAATGATGTATGTGTTCTGATGGCTCTCTCTACGAATGAAGAGGAGGTGGAGGGGTATTTATAGCCTCCACACAAAATCTAACCATTACACACAATTTACCAATCTCGGTGGGAGCGAATCAGAAAACTCGGTCTGACCGAAATAGTAAACCTAGTGCCCGTTAGGAATTTTTGTGGGACTGACATGCAACTCGGTAGGACCGATTCGGTTAGGGTTTGGGCATAACGTAATCTTGGTGAGACCGATTGCACAAACTCGGTGAGACCGAGTTTGGCAATTAGCTAACCAGAGAGTTGGTCAGGTAAACTCGGTGGGACCGACTCGCTCTTTCGGTGAGACCGAAAAGTTACAAGAAGGAAACAGAGAGTTTACATTGCATTCTCGGTGGGACCGATTCGCTCTTTCGGTGAGACCGAAAAGTTACGAAAGGGAAACAGAGAGTTTTCAACCCCATCTCGGTGAGACCGAGATCCTTATCGGTAGGACCGAATTGCTAGGGTTTGGCAGTGGCAAATGACAAGTGAAACTCGGGGGCGCCGGATTGACAGAATCGGTATGACCGAGTTTGGCTTAGGGTTTAGGTCATTTGTGGATATGGAAAAGTGGTTGAGGATTTTGGAGCATATCACTAAGAACATAAAGCAAGAGGCTCATTAAGCAACACCTCATCCCTCCTTGATAGTATTAGCTTTTCCTAAAGACTCAATGTGATCTTGGATCACTAAAATATAAAATGAAGAGTCTTGAACTTTTTGAGCTTGAGCCAATTCTTTGTCCTTAGCATTTTGAGGGTTCCACTTTCACATCCAAGCCATGCCAATCATTGAGCTTTCCTGAAATAATCATCTTGGAATAGCATTAGCTCAATGACCTATATGTTGTTATAAATTACCAAAACCACCTAGGGATAGTTGCACTTTCACAGGTTCTAGAGCATTCGCCCGTTTCATCGGCAGCGCCGACTGCACCTTCGCTACGGTGGAGAGAAGGACTCCGTGGTTGACCTCGCTGAGACCATCATCGACCCCTGATACGCCAACATGAAAGAAGACAACCTGAACACGTGGGAGGTACCTCTGAATCTAGCCTACATAACCTACGCGGCCAAGGGCGCATACACATGCTACAACATGTACATGCAGATCTTGGACATGAGGGCGTGTCTGCTTCCCGTAACCGACGAGTACACGGACAGCCGCAGCGTCATGATCAAGCATGCCAGGAAGGTCTAGATGTTGTACTTTATCTGTTTATAAGCACCTTTATCATGTGAGTGTTTCATGCATTAGCCTATGTGTCGTAATTATCTGTTTTGTCCGAAGTATTTCTTTTAAGAACCCATCAACCTGATTGCTTTTTTAGTGGCAATTTGCTTATGTATGTAAACTAGTTCACTTGTCCGTAAAAAAAACTAGTTCACTCGGCTGCCGTGCTTTGAATCTCCTTCCTCCCAACATATTCCCCTCCTCAGGTGGACCCAGCAGGTCTCTGAATTTTCTCCCACTTTCTTTTTCGATGTAAACTGAGTTTTCTCCCAGTACTTTCCCCTAGAATCAACTCAACTATCCCACGTCTAGCCTAAAAAATAATAATACCCCACATACTATTAACTCATCAAATTAAAATGATATTTTATTTCGTAAGTTGAAAGTTCTTACAAAATAATAATTATTATTATTCATATATAACTTGTTAAGTTAACTCCTAGTGATTGCGTACATAAGCTTGCAAAGATTTTACTGACGTGCAATCATGTATTTATGTTTTTATAACATTTCTCTGTCTAACCCAACATGATATTTTCACCCAGCCCAGCAAGTCCACGGCTTTCAAGAAAAATGCAAATGGGATTTAAATGGGCTGCATAGATGCTACGTCATTGTTTCACCCAGCCCACCAAATGGACTAAAAAAACAAAAGGACTGACAGCTGGGTCCACGGCCACAGTCCAGTTTTTTTGTGATTTGCCAAGTAAGTCGCTTTGTCAGGCCTGTTGGGCTGCAAATCTTTCAAGACGAGGAGAGCTTTCATTCGGCTGGCCGAGAAAATGGCCCATCAGTAAGGAGAAATGGGATGTACATTTTTAAAACACATCAAACTAACAATTAGTTTCAAATATTTTTTTTTTCATTTCGAGATTTTAAATTAAATTAAATTTTATGTGTGGAGAATTTGTTGGATTTTATATTGATATACATTTATTTTTAAATTCAGTTTGAATGTGAGTCGAAATTTCGGGATTAAAAACAGTTCAGACCGCACCGAAATATGCAAAATTTCGTATAATTTTTTAACCGTGGGCACAATATGGGCTGTAAAGCTAACAAAAGAATATGGGCTCCAAAAAACCTTAAGAATTAGCAAATGGGATGTATGCTGTTTTCCACATATTTGAGGCTTTCCTAAAAAAGGTTGACGCACAAGCAGTGACTGTTGGATGGCCATCCAACGACCATCGTGCTTCTTCAATCTCTGCTCTTCCTCCTCTAGTCGCTCAAACAGGTGCCGGTGGGACTGCCTGCTCCCTCCTCCCCGCGGCCGGCTCTGCTGCCGCGCAGGCCTCACCGCCCCACCATACTCCCATCCCTGGCCTAGCCATCCCTCTACTCACCCACACCTGCTGTTATTCTCTGCCGACGGCAGACGAACCAGTAAACCCTCGTATAGTCGTACTCCCCTCCGCGTGGGAAACAACTACCGAGTCTTCCCTGCCTCCGTGTCGTTCCCTTCCTAGGCCTCGCCGTCGTACACCGCCCTGGTGATCTCGGCGCGGCCTGGTCAACGTGGTCAACAACCGACATGCATCTGAAGTGGACTATACGTGGAGAGGCCGACAGCTGGGTCCACAGCCGCGCGCAAGGAAATGCCTCCTTATTACGCGCAAAATAATGATTCCTCCACCTGACATCAGGGGCCCACCGAAAGGGCCTCTGTATTTCGCGAAAAAACGTTACCGCCGCTGACAGCTCGGACCCACCAGCTATATCTTCGCACGCAAGGAAGTGCCTCCTTATTATGCTCAAAAAAACGAATACCCCCTGCTAGCTGGGACCCACCTTGGTGGGAGGCTGACTTGTGGGCCTACTAAGTTGACGGGGACAGAGGGATTTGTCAACTTAGTCAATATGCATGATTCTAGCTCCAGTGACCGTACGATGTCCATCCAACGGCCGTAGTGCTTCTTCAACCTCTGGTCTTCTTGCTCCAGCCGCCAAAACCAGCGCCGGTCGTGCCTCGTGCTCCTGCCTCCCGTGGCCGGCTGCGATGCGGCAGAGGCCTCACCGCCCCCTACTACTCCCACCGCTGGCCAGGCCATCCCTCTACTCACCCACACCCCCTGTTATTCTGCGGTGACGGCAGCCTCACACCGCAGTGAACCAGTGAACCCTCGTACTCCTCTACGCGTGGGCATCCACTAGCGCGTCTTCCCCGGCTCCGTGTCGTCCCCTTCCTAGGCCTCGCCGTCGTCCACCGCCCTGGTGCTCTCGGCGCGGTGTGGTCAACGTGGTCAAGGAACGGCTTCCATCGGACGTGGACTGTACGTGGAGAGGCTGATAGCTAGGTCCACGGCCGCAGGAAGGAAGTGCCTCCTTATTACGTGCAAAATAATTATTCCTCCACCTGATAGCGGGACCCACCGGACGGGCCATCGTATTTCGCGAAAAAACGTTTCCCCCTGACTGCTGGGACCCACCAGCTACATCTTCGCATGCAAGGAAGTGCGTCTGGGCAAAAAAAAAACGATTCGCCCCCTGACTGCTGGGACCCACCAGCTACATCTTCGCAGGCAAGGAAGTGCCTGACAGTCGGGACCCACGTGGTCGAAGCGTAAGTAGCGTTGTCATTCTGGTCGCGAACATGTACGTACATACTGGTCAATGTAGAGGCGCGCACGTGTCGTAGTAGAGGCGCGCACGTGTCGTAGCAGAGGCGTGCACGCAGCATTTACACGCACATACAACAGCCAGGTTGCATTAAAGAAAATACGGCCACATATGTGTACATACGGGCGGGGTCTCGAACGCCTACTCGCGCATACGTACGGCCAGGGCTCGTGTACATGGCTGGGTCGGAACGGAGAAACATCGTCCTCGTCGTGTTCATGGAGAGGCAACGGAATGCGTCGTGTTCATGGGGAGGCAACGGAATGCGTTGTGTTCATCGGGAGAGCTTGGACAGAACAGGCGATGGAAACAAGGCCTGGCGTACCGCAGAACGGAGGAAACAGCCTTGTGTTCGACTGGCCATGTTCGAAACGGGATCCTGTTCATCGGGAGTGGTCTGGCGTACCGCAAAACGGAGGAAACAGACCTCCTACGGTCGAAATAGGGGTCCTGTTGATCGGGAGGGGTGTGGCGTACTGCAAAATGGAGGAAACAGACTTGTGTTGGAGTGCTACGGTCGAAACGGGGGTCCTGTTCATCGGGAGGGGTGTGGCGTACCGCAAAACGGGACTCCACGGGATACTGTTCATCTCCACCGTCGACCTCCTCCAGCCTCCACGGGCTCCTGTTCATCCAGCCTCCACCGCGCGCTACTCCACCGGCTACTGTTCAACCACCCCTCCACCGTCTACTGTTCATCCATCCCTCCACACCACGGGGTCCTGTTCAACCACCCCTCCACAGGCACCCCTCCACGGGCACCCCTCCACCGTCTACTGTTCATCCAGCCCTCCACACCACGGGGTCCTGTTCAACCACCCCTCCACTGTCTACTGTTCATCCAGCCCTCCACACCATGGGGTCCTGTTCATCCACCCTTCCACGGGCACCCCTCCACCATCTACTATTCATCCAGCCCTCCACCACACCACGGTGTCCTGTTCATCCAGAGGCAACGCCACCGCTCACTGTTCATCCAAACCCCCCGCAACACTCACTGTTCATCCCATCGATCGGCTTCAGTTAGCAGCAGTAGCGAAGGAATCGCTCGATCGGGTTCAGTTAACAGCCATCGATCGATCACTCGGGTTCAGTAATGCGTAGCATGTAGTGCAATTGCTCGGGTTCAGTTAGAGCCCAACGCCTCGCTCGGTTTCAGTTAGAGCCAACGCCTCCCACACACGCGCGTACGTGTACGAGAGAAACGCGCATCGCTCGGCCCCCGACCTCCCACCGTAACTGGGAACTCCCCGAAATTTTCCTCCCCCTCACTTCTACCATAGTTTTTTCCGTCATGGACGGCCCAAAGAATGTCATGCAGCTGCGTCTCCGGCCCGCCCAGGACAAAAAGCCCATTTTCTGTCATGATTTTTTTGTCATAGCAGTAGGAGCCCACCACATCTATGATGATACCGGGTTTTGTCGCAATTATCGTCATAGAAGTTTCATATGTATGACAGAATTTTTTTTCGTTCGGCCCAAAATGTCACGGATATGTCTTTTTTTGTAGTGCGGAGCCCCGAACGGACTCCAGATCAGCCCTCCCGAGAGAGTTTAGGGCTTGGTGGCGGCTCCGTATCGTAAAACATGATGAATCTTTCTCCCTGATTTTTTTCTTTCCGAACACGAATATATAGAGTTGGAGTTGAGGTCGGAGGAGCTCCAGGGGGGCCACGAGATAGGGGGCGCGCCCAGGGGGCATGCACGCCCCCACCCTCGTGGCTAGGGTGTGGGCCTCCTGGCCTTGATCTTTTGCCAATATTTTTTATTATTTCCAAAATACGCTCCGTGGAGTTTCAGGTCATTCCAAGAACTTTTGTTTCTGCACATAAATAACACCATGGCAATTCTACTAAAAACCGCGTCAGTCCGGGTTAGTTCCATTCAAATCATGGAAGTTAGAATCCAAAACAAGGGCAACAATGTTTGGAAAAGTAGATGCGACGCAGACGTATCAACAGTACTCTTCCGATGGAAGTCGGTTGTTGACCACATTGACCACGCCGCGCCGAGAGCACCAAGGTGGTGGACGATGGCGAGGCCTAGGAAGGGGACAACGCGGAGCCCAGGAAGACGCGGCAGTGGATGCCCACGCGTAGAGGAGTATGAGGGTTCACTGGTTCGCTGCGGTGTGAGGCTGCCGTCACCGCAGAATAACAGGGGGTGTGGGTGAGTAGAGGGATGGCTTGGCCAGCGGTGGGAGTAGTAGGGGGTGGTGAGGCCTCCGCCGCATCGCAGCCGGCCATGGGAGGCAGGAGCACGAGGCACGACCGGCACTGGTGTGGGCTGCTGGAGCAAGAAGACCAGAGGTTGAAGAAGCACTACAGCCGTTGGATGGACATCGTACGGTCACTGGAGCTAGAATCATGCATATTGACTAAGTTGACAAAGCCCTCCATCCCCGTCAACTTAGTAGGCCCACAAGTCAGCCTGCCACTATACTGGGTCCCAGCTAGTAGGGGGAGTATTCATTTTTTGTGCGTAATAAGGAGGCACTTCCTTGTGTGCGAAGATATAGCTGGTGGGTCCCAGCTGTCAGTGGCGGTAACGTTTTTTCGCGAAATACAGAGGCCCTTCCGGTGGGTCCCAGATGTCAGGTGGAGGAATCATTATTTTGCGCATAATAAGGAGGCATTTCCTTGCATGCGGCCGTGGACCCAGCTGTCAGCCTCTCCACGTACAGTCCACTTCAGATGCATGTCGGTCGCTGACCATGTTGACCAGGCCGCGCTGAGAGCACCAAGGCGGTGGACGACGACGAGGCCTAGGAAGGGAACGACATGGAGGTAGGGAAGACTCGGCAGTTGTTTCCCACGTGGAGGGGAGTACGACTGTACGAGGGTTTACTGGTTCGTCTGCCGTCGCCGGAGAATAACAACAGGTGTGGGTGAGTAGAGGGATGGATAGGCCAGCGATGGGAGTACGGTTGGGTGGTGAGGCCTGCGCGGCAGCACAGCCGGCCGCGGGCAGGAGGGAGCAGGCAGTCCCGCCAGCGCTTGTTTGAGTGGCTGGAGCAGGAAGAGCAGAGATTGAAGAAGCACGATGGCCATTGGATGGAAATCCAACATACACTGCTTGTGCGTCAACCTTTTTTTAGGAAAGCCTCAAATCTGTGGAAAACAGCATACAACCCATCTGCCATTATTTCTAATAATTTACAGCCCATTTGCTAATTCTTAATGTTTTTTTGGAGCCCATATTCTTTTTGTTAGCATTACATCCCATATTGTGGCCATAGTTAAAAAATTATACGAAATTTTGCATATTTCTGTGCGATCTGAACTGTTTTTAATCCCGAAATTTCGAGTCACATTCAAACTGATTTTAAAAATAAATGTATATCAATATAAAATCCAACAAATTGTCCACGGATAAAAATCAATGCAATTTAAAATCTCGAAATGAAAAAAAAGAAATTTGAAACTAATTGCAGGTTTGATGTGTTTTAAAAATGTATAGCCCATTTCTCATTACTGATAGGCCATTTTCTCGGCCAGCCGAATGAAGCTCTCCTCATCTTGGGCGTCTGCTGGTATGGTGGTTATTTGGAACTCTTCCTTTTTCATAGGCAACTTAATTGAGGCTAAACCCTATGGTATTATTGTGAAGTTTCAATCTAAACACACATCGGAATCTTGGTTTCTTGTTTCAATCTATGGCCCGTGTCAAGGTTCTGCGCGTGATGATTTTGTGCAGTGGTTATATAATCTTGATATTCAGTTCGAGGAGAATTGGTTACTTTTGGGCGACTTCAACTTTATGCGCTCGATTGAGAACCGAAATCAGCCGGGTGGTGGTGTGAATGATATTTTTTTGTTTAATGAAATAATTGGCCATTTGGGTCTTGTTGAGTTGCCAATCAAGGGTCGTCAGTACACATGGTCCAATATGCAAACCTCACCTCTTCTCGAGCAGATTGATTGGTTTTTTACATCTGTGGCTTGGACACGAGATCACCCCAACACAATGGTTCTTCCTCTTGCACGCACTATGTAATGCCCTCGATGCGGATATATCTCCCACGTGTCGAAGCATGACTTAGAGGCATAACCGCATTGAAAGCAATGTCGCAAGTGAGGTAATCTTCACACAACCCATGTAATGAATAAGGGAAAGAGATACATAGTTGGCTTACACTCGCCACGTCACACAAATAGCATAAATGTCATTACATTCATCCAGTTACACTCAAGGTCCAACTACAGAACCAAAATAAAGATAAACCCCAAATGCAACAATGTCCCCGATCGCCCCAACTGGGCACCACTACTGATCATCTGGAAAGGAAACATAGTATCGTCCTGAGTCCTCATCGAACTCCCACTTGAGCTTAGTTGAATCCCCTGGAGCGGTATCATCGGTCCCTGCATCTGGTTTTTGTAAGTAATCTGTGAGTCACGGGGACTCATCAATCTCACACCCTCGCGATGAAGACTATTTAAGCTTATAGGAAGGTTAAAAGTATGAGGTGGAGCTGCAGCAGGCGACTAGCATATATGGTGGCTAACATACGCAAAAGAGAGGGAGAAGAGGAGGCAAAGGCACGATCGATGAGCTATGATCAAGAAGTGATCCTAGAACAACCTACGTTCAAGCATAACACGAGACCGTGTTCTCTTCCGGGACTCCGCCGAAAAGAGACCATCACGGCCACACACGCTGTTGATTCATTTTAATTAAGCTTAGGTTAAGGTTTTCTACAACCGGACATTAACATATTCCCATCTGCCCATAACCGTGGGCATGGATTTCGAAAGATCAAATCCCTGCAGGGGTGTCCCAACTTAGCCCATCACAAGCTCTCACGGTCAACGAAGGATATTCCTTCTCCCAAGACAATCCGATCAGACTCGGCATCCCGGTTACAAGACATCTCGACAATGGTAAAACTAAACCAGCAAAGCCGCCCGAATGTGCTAACAAATCCCGATAGGAACTGCACATATCTCGTTCTCAGGGTACACTCGGATAGGTCAAGCTACGAGTAAAACCAACCCTCGAGTTGCCCCGAGGTGGCCCTACAGGCTGCCCATTTCGGACCAACACTCAGAGGAGCACCGGCCCAGGGGGGTTTAAATAAAGATGACCCTCGGGCTCCAGAAACCCAAGGGAAAAAGAGGCTAGGTGGCAAATGGTAAAACCAAGGTTGGGCATTGCTGGAAGAGTTCTATTCAAGGCGAACTATCAAGGTGTTCCCATTATAACCCAACCGTGTAAGGAACGCAAAATCAAGGAACATAACACCGGTATGAAAGAAACTAGGGCGGCAAGGTAGAGCAAAACACCAGGCATAAGGCCGAGCCTTCCACCCTTTACCAAGTATATAGGTGCATTAAGATAAACAAGATATAATAATGATATCCCAACAATAAACATGTTCCAACAAGGAACAAACTCCAATCTTCACCTGCAACTAGCAACGCTATAAGAGGAGCTGAGCAAAGCAGTAACATAGCCAAACAACGGTTTGCTAGGACAAGGTGGGTTAGAGGTTTGACATGGCAATATGGGAGGCATGATTGATACGTCTCCAATGTATCTATAATTTTTGATTGCTCCATGCTATATTATCTACTGTTTTGGGTAATATTGGGCTTTATTATCCACTTTTATATTACTTTTGGGACTAACCTATTAACCGGAGGCCCAGCCCAGATTTGCTGTTTTATGCCAATTTCAGTGTTTCAAAGAAAAGGAATATCAAACGGAGTCGAAACAGAACGAAATCAACTGGAGAAGTTATTTTTGGAAGGAAACCTATCGGATAGACTTGGACCCTATGTCAGAATATGAAGGAGGAGCTCACGAGGGTAGGGGGCGCGCCCCCTACCTCGTGGCCACCCCTTTGGTCCACCGACGTACTCCTTTCACCCATATATACCCATGTATCCTAAAACTTCCAGAGAGCACAATAGATCGGGAGTTCGGCCGCCAGAAGCCTCTGTAGCCACCGAAAACCAATCTAGACCCATTCCGGCACCCTGCTAGAGGGGGCAATCCCTCTCCGGTGGCCATCTTCATCATCCCGGTGCTCTCCATGACGAGGAGGGAGTAGTTCTCCCTCGGGTCTGAGGGTATGTACCAGTAGCTATGTGTTTGATCTCCCTCTCTCGTGTTCTTGAGGTGATACGATCTTGATGTATCGGGAGCTTTGCTATTATAGTTGGATCCTATGATGTTTCTTCCCCCCTCTACTCTCTTGTAATGAATTGAGTTTCCCTTTGGAGTTATCTTATCGGATTGAGTCTTTAAAGATTTTAGAACACTTGATGTATGTCTTGCCATGGATATCTGTGGTGACAATGGGATATCACGTGATTCACTTGATGTATGTTTTGGTGATCAACTTGCGGGTTCCGCCCATGAACCTATGCATAGGGGTTGGCACACGTTTTCGTCGTGATTCTCCGGTAGAAACTTTGGGGCACTCTTTGAGGTCCTTTGTGTCAGTTGAATAGATGAATCTGAGATTGTGTGATGCATATCGTATAATCATGCCCACGGATACTTGAGGTGACACTGGAGTATCTAGGTGACATTAGGGTTTTGGTTGATTTGTATCTTAAGGTGTTATTCTAGTACGAACTCTAGGGCTGTTTGTGACACTTATAGGAATAGCCCAACGGATTGATTGGAAAGAATAACTTTGAGGTGGTTTCGTACCCTACCATAATCTCTTCCTTCGTTCTCCACTATTAGTGACTTTGGAGTGACTCTTTGTTGCATGTTGAGGGATAGTTTTATGATCCAATTATGTTAGTATTGTTGAGGGAACTTACACTAGCGAAAGTATGAACCCTAGGCCTTGTTTCCTAGCATTGCAATACCGTTTACGCTCACTTTTATCACTTGCTACCTTGCTGTTTTTATTATTCCAGATTTCAAATACCTTTATCTACTATCCATATACCACTTGTATCACCATCTCTTCGCCGAACTAGTGCACCTATACAATTTACCATTGTATTGGGTGTGTTGGGGACACAAGAGACTCTTTGTTATTTGGTTGCAGGGTTGCTTGAGAGAGACCATCTTCATCCTACGCCTCCTACGGATTGATAAACCTTAGGTCATCCACTTGAGGGAAATTTGCTACTATCCTACAAACCTCTGCACTTGGAGGCCCAACAACGTCTACAAGAAGAAGGTTTTGTAGTAGACATCAAGCTCTTTTCTGGCGCCGTTGCCGGGGAGGTGAGTGCTTGAAGGTATATCTTTAGATCTTGCAATCGAGTCTTTTAGTTTCTTATTTTATCACTAGTTTAGTTTGTAAAAGAAAACTATAAAAAAATGGAATTGAGTTTGTCTCATATGCTTCACCTTTTTAATATCTTTCGTGAGTATGATGGAAAGGATAATTGTGCTCAAGTGCTAGAAGAAGAAATCTATAAAATGTTTGGCACTAAATATTTGAATAATGAGCATGATTGCAATGTTGTTAGTATGAATTCCTTTAATATCCATGATGCTAATGATATGCAAAGCCACAAGCTTGGGGAAGCTATGTTTGATGAAGATGATATTTTTTGTCCCCCAAGTTTTGATGAGCAAATTTATTATGATGAAAGCATGCCTCCTATCTAAGATGTTTATTGTGATGAAACATATGCTTTAAAGAATAATAACCATGAAAATTGTCATCTTGATCTTAATTTTCAATCACATGATAGTTATTTTGTTGAGTTTGCTCCCACTATTATTCATGAGAAGAAATTTGCTTATGTGGAGAGTAATAAAATTTCTATGCTTGTAGATCATGAAAAGAATGCTTTAAGTGCTGGTTATATTGTTGAATTCATTCATGATGCTACTTAAAATTATTACGAGGGAGGAATATATGCTTGTAGGAATTGCAATAATACCAAGTTTCCTCTCTATGTGCATAAAATCTTGAAGTTTTGCTTTCTTTACCTTCCTATGCTAATTGATTATTGTTTCCATAAGTTGTTTGCTCACAAAATCCCTATGCATAGGAAGTGGGTTAGACTTAAATGTGCTAGTCATATTCTTCATGATGCTCTCTTTATGTTTCAATTCTTATCCTTTATGTGAGCATCATTGGAATCATCATGCCTAGCTAGGGGCGTTAAACGATTGCGCTTGTTGGGAGGCAACCCAATTTTATTTTTGTTCCTTGCTTTTTTTTCCTGTTTAGTAATAAATAATTCATCTAGCCTCTGTTTATATGTGGTTTTATGCTTTTAGTTAGTGTTTGTGCCAAGTAGAACCTTTGGGAAGACTTGGGGAAAGTCTTGTTGATCATGCTGTCAAAAACAGAAACTTTAGCGCTCACGAGAATTGCTGCCATTTTTATTTGTAGAGTGATATTTAGTTAATTATTTTTGAAGATGTTTAATAGATAAATTCCTCATGCCATAAATTTATTGTAGAATTTTTGGGGTTCCAGAAGTATACAATAGATCCAGATTACTACAGACTGTTCTGTTTTTGACATATTCTGTTTTCGATGTGTCGTTTGCTTATTTTGATGAATCTATGAGTAGTATCGGAGGGTATGAACCATAGATAAGTTGGAATACATTAGGTTGAACACCAATATAAATAAAGAATGAGTTCATTACAGTACCTTGAAGTGGTGATTTATTTTCTTATACTAACGGAGCTCACGAGTTTTCTACTTTAAGTTTTGTGTTGTGAAGTTTTCAAGTTTTGGGTAAAGATTCGATGGATTATGGAATAAGGAGTGGCAAGAGCCAAAGCTTGGGGATTCCCAAGGCACCCCAAGGTAATATTCAAGGACAACCAAGAGCCTAAGCTTGGGGATGCCCCGGAAGGCATCCCCTCTTTCATCTTCGTTCATCGGTAACTTTTCTTGGAGCTATATTTTATTCACCACATGATATGTGTTTTGCTTGGAGCGTCAATTTATTTTGTTAGAATTTGCTTGCTGTTATTTATAACAATTTTTTGCATCTTTTATTTCAATAAAAGTGGCATTGATAGCCTTTACTATGCCCATTTTAGAAGTCCACATGTTGCTGTTTGAAAACAGAAAGTTTACCGCTGTTGCAATAATTCCCTAGAAAAGTCAGAATGTGATAAAATGTTGAAACCTTTTGCATATTAGGATCTGATAAATTTACTACAGTGGGAATTTTCTTTCATGATTTTTGGAGCTAGGGAAGTATGGATGTTGCAGCATTCTTTACAGGCTATCCTGTTTAGGCAGATTGCTGTTATGTTTGTATTGTTTGCATATGGTTGCTTCTTTAATGATTCTATTTGAGGATAGGACTATTAAATATGCATAGGCATTTCGTATGCAATGTTGAATAATAATTGTAGTGATTTGCTACAGTAGAGTATGATAAGGGTTTTGCAATGGTTTATACTAACTTATCTCACGAGTCCTTGTTGAGTTTTGTGTGGATGAAGCTTTTGAGATTTAGGGAGACCGTGATATGAGAGGAAATAAGGAGACACAAAAGCTCAAGATTGGGGATGCCAAAGGCACCCCAACATAATATTTAAAGAAGTCTCAAGCATCTAAGCTTGGGGATGCCCCGGTTGGCATCCCACCTTTCTTCTTCAACAACTATCGGTTAGTATCGGTCGATCCTAAGTTTTTGCTTCTTCACATGATGTTTGCCATTCTTATAATGTCATTTTATTTAGTTTTGCTTGCCGTTTGAATAAAATAACAAGATCTGAAATTATTAAATGTTAGAGACTCTTCACATAGCTGCATAATTATTCGACTACTCATTTATCTTCACTTATACCTTTCGGAGTAGTTTGTAATTTGCTCTAGTGCTTCACTTATATCTTTTAGAGCATGGTGGTAGTTTTATTTTGAAGAAATAGATGAACTCTCATGCTTCACTTATATTATTTTGAGAGTCTTAAATAGCATGGTAATTTGCTTAAAATCCTAACATGCTAGGTATTCAAGAATAATAAAATTCTCTTATGAGTGTGTTGAATACTATGAGAAGTTTGATACTTGATAATTGTTTTGAGATATGAGGATGGTAATATTAGAGTCATGCTAGTTGAGTAGTTGTGAATTTGAGAAATACTTGTGTTGAAGTTTGTGATTCCCGTAGCATGCACGTATGGTGAACCGTTATGTGATGAAGTCGGAGCATAATTTATTTATTGATTGTCTTCCTTATGAGTGGCGGTCGGGGATGAGCGATGGTCTTTTCCTACCAATCTATCCCCCTAGCAGCAAGCGTGTCACACCCTAGCTAGTTCATGCATTAGAGTGTTGCATCATGTTTATTCTTTCATCAGAAACCTGAAATGGGGATGACAGAACCCCCAGCCCCCTCTGAAACCAACTAGGGTTTACTAAAAACTTTTTCAATGAACCTGAAATGCCCTTCTAAAATGCCCACCATTTTTGTCTTGGTTCAGAACCTCTGCCAAAAGTGATGCACATTTTCCTAGGTCATCTTAGGGTCTTTGAATTAAATCATAGATATTTGAATTTGGGCATTTAAAATTATATAAAATATTCAGATGCTCAAATATCTCCAAACTAAAATGTTTCATGTTGGAAATAATCCAACTATGGACCAGGAGTAGTTTGGTGATTTTAGGAGTTGCCTAAGTATTTTTAATAAGTCAACAAAGTTGCAGAAGTATTAAAAAAACAGAAAACAGTAGAAATAACAAAAAACCTACCTAGCGCCCAGCACCCGGCCCACCTGCCGGCCCAGCCCAGCACCGCTCCAGCGAGCTGCTTGCCGGCCAGGCAGGCAGGCAGGTGCCCGACGGCGACCGCAGCGCGCGCCACGCAGCTGGCCGTCGCCCTGCTTCACCTCCTCCCCTCGGGGCTGGATGGATGAGCTCCACGCCGTGCCGTGAACCTCCAGGACACCTCCATTCTCCCCCAACTCCTCTCTCTCGCGCTCCCCCGCCATGGCCGACGCCATCGCCACCACCCCCTCGCTGTAGCCACGCCCTCCGTCAACCCCACGCCGTGCCGCCGTGTCCAGGAGCTCCGCTACCCTCCTCTCCTTCGAGCAAGCCGAGCCCCGAGCGCTCGCAAGGCCCGAGCCCACCGCATCGACCTCGACCGAACCGCCGTCGCCGGAGATCCCCTTCAACGCCGACGTTGCTCCGGCCCGTCCCCGGCCGCACCAAGTGCTTCGTCGAACTCCCCGTGAGCTTAGCCATCTTCCCCTCCCTTCTTTTCTTGTTCCCGAGCTGTGTAGCGACCTCCCGGAGCTCAACCGCACCCACCGCCGCGGAGCTCGTCGCCGACGTGCTCCCGGTCACCCTCCGACCACAAACTGGTGTCCATCATGTTCACCATGTCACGTAGCACCTAACCAGCTACTCCCCGCACCTCACCGACCCCTCTAGCGTCAAGTTCGTCTTCGGTCGAACTCCGGTGGCCGCCAAAGTCGTCGCCGGCGCCAACTCCGGCCACCCCGACCCCAACGGACTCCACCAAGAGCTGCGGCTCGTCCTCAGCTCCACTCCGATGGCCTCCGCGACCCCTTTGGTGGCCGGAACGGCCAAAACCACTTCCGCCGCCGCGTCGGGCTCGCAGGCGGCTAAACGCCGGTGCAGCCGACCTGGGTTTGACCACGGGTGGGCCCTGGTTGACTTTCCTGAGTCAATGACAGGTGGGGCCCAGCCCTGTTAACTATTTAGGATTAGTTTAAATTAATTTTAGTTTAACTAATCACACTGACACGCGGGACCCACTGTCAGGTTTGACCCGGACCGTGTCCCGTTGACCTGCTGATGTCACACTGACATCAGGCTGACGCAGTAATTGATTTTCTGGATTTAATCTAATATAGGAAATTCCAGAATATAGTTTAAACTTCAAAAATTCATAACTTTTAATCTATAACTCCAAATCAGACAAGTTATATATGAAAAATGATCAGAAAAATCCAATCTATCCATCTGTACTATTTTCATGCATGATTAAACAAGTTAACTTGATGTTTAATGCAGAACAAGATAAAACACTTTAAAGGGCCATGTATGAGTTTGAAATTTGAATCGTTGGTTCAAATTGGTTCAAACCCTTCTGGTCTTAGTTGCATTAGCCCAACACATTCATATTGCCATGTTTCATGCATGCATCATATTGTCGCACATTGTTTGGTGATGGTTGTGTATCGGTGTTCTTTGCGGCAGGTTCTGCCTCCGAGGAGTACCGTAATTACCCTAACGAAGAACCGTATCAGTGCATCGAACCATCAGGCAAGCAACCAACCATTTGATCATATCGATACAATCCCATGTTCTCGCTCCTGCTCTCTTTTACTGCATTAAGACAACGCGTTTCAAACTGCTGTGTGCTATGGTAGTTGAACCCACTTCCTCTGCATGACCTGTCATTGCCATAGTAACTAGATGAAACCCACTAGCATGTGTAGGAGTTGATTGAGCCATATGTATGTGTTGTTCCTACCTTGCTATGCCTGCTATGCTTAGAGTCGTGTCAGGTCTGGTTCATCGGGGTGATGGGCTAGAGTGAAATGATTATGTCGGTAATGAGAGTGGTGTGGTGAACACGATTTGGTAAAGGTATCGATGAGAGGACATGTAGGAGTACATGGTGGGTTGTTTCATTGAAGCCGACCTTAAGCACTGAGATCTGTATGTGTGATTTAAGATACAGCTACTACCATGCATTGGGCCCTGAAATATGACCCCACTCGACTTCTTATTCACCCTAGTTCTCTGTCCAGGAGTTGCAAGTAGTTTCTGGTGTTTGTAGCCTACTGGAGGCCGTGGACAACGCTGACCGTAGGGGTGGGCTGTGATGCGGTAGGTACGTGGCCGGGAATAGCGGGCACCCGTTAGGTGTCACGGAACCCTGTACACATCGTTCGGGGCCGTATGGGAAACCTTGGCCGGACTCCCTGCGGATGGAACCTGGATAGGCGATAAACCTGGATTGGAGACTTAGGTGTTTAGGTAGGTCGTGGTCTACACCCACGTCGGCTTTTGCTTGAAGTCTGCCGAGCACATGTCGTTTGCAGACGCTAAGTGGTGGAAACATGTATGAAGAAGTACACCCCTGCAGGGTTAACATGATCTATTCGAATAGCCGCGTCCGCGGTAAAGGACTACTTGGTTGCCTATACAGTTCATAGACAAGTAAATGGAAACTACTAAAAGCCTCAAGATAAGTGTGAGTGCCGAGGATGGCTCTTCCGTAGGAAGACGGAGGTGGATCCTCGGTAGTGTATTGAAGTGGTGAGTAGTGGACTCGCGTGCGCAAAACCATTTCAAGTTGGAGTCTCGTAGGATAGCCTAGCCAAGAGTCAAAGCTGGCTTGCTGCAACAACTCCACCAACCCTTCTTGATAATGTGCATGTATGTAGGATCTGATGTAAGTCTTGCTGAGTACCTTTGTACTCATGTTGCTATAATTTACATTTCACAGAAGACGCTGCAACCCCTTCTGATGGGTTCTTCATAGACGTTGACATCAATGAGTAGGCTAAGGCCCAGGTGTTGATCCTGAGCTTGTGAAGGACCACGTAGTATAGCCAGGCTTTCCAAGCCTCTTTTATTTTACTAGCTGTCTGTACTCAGACAAGTTACTTCCACTGCTGGTTTGTATGACTGTATGACTTGAATGCTGGGTCGTGTGACCCGTACCTATGTGTATGTTATGTATGGCTCTCTGGGCCTTAAATAAAGTACTTGTGTCGTAGAGTCATGTTGTGATGCCTTGTTGTATTTGCACATATCGAGCATATTGTGTGTATGATTGAAATGCTTGGTATGTGTGGGATCTGACTATCTAGTTGTTTATCTTTAGTAGCCTCTCTTACCGAGAAATGTCTCCTAGTGTTACCACTGAGCCATGGTAGCTTGCTACTGCTCTGGAACACTTAGGCTGGCCGGCATGTGTCCTTCTTCGTTCCTGTGTCTGTCCCTTCGGGGAAATGTCACGCATTGAGTACCGGAGTCCTGTTAGCCCGCTACAGCCCGGTTTACCGGAGTCCTGCTAGCCCAGTGCTATAGCCCGGACCCACTTGCTGATGACTGACACGTTCGTTGCTGGGTCATGGATGCCTGTCCCTGTAAGTCTGTGCCACTTTGGGTTTACGACTAGCCATGTCAGCCCGGGCTCCTTATCATATGGATGCTAGCGACACTATCATATACGTGTGCCAAAAGGCGCAAACGGTCCCGGGCAAAGGTAAGACGACACCCGTGGGAATACCGTGCGTGAGGCCACAAAGTGATATGAGGTGTTACATGCTAGACCTATGTGGCATCGAGTCGGGGTCCTGACAGCGTTGGTATCAGAGCCGGACTGCCTGTAGGTTCTCCAAGCCAAACTGGTCGATGTTGAGTCTAGAAATTCTTTAGTTATATGTAGGGGAATTGTTTGTGGGTTGGAACGTAAGGCTCTTTTTACTCCTTTATCTTATGACATTCTGATCTGAGTCAGTCTATTCTTCCACCGGAGGTTAAGGAATTAGGATCTTTTCTCTCTATCAGGTTCACGTGTTACTAATCAGTAGTACCTTATAGGTTTGATGGATACAAGCCTAGTTCAGTTCTACTACCACATTATGTTGCTGGGATGGACTCAGAACTTTGATATGATGTTGTTGAGTGTGTTTGAAATCCTTTGTCAAATGTCTCAAAATCCTTTTTGAGCATTTACAGCTGTTATGCTGTCGAAATTTTGCTAGAAATTCTAATGCCTTTGCATTATGGTTGTGCTTTCAGATGGCCACTCGCGACCTCAATCAAGTGGTTCGCCTGACTCGATGCCTAGATGTACCCGGCCATACTGCCATGTTGGTCAGGGTAATGACTGAGGCTGGATACCGTTGGTATCCTGTGTACACGGTCGAAGAGCAATTTCGAGACTTTAATCAAAGCCAGTATCTCTGCACTGTCAGGATATTTCCATCTTATCCTGGATCCACCGAGCCCCTTCACTGCTCCTATGGACTCGGGGTTACTATTGAGATGGCTGTGCAGGATGCCGCCTATTCTATGATGACCATCATGCGAGTCAGGTCTGGCCTATTTCGGGACTCTGATTTCCGGTATATGCCAGGATCACTTCCGGGAGCACAAGGGTATCTCCAGGCTATCTATGCTGACCCCACTTAGGAGGATTCACGGACTCGCACCACTGCTGAGATTCTCGAGGATAAGGACCGTGAAAATCGGGACTTGAGGCTAGAGCTTTTCAATACTCGTGCTGACCATTGGGCCACGTTGACTCGGTTTGCACCGGCGGTGCAAGCTGGATATTCGGATATGCGCGATCTCTATCCTGTGAGATCTGCTCTGCCAGACGTGATGGGTTGGCGTGATGTAGGAGGCATCACCCCACCTCGTGGTCCCCGCAGGCCACCGTCTGTTGGTCCAAGACCTCATCCTAGCCCCTATGGTCCACAAGCTCCGCGAGATCGTCTGTTTCTGGATGATCATGTTGAGCTTCCAGGCTATGGAGGTGATTTCTACGAGGACTACTATGGATCGGTCTGAGTTAGTGGTAGTATCACTAGTTTGAACTAGCTGTGTCGTCTATCGTCCTGCGTGACTCGTGGGATATGACCTAGTTTGTACCGCCTTTCGGAGGTGTAGAAAAATAATGTATAGGAGCTTGGGATGCCTCCGATGAGATGTAATCCTCTTTTCACCGTAATAGTACCTTGTTTGGTCTTGTACTAAACCTTGTATGGTGTGTATGACGATGGAATAAAAGAAGCAGTTTCTGTATCTACCATGTCATACGGATGATCATCTTGCATTCTGAGTTATTCCTTACATTCTGTATTCTATGTCGGAATTTTATCATTCTGATTAAATCATTGTCTTGTTTACCTAGGATGGTCAACACGCGCAATAACCCTGCTCCTCAAGAGCAGGCCAAAGGCAGTGAAGTCAGGAATGCAAATCTGCCTCATCCTCCTTCCCTAGCCGAGGTTATGCTGGAAGCCGAGAGAAACAAGTGGGAGACCAACCGTTTGTTGGAGCGTATTGAGCAGAACACCGCACACCATCAGAGAAATAACTTGGTGTCACTCAGTGATTTCATCAAGTTACATCCACCCACGTTCCACCACTCCGTCGAGCCTCTCGACGCTGATGACTGGCTTCGCAGTATTTCTCACAAACTGCGTTCCGCGCTAGTAGCTGAGGCTGACAAGGTCACCTTTGCTGCATATCATCTTGAAGGCCCCGCCAGTCTATGGTGGGAGAATTATGGAGCTATGCGCCCAGCGGGCCATGTCACTACTTGGGCTGAATTCAGCGAGGCTTTCCATGAACATCACATTCCGGAGGGTCTCATGGACCGTAAACGTGAGGAATTTTGCAGTTTCACTCAGGGCCGACTCTCTGTGGATGCTTACAGCAGGGAGTTCGGTAACCTCGCACGATATGCAACTGAGGAAGTTTCTACTGATGCCAAGAAGCAAGCAAGGTTCCGTAAGGGACTTAGTCCTGAGCTTCGCCGCGACCTCCGTCTGCATGAGTGCACATCTTTTCAGAAGCTTGTTAACAAGGCCATCAGTGCTGAGACTGGTCAGACTGATTATGACGCTACACGCAAGCATGGCCGTGACGTGGGTTCCTCATCCGGTGCTGGTCCTCAGAAGCGCCGCGTGTGGGTGCCCAACACTGCCCTGCCACCCAGGTTCACACCGAGGCCATCCTTCCAGGCGCCTCGCCCCGTTCAACAGTCTGCACCAGCCAAGCCCTATGGTGGTCCAACCAACAATGTTCCTCCACGTACCAGTTCCGTGACTTGCTTTAAGTGTGGGGAATCTGGCCACTATATGCGCGAGTGTCCCCAAACCAACCCCAACCAATCTGCTAAAGCTGTTGGCCGTGGCAAGCCGACAGGTAAAGTGTTCCACGCCAAGCCGGCCACCGCTACACGTGGCCATGTCAACTGTATCTCTACCGAAGAAGCTCAAGAGGATCCCAACGTCGTTCTCGGTACGCTCCTTGTTAATTGCCACCCGGCATCTGTTCTTTTCGATACAGGAGCCTCTCATTCATTTATATCCGAAAATTATGCTCGTTTGCATAACACCGCATTCTGTGACATGCCATCCACTATGGAAATTTCTACTCCCGGTTCTAGATGGCAAACCTCCAGGGTAAGTTATGGAAATGAAATCCAAGTCGACAGACTTGTTTTCCTTGCATCTTTGATAGCTCTCAAATCTTCAGATATTAATATAATCTTGGGTATGGACTGGATGTCAGCTCATCATGCCAAAATTGATTGCTTCTCTAGGACTGTTCAACTCACCCATCCCTCGGGAAAGATAGTCAATGTCTTGACCCGAATAGCCAAGCGACAGTTATATTCTCTTAACGCCAGCCCTTTGCCAGACCTTGAGGACGTTCCGGTAGTCCGTGACTTCCCGGATGTCTTCCCAGAGGAATTGCCAGGTGTTCCACCTGACAGGGATGTTGAGTTCGTAATAGACCTTATTCCAGGAACCGTCCCGATTGCTAGAAGACCCTATAAGATGGCACCACTAGAACTAGCCGAGCTTAAGAAACAACTCGATGAGTCCTTGAAAAAGGGTTTCATCCGACCTAGTTCATCTCCGTGGGCTTGCCCCGTCCTCTTCGTCAAGAAGAAGGATGGTACGGACTGGATGGTTGTAGATTATCGACCTGTCAATTTGGTCACAATCAAGAACAAATATCCGCTCCCCAGGATCAACGACCTGTATGATCAGCTCGCTGGATCCTCAATCTTCTCCAAAATGGATTTGAGGTTGGGCTACCGTCAAATCAAAATCAGGAACGGGGACATTCCTAAAACGGCCTTTGTTACTCCTTATGGCCAATACGAGTACACCGTCATGTCCTTCGGTTTAACCAACGCTCCAGCCACCTTTTCTCGGTTAATGAACTCAATCTTCATGGAGTATTTGGATAAATTCGTCGTGGTTTACCTCGATGATATACTCATCTACTCCAAGAACGAGGAAGAACATGCCGAACATCTAAGGCTAGTGTTGAAGAAACTTCGAGAGCATCGCCTTTATGCCAAATTCTCTAAATGTGAATTTTGGTTGTCAGAAGTGACCTATCTGGGTCATGTAATATCTGGTAAAAGTATTGCTGTTAACCCTGAGCGAGTTCAAGCCGTCATTAATTGGACTCCACCTGAATCGGTCAAGCAAGTTCGGAGTTTCCTTGGCCTAGCGAGCTATTGTCGTCGCTTTGTCGAGAACTTCTCCAAAGTTTCTAAACCTCTAACCGAACTCCTCAAGAAAGATAAAAAGTTCGAATGGACTCCACAATGTGAGCACAGCTTTCAGGAACTGAAAAGACGCCTGACTTCTGCTCCCGTACTGGTACCGCCAGATTTCTCTAAGGACTTTGTTATCTACTGCGACGCCTCGCGACAAGGACTAGGCTGTATTCTCATGCAAGATCGACACGTAATTGCTTACGCTTCACGGCAATTGCACCCACATGAGGAGAATTATCCTACTCATGATCTAGAGCTTGCAGCTGTAGTCTATGCACTTAAAACCTGGCGACATTACCTTCTCGGTAATCGTTGCGAAATATTCACTGATCACCAAAGTCTGAAGTACATCTTCACCCAACCGGATTTGAATCTCAGGCAAAGACGTTGGGTCGAGTTGATCATAGATTTCGACTTAGGAATAACTTACACCCCAGGGAAAGCCAACGTCATGGCTGATGCGCTAAGTCGTAAATCTTATTGTAACAACCTGATGTTACAACAAAGTCAACCGCTTCTCCATGAGGAATTTCGAAAGCTTAACCTTCACATTGTTCCTCAAGGATTTCTTTCCACCTTGGTGGCGAAACCTACTCTTACGGATCAAATTATCGCTGCCCAAAAGCGAGATAGGGGAATATCCAAAATCAAGGAGAACATTGCTAGCGGAGGTGCTAGTTGTTTCTCCACAAATGATCATGGTGTTGTGTACTTTGAGAACCGTTTAGTGGTTCCCAAGAACCAGCATCTACGGCAGTTGATCCTTAAGGAGGGTCATGAATCTCCTCTCACCATTCATCCCGGTAGTACTAAGATGTATCAGGACCTACGCCAGAGGTTCTGGTGGACTAGGATGAAGAGAGAAATTGCTCAGTATATTGCTAATTGCGACGTCTGCCGTCGTGTAAAAGCAGAGCATCAACGGCCTGCTGGCACCCTTCAACCCCTAGCTATTCCTGAATGGAAATGGGATAAAATTGGTATGGATTTCATTACCGGTTTTCCCAGGACCAAGAGAGGGAATAATGCTATCTTCGTCGTGGTCGATCGTCTTTCCAAGGTAGCCCATTTCTTACCTGTTCGTGAGAGTATAACTGCTAGTCAGTTAGCAGACCTGTACATCTCCCGAATAGTGTCCCTCCATGGTGTTCCTTTGGAAATTAACTCGGATCGAGGAAGTCTTTTCACCTCTTGATTTTGGGAAAGTTTCCAAAATGCTATGGGAACCCGCCTTTCCTTTAGCACCTCTTTTCACCCTCAATCGAGTGGTCAGGTAGAACGCGTCAACCAGATCCTAGAAGACATGCTTCGAGCCTCTGTTATCTCATTCGGAATGGAGTGGGAGAAATGCCTTCCATTTGCCGAATTTGCTTACAACAACAGCTATCAATCTAGCTTGGGTAAAGCCCCTTTTGAAGTTCTCTATGGACGAAGGTGTCGAACACCCCTTAACTGGTCAGAAACCGGGGAAAGACAATTCTTTGGCCCGGATATGATTCAGGAAGCAGAAGAGCAAGTTCGCATCGTTCGTGAAAAGTTGAAAACAGCCCAATCTCGTCAAAAGAGTCAGTATGACCGAAAACATAAGGCTATGACTTTCGAGGTTGACGAGAAGGCTTACCTTCGGGTTACCCCTCTGAAGGGAACCCATCGTTTCGGTATCAAAGGCAAATTGGCTCCTCGTTACATTGGACCTTTTCGCATTCTCGCTAAACGAGGAGAAGTTGCCTACCAGTTGGAACTACCTCCGCACCTCTCCAGAGTCCACGATGTCTTCCACGTTTCTCAACTCAGGCGTTGCTTCTCGGATCCTATCCGTGGAGTGGACCACGAAACGCTTGATCTCCAAGATAATCTCACGTATCGAGAGTACCCCATTCGTATCCTCGATCAGGCCGAGCGTACCACTTGACGTCATAATATCAAGTTTCTCAAAGTTCAATGGTCGCACCATTCTGAGGATGAAGCAACTTGGGAAAGGGAGGATCGTCTTCGACTCGAGTATCCCGCCCTCTTTCCGGAGGAACCCAAATCTCGGGACGAGATTCTTTTGAGTGGGGGTGAGTTGTCACACCCTAGCTAGTTCATGCATTAAAGTGTTGCATCATGTTTATTCTTTCATCAGAAACCTGAAATGGGGATGACAGAACCCCCAGCCCCCTCTAAAACCAACTAGGGTTTACTAAAAACTTTTTCAATGAACCTGAAATGCCCTTCTAAAATGCCCACCATTTTTGTCTTGGTTCAGAACCTCTGCCAAAAGTGATGCACATTTTCCTAGGTCATCTTAGGGTCTTTGAATTAAATCATAGATATTTGAATTTGGGCATTTAAAATTATATAAAATATTCAGATGCTCAAATATCTCCAAACTAAAATGTTTCATGTTGGAAATAATCCAACTATGGACCAGGAGTAGTTTGGTGATTTTAGGAGTTGCCTAAGTATTTTTAATAAGTCAACAAAGTTGCAGAAGTATTAAAAAAACAGAAAACAGTAGAAATAACAAAAAACCTACCTGGCGCCCAGCACCCGGCCCACCTGCTGGCCCAGCCCAGCACCGCTCCAGCGAGCTGCTTGCCGGCCAGGCAGGCAGGCAGGTGCCCGACGGCGACCGCAGCGCGCGCCACGCAGCTGGCCGTCGCCCTGCTTCACCTCCTCCCCTCGGGGCTGGATGGATGAGCTCCACGCCGTGCCGTGAACCTCCAGGACACCTCCATTCTCCCCCAACTCCTCTCTCTCGCGCTCCCCCGCCATGGCCGACGCCATCGCCGCCACCCCCTCGCCGTAGCCACACCCTCCGTCAACCCCACGCCGTGCCGCCGTGTCCAGGAGCTCCGCTACCCTCCTCTCCTTCGAGCAAGCCGAGCCCCGAGCGCTTGCAAGGCCCGAGCCCACCGCATCGACCTCGACCGAACCGCCGTCGCCAGAGATCCCTTTCAACGCCGACGTCGCTCCGGCCCGTCCCCGGCCGCACCAAGTGCTTCGTCGAACTCCCCGTGAGCTTAGCCATCTTCCCCTCCCTTCTTTTCTTGTTCCCAAGCTGTGTAGCGACCTCCCGGAGCTCAACCGCACCCACCGCCGTGGAGCTCGTCGCCGACGTGCTCCCGGTCACCCTCCGGCCACAAACTGGTGTCCATCATGTTCACCATGTCACGTAGCACCTAACCAGCTACTCCCCGCACCTCACCGACCCCTCTAGCGTCAAGTTCGTCTTCGGCCGAACTCCGGTGGCCGCCAAAGTCGTCGTCGGCGCCAACTCCGGCCACCCCAACCCCAACGGACTCCACCAAGAGCTGCGGCTCGTCCTCAGCTCCACTCCGATGGCCTCCGCGACCCATTTGGTGGCCGGAACGGCCAAAACCACTTCCGCCGCCGCGTCGGGCTCGCCAGCGGCTAAACGCCGGTGCAGCCGACCTGGGTTTGACCACGGGTGGGCCCTGGTTGACTTTCCTGAGTCAATGACAGGTGGGGCCCAGCCCTGTTAACTATTTAGGATTAGTTTAAATTAATTTTAGTTTAACTAATCACACTGACACGCGGGACCCACTGTCAGGTTTGACCCGGACCGTGTCCCGTTGACCTGCTGATGTCACACTGACGTCAGGCTGACGCAGTAATTGATTTTCTGGATTTAATCTAATATAGGAAATTCCAGAATATAGTTTAAACTTCAAAAATTCATAACTTTTAATCTGTAACTCCAAATCAGACAAGTTATATACGAAAAATGATCAGAAAAATCCAATCTATCCATCTGTACTATTTTCATGCATGATTAAACAAGTTAACTTGATGTTTAATGCAGAACAAGATAAAACACTTTAAAGGGCCATGTATGAGTTTGAAATTTGAATCGTTGGTTCAAATTGGTTCAAACCCTTCTGGTCTTAGTTGCATTAGCCCAACACATTCATATTGCCATGTTTCATGCATGCATCATATTGTCGCACATTGTTTGGTGATGGTTGTGTATCGGTGTTCTTTGCGGCAGGTTCTGCCTCCGAGGAGTACCGTGATTACCCTAACGAAGAACCGTATCAGTGCATCGAACCATCAGGCAAGCAACCAACCATTTGATCATATCGATACAATCCCATGTTCTTGCTCCTGATCTCTTTTACTGCATTAAGACAACGCGTTTCAAACTACTGTGTGCTACGGTAGTTGAACCCACTTCCTCTGCATGACCTGTCATTGCCACAGTAACTAGATGAAACCCACTAGCATGTGTAGGAGTTGATTGAGCCATATGTATGTGTTGTTCCTACCTTGCTATGCCTGCTATGCTTAGAGTCGTGCCAGGTCTGGTTCATCTGGGTGATGGGCTAGAGTGAAATGATTATGTCGGTAATGAGAGTGGTGTGGTGAACACGATTTGGTAAAGGTATCGATGAGAGGCCATGTAGGAGTACATGGTGGGTTGTTTCATTGAAGCCGACCTTAAGCACTAAGATCTGTATGTGTGATTTAAGATACAGCTACTACCATGCATTGGGCCCTGAAATATGACCCCGCTCAACTTCTTATTCACCCTAGTTCTCTGTCCAGGAGTTGCAAGTAGTTTCTGGTGTTTGTAGCCTACTGGAGGCCGTGGACAGCGCTGACCGTAGGGGTGGGCTGTGATGCGGTAGGTACGTGGCCGGGAATACCGGGCACCCGTTAGGTGTCACGGAACCCTGTACACATCGTTCGGGGCCGTATGGGAAACCTCGGCCGGA
Source organism: Triticum dicoccoides (assembly GCF_002162155.2). Taxonomy (NCBI): domain Eukaryota; kingdom Viridiplantae; phylum Streptophyta; class Magnoliopsida; order Poales; family Poaceae; genus Triticum; species Triticum dicoccoides. The sequence continues at coordinate 551,597,702 of NC_041382.1, forward strand.
CTCCCTGCGGATGGAACCTGGATAGGCGATAAACCTGGATTGGAGACTTAGGTGTTTAGGTAGGTCGTGGTCTACACCCACGTCGGCTTTCGCTTGAAGTCTGCCGAGCACATGTCGTGTGCAGACGCTAAGTGGTGGAAACATGTATGAAGAAGTACACCCCTGCAGGGTTAACATGATCTATTCGAATAGCCGCGTCCGCGGTAAAGGACTACTTGGTTGCCTATACAGTTCAAAGACAAGTAAATGGAAACTACTAAAAGCCTCAAGATAAGTGTGAGTGCCGAGGATGGCTCTTCCGTAGGAAGACGGAGGTGGATCCTCGGTAGTGTATTGAAGTGGTGAGTAGTGGACTCGTGTGCGCAAAACCATTTCAAGTTGGAGTCTCGTAGGATAGCCTAGCCAAGAGTCAAAGCTGGCTTGCTGCAACAACTCCACCAACCCTTCTTGATAATGTGCATGTATGTAGGATCTGATGTAAGTCTTGCTGAGTACCTTTGTACTCATGTTGCTATAATTTACATTTTATAGAAGACGCTGCAACCCCTTCTGATGGGTTCTTCGTAGACGTTGACATCAATGAGTAGGCTAAGGCCCAGGTGGTGATCCTGAGCTTGTGAAGGACCACGTAGTATAGCCAGGCTTTCCAAGCCTCTTTTATTTTACTAGTTGTCTGTACTCAGACAAGTTACTTCCGCTGCTGGTTTGTATGACTGTATGACTTGAATGCTGGGTCGTGTGACCCGTACCTATGTGTATGTTATGTATGGCTCTCTGGGCCTTAAATAAAGTACTTGTGTCGTAGAGTCATGTTGTGATGCCTTGTTGTATTTGCACATATCGAGCATATTGTGTGTATGATTGAAATGCTTGGTATGTGTGGGATCTGACTATCTAGTTGTTTATCTTTAGTAGCCTCTCTTACCGGGAAATGTCTCCTAGTGTTACCACTGAGCCATGGTAGCTTGCTACTGCTCTGGAACACTTAGGCTGGCCGGCATGTGTCCTTCTTCGTTCTTGTGTCTGTCCCTTCGGGGAAATGTCACGCATTGAGTACCGAAGTCCTGTTAGCCCGCTACAGCCCGGTTTACCGGAGTCCTGCTAGCCTAGTGCTACATCCCGGACCCACTTGCTGATGACCGACACGTTCGTTGCTGGGTCATGGATGCCTGTCCCTGTAAGTCTGTGCCACTTTGGGTTTACGACTAGCCATGTCAGCCCGGGCTCCTTATCATATGGATGCTAGCGACACTATCATATACGTGTGCCAAAAGGCGCAAACGGTCCCGGGCAAAGGTAAGACGACACCCGTGGGAATACCGTGCGTGAGGCCGCAAAGTGATATGAGGTGTTACATGCTAGACCTATGTGGCATCGAGTCGGGGTCCTGACAAAGCGCGTAATACTTTGCTTTGATAACTTGTAGATTTTTTCAATAAGTATGTGAGTTCTTTATTACTAATGTTGAGTCCATGGATTATACGCACTGTCACCCTTCCACCATTGCTAGCCTCTCTAGTACCGTGCAACTTTCGCCGGTACCATAAACCCACCATTTACCTTCCTCAAAACAGCCACCATACCTACCTATTACGACATTTCCATAGCCATTCCGAGATATATTGCCATGCAACTTTCCACCGTTCCGTTATTATGACACGCTTCATCATTGTCATATTGCTTTGCATGATCATGTAGTTGACATTGTATTTTTGTGGCAAAGCCACCGTTCATAATTCTTCCATACATGTCACTCATGAGTCATTGCACATCCCGGTACACCGCCGGAGGCATTCATATATAGTCATATCTTGTTCTAATTATCGAGTTGTAATTCTTGAGTTGTAAGTAAATAAAAGTGTGATGATCATCATTATTAGAGCATTGTCCCAGTGAGGAAAGGATGATGGAGACTATGTTTCCCCCACAATTCGGGATGAGACTCCGGACGAAAAAAAGAGGCCAAAGAAGCCCAAATTAAAAAAAGAGGCCATAAAAAAGAGAAGTCCCAAATAAAAAAAATAAAAAATGAGAGAAAAAGAGAGAAGGGACAATGCTACTATCCTTTTACCACACCTGTGCTTCAAAGTAGCACCATGATCTTTATGATAGAGAGTCTCCTATGTTGTCACTTTCATATACTAGTGGGAATCTTTCATTATAGAACTTAGCTTGTATATTCCAATGATGGGCTTCCTCAAAATGCCCTAGGTCTTCGTGAGCAAGCAAGTTGAATGCACACCCACTTAGTTTCTTTTCGAGCTTTCATACACTTATAGCTCTAGTACATTTGTTGCATGGCAATCCCTACTCACTCACATTGATATCTATTGATGGGCATCTCCATAGCCCGTTGATATGCCTAGTTGATGTGAGACTATCTTCTCCTTTTTGTCTTCTCCACAACCACCATTCTATTCCACCTATAGTGCTATATCCATGGCTCACGCTCATGTATTGCGTGAAGATTGAAAAAGTTTGAGAACATCAAAAGTATGAAAAAATTGCTTGGCTTGTCATCAAGGTTGTGCATGATTTAAATATTTTGTGTGGTGAAGATAGAGCATAGCCAGACTATATGATTTTGTAGGGATAACTTTCTTTGGCCATGTTATTTTGAGAAGACATGATTGCTTAGTTAGTATGCTTGAAGTATTATTATTTTTATGTCAATATGAACTTTTGTCTTGAATCTTTCAGATCTGAATATTCATACCACAATTAAGAAGAATTACATTGAAATTATGCCAACTAGCATTCCACATCAAAAATTATCTTTTTTATCATTTACCTACTGGAGGATGAGCAGGAATTAAGCTTGGGGATGCTTGATACGTCTCCAACGTATCTATAATTTTTGATTGCTCCATGCTATATTATCTACTGTTTTGGGCAATATTGGGCTTTATTATCCACTTTTATATTACTTTTGGGACTAACCTATTAACCGGAGGCCCAGCCCAGATTTGCTGTTTTATGCCTATTTTAGTGTTTTGAAGAAAAGGAATATCAGACGGAGTCAAAACGGAACGAAATCAACTGGAGAAGTTATTTTTGGAAGGAAACCTACCGGATAGACTTGGACCCTACGTCAGAAGATGAAGGAGGAGCTCACGAGGGTAGGGGGCGCGCCCCCCTGCCTCGTGGCCACCCCTTCGGTCCACCGACATACTCCTTTCACCCATATATACCCACGTATCCTAAAACTTCCAGAGAGCACAATAGATCGGGAGTTCCGCCTGTCGGCGTTTTGGGAACGGGGGTCCCCAGACTTGCCTGCCTGCGACCTGCGGCGTGGCTCAAATGGGGGCCTAGTGCGGCCCATCTTCATCAACACAAGGCTCAAGACCCTCTCGAGGGGCCAAGCCTCGCGGGGCGGACGACACGGCGCGTCCTCAGGCGTAGCCTCATCAGGCTGGCTCACGAGGAGGCGGAGAGATCAAGGCAGGGTACCTCGCGAGGTGCCCATGACGCAAGCCATGACGATCAAGGGTGCCAGGCGGGCGTCAACACGCGCAGCATCCTTCTTTCCTCTTTGGTGCAAAGGGGGCAAGCGCAGCCGTAGAGTACCGAGGCATCAGGCAAAGGTTGCCATTTCGGTGCAACGAGAACAAGACCAGGAGGACTACGAGACGGAGGTCACCATGGAGCCCAGCACGGCGTCACCATAGAGCCTTTGGCAGGCGGAGACCAACTTTAGTCAGGATAAGTGTACTTGCTGTCCCCCTTCAAATTATCCCGCCATTGTTGGCTCCCTTCCCGCTCAATATTTGGGAAGAGGACCAGGGCCTCTATAAATAGGACTAGCCACCCCTAGGGTAGAGGCATCTGGGTTCCAGACGGTGGACAAGTAAGAGCAAAGCAGAGAGAGTAAGTGAGAGAGAGAGAAAGGTGACCGAACTCCTCCTAGCAGTTCATCACCCCAACCAAGAACAGACCCTCGCGAGGTTGTTCTTCCTTGTATTGATCACCATCATTAGCCCCAAGAGCCAATCCACCCACCACACACTGGAGTAGGGTATTACACCACAATGGTGGCCCGAACCAGTATAAATCTTGTGTCCCTTGTGCAGTTCTTTTAGTAGTTTAGATCTTTGCGAGACGGGGAGGTAGAAGGCGTGATCTCCGCGTGCACCCCAGTGTTCGAACCTTAAGGGTCTGCCGGAACCCGTGATCCGACATTTGGCGCACCAGGTAGGGGTGCGCCGGAATTCGTCTTCCACCACTCCACGCCCCGTCACGTCGTCATCATCATGCCCGGCGACCAGGAGGGCAACCCTGACCCGTGGGCTGCATGGCCCAGCCGCGCGGAACCGCTCGCCTCGGGCGACCCCGCGCCCCAGGCAGCTCGCGGTCCGCAGGGCGCTGCGGGCCGCGGGCGACGCGGACAGACTTCGGCAACTCTTATGCCACGGCAGGCACGGTCGGCAGCAAGGGCCTCCAATCACGCCGCGACCACGACACCCTACACCCGCCGGGAGCAGGCGAACTCGAGGGCTGCGCTCACGGTGGCCCGAGAGCTGCTGTGGTGCAGACTGCTGGAGGGCGGCCGTGACTTGCTGCTGGAGCGAGTGGCGGAGCTCCTGGGCTTCGCCGCCTCGGGGGCTCACTCCTTCTCCACCCGCTCCCCTCTCAAGCCCAGGGTGGCCCGCCCGGGGGCTCCGCACGTGCCCGCGGACTCCAAGGCTACTCCGACGCCAGCGAAACTGTCAGCACCGGATCGACGGCGGCGCTGCCCTCGCCCCCGGCCCGCGAAGGCGAAGGACTCGACGCGACCCGCGGCCCCGGAGGGCGGCCGCGTTGCCACCCCGCAGTAGGCATGATAGGTGGGACCGCGTGGCATGCGGGGCATCACGGCGTGGCACTCGGGATGACGGCGACGGAAGAATACGTGCCCCTCATGATGGACCAAGGACACCCTCACGAGGACGGACAAGGCTCGCTCCTCGGCCCAAGCTGGGGGACGAGGCAATGGAAGCTGAGCCCTTCCAGGAGCCCCGGGACGAACCCGCTGGCCACGCTAGAGGCAACGATTATCGGGCACCACTAACTCTTCAGGGGCAGGGATACGCTAACCATGGATCGCAGGAGGTGCAGGTCGCCGCGGCAAGCAGCTACCCCGCTCCCACAGTCTCCTACCCCTCGGGAGGAGGGCGCAGGGGGCTGCAGGAGAGGGGCTGGGATCCGACATCACCACCGCGGTGTTCGGAGCAAGGCGTTCTCAGGAGGTAGGCCCTCTGCTGCGGAGGTGCCTCAGGGCCTGCCCCTGGCAGAGGACCCGTGGTCATCGGGGGAACCGCTGGCGACCGCTCTACCCCATCAGGCGGCGTCCTGGGTTCCGGTTGTTGCTGATGGCACTAGAGTGTGGCACAAGGCGGGGCCCTCGTCTGGCGATATGAAGCAAGGCCAGTACCTATGAAGAAGGCCCAGTGCCTATGAAGCTCGCCGCCCCGTGACACTCTCACGTAATAATGAGTGGGGCTGTACACGCCCCGAAGTCTCAGGGGTGCCAGCCTCAGGCCCTGGGGCTCCCTCCCACGCCCAGTGGACAGCACTTAGCTCCACGCTGGTGAGAAGACGTCCAAGACTAGATTAGGTGTCGGACGCGGCCTTTTATCTTCTTTTCATTGCCTTTCCCTTTGGCTGTAGCTTTTCCCTCGCTGGATTTAAGTTGGATTCGAATTTGAGATTTGCGTGTGTTCGGGGAAGGGGTGCTTATTCTTGCTCGAGCCATTTCTCGCGTTCTGTTTACCACTTCGCCACAACTGCCTCCCCTCGCGAGCCCCTCGCGAGTCCGGTCAGGCCTGGCTCATGCGCAACCTAAAATTGCTGCTGTTGCTCCCTCTCGGGAGGATCTTCGGGTGCCTACGGAGGTTGCCCCGTTCTGGGAAAGGCCCAGAGCCTGTGAAGCAAGGCGAGTGCCTGTGAAGCTCTCGCGTTCTGGAAAAGGCCCAGAGCCTGTGAAGCAAGGCGAGTGCCTGTGAAGCTCTCGCGTTCTGGAAAAGGCCTAGAGCCTGTGAAGCAAGGGGAGTGCCTGT
>NC_041382.1:551603844-551660197 GCF_002162155.2 Triticum dicoccoides
GAAGCTCTCGCATTCTGGAAAAGGCCCAGAGCCCGTGAAGCAAGGCGAGTGCCTGTGAAGCTCTCGCGTTCTGGAAAAGGCCCAGAGCCTGTGAAGCAAGGCGAGTGCCTGTGAAGCTCTCGCGTTCTGGAAAAGGCCCAGAGCCTGTGAAGCAAGGCAAGTGCCTGTGAAATCACTGCGTTTAGGAAAAGGCCCAGAGCCTGTGAAGAAGGCGAACGCCTGTGAAGCCGTCCCGCTCGGGAGAAGGCCCAGAGCCTGTGAACGAGGCCAACGCCTGTGAAGTTTCTCATCAGCAACGATCTCACATCCTGAGGACCCAACTAGAGAGCACCCGAGGCATCGCGCCCTCCTGCAGGCCGCCTCGGAGCCAGCATGGAGCAAAGGTAAACCAGCCCACCGTCAGGCATGCGCGCAATCTCACTACTACTAATATGATGGACACAAGTTTTTACATGAGGGGCTTCCCCTCCCAAAATGCTCTCATGACCATCAGGCCAAACACCTGAGTTCTATTCATGTAGGGTAAAAAGACAGGAGTAGTACATGGTTAGTCTAACAAATCCCCCAACGCATCCTCGGGGGCGCCTACCGAGCTGTCGCTGGCATCACTAAAATCGCCCTTGTTGTCTGCATCACCACCAGTGGCGTCAGGGCCATCCACCACACCGCCCTCATCGGCAGCCACGATCACGTCGTCGTCATCCGAAGTGAAGGCTCGGACAAGAGCATCCACGTTGTTCTCCACCCAATCCGCCAGGTTGCCTCGGACGGCCTGGGAACTGGGGCGATGGTGGCATCAAAGTCGAAGTGGGGATCCATGTCCTGGAGATGGCTGAAGACACGGGAAAAGGCGCGCCTAAGCAGGGCGCGGCTCCTCTCCTCCACCAACCTGTCGGCCCTGACCGACCGTGCCTCCAGCTGCGTCACCACAGCGGTGAAGAACTGCAGGTTGCCGGCATAGTTGATCGTGTGCGGCTCGCCGACGGCTGCCTCACAAATGTTGCCCAAGGCAGCGTTAGCCCTCTCCCTGAGCGTGGTGAGCATGGGGCCATGCACGCGCTCCAGGACTTGCCGCTGGCGTATTTCGTCGGCATTTTGACGCTCAACGGCCTCAGCCTCTTCCATCCGCTGGAGAAGACGGAGCACCTCGGCCTGGGAGGCGGCTAACTCCTTCTGCGCTGCCTCAAGGGCGGCCCGGGAGGCGTCGACCCGCCGCGTCGCCTCATCCCGCTGGGCCCTCAGGGCTGCGGTCCTGCCCTCGGCTTCAACCCGAATCATCCCCAGCTTCCCCTCGAACTCACGCTCGAGGCCCTGGCGCGCCGTCGCCACCCGACGACAAACCTCCTCCAGGACACGCGCCTTCCGCACAGCGACATCGTCTTCCGCCTGCGTCACTAGGCGCTCCCTCGTCTCCAGCCGCTCGTACTCATGGGTGCGTTTGGCGGCTTCCAGCACCAACGCTTCCTCGCGCTTCCGAAGCTCAACCGGGTCACCAGAAGCCACCTTCATCGATGCAAGGGCTGCCTCGCGCAGCTCCGCTTGCTCCTCCAACGAGTGGCATCGGGCCAAGAGCTCCCGAGCCCGTTCTTCTGCTACTTCTCGCCGTCCGGCTGCTCCCCGGGCCTCCTCAGCGGCCTGGGATCGGGCCGCCCAAGAGGCCTCTAGCGACGCCTTCGCCTCTTCGTCATCGAGGTCGCGCGAGGGAAATGGCGGCCTCTAGCTCGCGCCTCTCTGCAGCCAGGCGCAGGCCCTCGGTCTCCAGGCGCGCGTCTTCATCAGCGAGCTCCTGCCCGAGCAGGTCCACCGCGCCACTCGCCCTTCGAAGGAATTCGTGGAGACGAGCGTGGCACTCTTGGGCGCGCTCAAGCACGTCTTCCACACCATCATCCGCCCCAAGCAAGTGCCGGGGGCCGTGAATCATCATTCCTCCTCCGGGCAGGGGGGTGGGGGCTGGCGCCCTCGCGACGGCCGGGCGCGCCGCGCCAGAAGCCTGGCCTAGGGCCAGCCCGTCTCCAGATGAAGGGCACAGGAGGCGCCTCAACCAGTCGCAGTCCCCGACCAGATGAGAAGACCATGGCAGGCTGGCTATTCCCCGAGAGGGCCCGCGAAGGAAAATCGCGGGGAATGAAGGGCCGCGGTGCACCTCGGGATGGTCCAACCATTCAGACGCCCTCACCACAAGGGCAGTGTTGCTCGGGGCACTCAGGGGCGACGGAGGAGACGAAGCCAAGGGAGGCGGCACCTCGGCGACTTCTGTGAGCTCAGTCGGAAGGGGCCTGTAGAGCAAGGATCAGCAGACGCAACAAGTGGGTCAGGAGACAGGAAAGGAGAAGACCTACTCGTCGGTAGCAAAGTACTTCCGGGGCTTCAGCAAGCGGCAAGGGAAGTCATCACCCAGGGCCTCCCTTTTTCTCCGGAGGGCCTCAAAGTCCACACGGAAGCGGCCCAGAAGAGGTGCACAGGAATCAACCTGTGAAGAGGACGGAGCACCAAGGCGACCTGCGTCGAGGATGCATGCCTGACACGCACAGTCAGTTGCCTCGCCAGAAGACGCGGCTGGGGCCTCCAAGGCGTCAGCCCCGGGCATTGGGAGCGGCTGCTTGCCACCTTCAGCCGCAGCGGCACGGGTCTCAGGAGCTGTCCCCTCGCGAGCGTCACCCGGCGCTGCCACCTCATCAGGACCCCCCTCGGCCTCTGGAGCCTCCTGCCTCCCCGCTACGCCACTTGAGGAGGAGTCGCCTTGGCCGATTGGGAGGGCAGTCACCACCATTGGATTCTCGCGTGGTCCTTGGAGGCCGGCGGGGCGCAGCCCCCACTCATCAAAGACGGGCATCTGCTTCACGAAGTCGGCCCTGCTCTGGCAGAGATACAGCAAGGCCCCTCCCTGCCGGACATTGCCAGGGTTGGGGGCCCCGTCCAAGGTCAAGAGCGTCGACTTCAGCGCCGCAGGAGCCAGGTATTCTTCCTGGAGCCTCATGTTATCCTTGCGCCCACGGAAGGCCCACATCCAGCGAGAGTGGCGCTGCAGGGGAGCGACACGGCATAACAGAAACTCCTTCACCACTTTGGGTGCTGTCACGCCGAGCTTCCTCAAGAGCGTGAAGCAGGTCCAGACGAAGACGAGCCAGGGGTTCTTGAGCATCTCCTGGCCCCAACCCGAATTGGGAACAGCAGGCGAGGTCGGCTCCAATAGCAAGGGGCTGGGCACCCCTGCGTCCACGTACAACCACCGCTCGCGGAACCCAACCGCGGGCTGGGGGAGTTTGAAGTCAATCCCAGAGGCCTCGGTCTCAGGCTCGGCAGCAAAGCTCGCGCACGCCCAGCGTTGGGAGGGGTCGACAAGACGCAGCGAGAAGAAGTGGCGCAGCAAGGCAACCAAAGGAGGGATGCCCACCATGGCTTCGCAAACGAAGGCGAAGACCGAAAGGAGGGTGATGGACTTAGGACTTAGATGCATCAAGTGGATCTGATAATGGGAGAGCACGACATTGAAGAAATCGGAGAAGGGGGGAACCAGACCCGCCCACAAGGCGTCGGTAAAACATGGGACCTCGGTTGCTATCCTGTCAATGGAGAAGTGGGACGCGGGCCAGGCCATTGTCCTCCCGCACTCATCGAAGACGGTGGCCAGAGCCAAGCTGTCCCTACCCAGGCACTCTTGATTGAGTACGGTCGACTGGCCGACGACGGGGGCCACCGATAGCGGTGCACAAGACGAAGGCATGGGTTTCTCCCCTCTCTCCTTCCTCGTCGGAGTCATGGCGATGGGAAGGAGGGGGAAGATTCGAGATTGGATTGAAGGCGGGAGCAGGCGTTCGAAGGAAGGAAGAACAGGGGACGCTCGAGCAACGGGAAGGGGAGCGGCTGTGTGCAACCACAAGTCCGCCTAGCAGGGCGCATAATAAGGAGGCGTGGGGGGGGGACAGTGCCGCCCACGTCCCATCGACCGCCACGCGTCACCCAAGGCCGCAGGCTGTTAGGGCCCGCGGCGCTTCGCCCTTGCCCTTTCGCCTCTCGGCATGGCCAAGTCCATGCGCGCCTTGGGCCCGGGGGCTACTGTCGGCGTTCTGGAAACGGGGGTCCCCAGACTTGCCTGCCTGCGACCTGCGGCGTGGCTCAAATGGGGCCCAGTGCGGCCCATCTTCATCAACACAAGGCTCAAGACCCTCACGAGGGGCCAAGCCTCGCGGGGCGGACGACATGGCGCGTCCTCAGGTGCAGCCTCATCAGGATGGCTCGCGAGGACGCGGAGAGATCAAGGCAGGGTACGTCGCGAGGTGCCCATGACGCAAGCCATGACGATCGAGGGTGCCAGGCGGGCGTCAGCGCGCGCAGCGTCCTTCTTTCCTCTTTGGTGCAAAGGGGGCAAGCGCAGCCACAGAGTACCGAGGCATCAGGCAAAGGTTGCCATTTCGGTGCAACGAGACCAAGACCAGGAGGACTACGAGACGGAGGTCACCATGGAGCCCAGCACGGCGTCACCACAGAGCCTTTGGCAGGCGGAGACCAACTTTAGTCAGGATAAGTGTACTTTCTGTCCCCCTTCAAATTAGCCCGCCATTGTTGAGGACCAGGGCCTCTATAAATAGGACTAGCCACCCCCAGGGTAGAGGCATCTGGGTTCCAGATGGTGGACAAGTAAGAGCAAAGCAGAGAGAGTAAGTGAGAGAGAGAGAGAGGTGACCGAACTCCTCCTAGCAGTTCATCACCCCAGCCAAGAACAGACCCTCGCGAGGCTGTTCTTCCTTGTATTGTTCACCATCATCAGCCCCAAGAGGCAATCCACCGACCACACACTAGAGTAGGGTATTACACCACAATGGTGGCCCGAACCAGTATAAATCTTGTGTCCCTTGTGCAGTTCTTTTAGTAGTTTAGATCTTTGCGAGACGGGGAGGTAGAAGGCGTGATCTCCGCGCGCACCCCAGTGTTCGAACCTTAAGGGTCTGCCAGAACCCGTGATCTGACACCGCCGCCAGAAGCCTCCGTAGCCACCAAAAACCAATCTAGACCCGTTCCGGCACCCTGCCGGAGGGGGCAATCCCTCTCCGGTGGCCATCTTCATCATCCCGGTGCTCTCCATGACGAGGAGGGAGTAGTTCTCCCTCGGGGCTGAGGGTATGTACCAGTAGCTATCTGTTTGATCTCTCTCTCTCTCTCTCTCTCTCTCTCTCTCGTGTTCTTGAGGTGATACGATCTTGATGTATCGGGAGCTTTGCTATTATAGTTGGATCCTATGATCTTTCTTCCCCCCTCTACTCTCTTGTAATGAATTGAGTTTCCCCCTTGGAGTTATCTTATCGGATTGAGTCTTTAAAGATTTGAGAACACTTGATGTATGTCTTGCCGTGGATATCTGTGGTGACAATGAGATATCACGTGATTCACTTTATGTATGTTTTGGTGATCAACTTGCAGGTTCCGCCCATGAACCTATGCATAGGGGTTGGCACACGTTTCCATCATGATTCTCTGGTAGAAACTTTGGGGCACTCTTTGAGGTCCTTTGTGTCGGTTGAATAGATGAATCTGAGATTGTGTGATGCATATCGTATAATCATGCCCACAGATACTTGAGGTGACATTGGAATATCTAGGTGACATTAGGGTTTTGGTTAATTTGTATCTTTAGGTGTTATTCTAGTACGAACTCTAGGGCTGTTTGTGACACTTATAGGAATAGCCCAACGGATTGATTGGAAAGAATAACTTTGAGGTGGTTTCGTACCCTACCATAATCTCTTCGTTCGTTCTCCGCTATTAGTGACTTTGGAGTGACTCTTTGTTGCATGTTGAGGGATAGTTTTATGATCTAATTATGTTAGTATTGTTGATGGAACTTACACTAGCGAAAGTATGAACTCTAGGCCTTGTTTCCTAGCATTGCAATACCGTTTACGCTCACTTTTATCACTTGCTACCTTGCTGTTTTTATTATTCCAGATTTCATATAACTTTATCTACTATCCATATACCACTTGTATCACCATCTCTTCGCCGAACTAGTGCACCTATACAATTTACCATTGTATTGGGTGTGTTGGCGACACAAGAGACTCTTTCTTATTTGGTTGCAGGGTTGCTTGAGAGAGACCATCTTCATCTTACGCCTCCTACGGATTTATAAACCTTAGGCCATCCACTTGAGGGAAATTTGCTACTGTCCTACAAACCTCTGCACTTGGAGGCCCAACAACGTCTACAAGAAGAAGGTTGTGTACTAGACATCAATGATAAGCAAGTGGTAGGTGAGGGAGTCCCGGATTAGGGGGTCTCCGGACAGCCGGATTATATCCTTTGGCCGGACTGTTGGACTATGAAGATACAAGATTGAAGACTTCGTCTCGTGTCCGGATGGGACTCTACTTGGCGTGGAAGGCAAGCTAGGAAATACGGATATGTATATCTCCTCCTTTGTAACCAACCTTGTGTAACCCTAGCCCTCTCCGGTGTCTATATAAACCGGAGGGTTTTAGTCCGTAGGACAACAGACAATCATAGCATAGGCTAGCTTCTAGGGTTTAGCCTCTCCGATCTCATGGTAGATCTACTCTTGTACTACCCATATCATCAATATTAATCAAGCATGACGTAGGGTTTTTACCTCCATCAAGAGGGCCCGAACTTGGGTAAAACATCATGTTCCCTGCCTCTTGTTACCATCCGCCTTAGACGCACAGTTCGGGACCCCCTACCCGAGATCCGCCGGTTTTGACACCGACATTGGTGCTTTCATTGAGAGTTCCTCTATGCCGTCACCAGAAGGAATGATGTCTCGTCTTGTCTTTAAAGACGGTACTACTGTTGGGGGAGCTTTGGCTATCGGCCAAACTCTCCGGCTAGGCGGGTTCATCATGACCGCCTGTTCGGCCTCCGCGCCGACGATGAATTCTCGGGTCATCGAAAACAGCATCCACGTCAAATCGGCACTCGCCGAACAGATGGATCCAATGGAGCTCTCCTCCTTAAACGAGCTCTTGGATCGCATCGCCGCCTTGGGAGTTGCTATGGACTATGATCGGATTGGGCTTAAACCCGGTCAAAGGGAGATTAACTCTCCACCGGTCACCCATCATATTGCAGTGGTGGAGGAACAATGTGGCGACCTTTCCTCTATCCTGAGGACCAAATATGTCTGTATTCCCAAGCTCTCCGAGCCGGACGCCCGTTCGCGGGAGGACAACACCCAATCCCTGAACTTAGAGTCAGGCAGTGGGCCAGGATTATCGGGTCACACCCCGGAACCGGAACTTTCAAAATTGGAAATTCCTCGCCCCCTGGATCCTAGATCAGGTGAGGGTTTGGATTCAATTCCACCCACCCACCCAAACATAAGCGATCTTTCCCACATCAGGCAAGAGCCCCAGGAAACAGTACATCACTATTGGGCCAGATTCCTCCTTGCGATGAACAAGGTTAAGGACTGTCGCGAGGAAGACGCAATCCTATTTTTCTACAATAATTGCACGGACAAGTGAATCCTTAACGCCATAAATTGCCGTGAGATAACACGCTTCGCTGACTTGGCATCCATAGTACGAAAGTACTGTGCGATGGAAAGTGCCTGGAAAACCGAAGTAAACTTTTGGGATAATTCGGCCCTGAATACAAACCCAGTCTGAAACAAAAGGGTGCATTATCACAATACACCCGGGTCAACTACCAAAAAGCAAAAACCCTCTATAGGGTATGGAACCGTACTAAAAGGATGGCTCAACGGACCCTGCAAAATTCATAGTACAGCGGATACAATACCAACACACAGCCATAGAGCATTTTGGATACTCCGACAGGTGGCCAAAAGTGGTGAGGATCTTCTTATCCCACATACCACGGAGCACCATCCAGTGGATAACAATAAAGTGTTAATAGTGTTCGAGACCTTTGTGTCAAATAACAGGCGCAAGTGAACACTCCGCAGCATGGCCGAAATCTGCCACGTAGCAGCAACAAGTCCATGGAGTGACACGGCTATTACCTTGAATGCCAGTGATGAACCCAAATTCCGAACAGCCCGAGCACCAGCCGCACTGGTCCTCAGTCCAATCGTGGACGGTTTTCGACTCACCAAAGTACTCATGGACGGCGGCAGCGGATTAAACCTCATCTATGAGGAAACCCTTCAAAAGATGGAAATAGACTGGAACCAGATCGAGCAAAGTAGCACAACCTTTAGAGGAATTATCCCCAGTTGGGAAGCATGCTGTGCTGGGAAAATCACACCAGATGTGGTATTCGGCACGCCAGATAATTACAGGTCTGAAGAAATTACATTCCAAGTGGCCCCATTCAGCAGTGGTTATCACACTCTTTTAGGACGGGAGGCATTCACAATCTTCCAAGTCGTACCCCATTACGGGTACATGAAGCTCAAAATGCCTGGGCCCAAAGGAATCATCACTCTCGCCAGCGATCCGGACACAGCACTCCGCGCCGAAAACAAAACGGCCGCATTGGCCCTCGAGGCACTATCCGAAGCCCTCTCGGCCAAGGAATTAACTACGCTACGCTCCATAGTGGACAGGGACGATGTGATACTCGAAAAGAGATCCGAGTCCACCTCTTTTAAACCAGCGGATGACATAGTCAAATTCCAAGTCCACCGAACGGACCCTACAAAAACAACCTCCATAGGGGCACATCTAAGCCTCACCGTGGACGCCGCACTACGAGAGTTCCTGCGCGAGAACTGGGACATATTCGCCTGGCATCCCTAAGACATGCCAGGAATCCCACGCAGGCTGGCCGAGCATAGCCTCAATATCCTAAAGGGATTCAAGCCGGTCAAGCAAGCTCTTTGATGTTTCTCTGAACCTAAGAGACAGGCCGTGGGAGAGGAACTAGCCAAGTTATTGGAGGCCGGATTCATCAAAGAAATAAAACACCCGGATTGGCTAGCAAACCTGGTGATGGTACCAAAGAAGGACAAATCCTGGCGCCTTTGTGTCGACTTCAAAGACCTCAACAAAGCTTGCCCAAACGATCCCTTCCCCCTTCCATGCATCGATCAAATCATTGATGCTACTGCAGGACACGAGTCATTGTGTTTCCTCGACACATACTCCGGTTACCACCAAATCAAGATGGCGGAGTCTGACCAAGCCGCAACGGCAATCATCACACCATACGGTCCCTTCTGTTTTAACACAATGCCTTTTGGGCTCAAAAACTCCGGTGCAACATATCAGCGCATGATTCAGACATGTCTGGAGAAACAAATCGGCAAAACAGTAGAGGCATACATAGACGATGTGGTCGTCAAAACCAAACACGTCGACTCTTTAATAGACGACTTGAGGCTCACATTCGACAACCTCCAAACATATGACATCAAGCTCAATCCGGAAAAATGCGTTTTCGGTGTACCAGCCGGAAAGGTCATGGGATTCATTGTCTCCAGTAGAGGTATTGAAGCTAATCCGGCCAAAATCCGAGCATTGTCACAGTTGGCTACCCCAACAGACCTCAAACAAATCCAGAAGCTAACTGGATGCGTGGCGGCTCTAAGCCGCTTTATCTCCCGCTTGGGAGAAAAGGCTTTACCCCTTTATCGCCTCCTTCGGCGCACCGAACACTTCGAGTGGACGGACACGACCACAGCCGGATTGGAAGAAATAAAGGCCATTCTGGCAACCAACCGATCCTGGCCGCACCAAACATCGGTGAACCAATGATGTTGTACATTGCGGAAACTCATCAAGTTGTAAGCGCGGTGCTTGTTGTTGAACGGGAAGCGGACGGACACAAATTCCCTCTTCAAAAGCCGGTATACTATGTATCCACTGTCCTCACTCCATGCAAATCACGGTACCCGCATTACCAAAAAATAGCATATGCGGTATTCATGGCATCGCGGAAACTGCGACACTACTTTCAAGAGTGTTCGATTATAGTAGCCTCGAAAGTGCCACTTAATGATATTATCAACAACCGCGATGCTATGGGCCGGATTGCCAAATGGGCCATTGAGCTCCTCCCATTCGACATAACATACAAACCTTGTCGAGCCATTAAATCGCAACTACTGGCCGACTTCATCGCCGAATGGACGGAGGCCGAACTCCCTAATGAGTACGGTGCATACTCCAATTGGATCATGCACTTCAACGGTTCTAAAATGCTGGCCGGTCTAGGGGCTGGCGTCGTCCTGACGTCCCCAACCTGAGATACCGTTCGGTACATACTGCAAATATTGTATACAGATTCCACCAATGCAGCCGAATATGAAGCTCTATTGCATGGTCTTCGGATGGCAGTCTCCATGGGCATTCAACGCCTGGAGGTGCATGGGGATTCAAACCTCGCAATATCCCAAATAAACGGAGATTTCGAAGCCAAGGATCCGAAAATGGCGGCCTATCAAAATGTCGTCCTAAAAATGTCAGCTCGGTTCGAGGGACTCGAATTTCACCATGTGGCTCGGGAAAACAATCAGGCGGCGGATATCCTCGCCCGCATCGGCGCAAAACGCGACGCGGTCCCCCCCAACATATTCCCGGAGAGGCTCTTCAAGCCATCTGTAGCATGGGAAGGGGACACCGGTAACAATAGTCCGGACCCGGCCAAAATACCCGATACCGAACTCTCTAACACAATCGGAGGCTCCGCCACTGAAATAACACCTTCAGCCCACAAAATAATGGCCATTATTGCCCCGTGGACAGAACCATTCCTGGCCTACCTAACTAGACATGAACTTTCGGAGGACCAAAATGAGGCACGCTGCATAGTGCGGCGATCCAAGGCCTACAGGGTCCATGAGGGAGAATTGTACAAGAAAAGCACTACCGGGGTCCTTCAAAGGTGCATCTCCGAAGAGGAAGGGCGGAATCTTTTGGCAGAAATTCACGCCGGACTCGGCGGTCATCACGCCGCAGGCCGGGCTCTTGTAAGCAAGGCCTTCCGTATAGGATTCTATTGGCCAACGGCCCGGGAAGATGCACAGGACTTGGTCCAACGTTGCGCCAGTTGCCAGCTCTTTGCAAATCAAAGCCACATGCCACCCACCGCCCTCCAAACAATCCCCATTAAATGGCCCTTTGCGGTCTGGGGGCTTGACATGGTTGGACCCCTTAAAGGGGGAACCCACAAGAAAAAATACTTATTGGTCATGGCGGATAAATTCACCAAATGGATAGAAGCCAAACCTGTCAAAACGGCTGAATCCGGACCGGTGACAGACTTCATATCCGGGGTCGTACACCGTTATGGCGTCCCCCACATCATCATCACTGACAATGGCACGAACTTCACGGCCGACGAGGTAAAACTCTGGTGCCGCAAAATGGGCATCAAGCTCGATTATGCCTCAGTCTATCACCCACAAATCAATCGTCAAGTCAAGTGAGCAAACGGTCTGATAATGAGCGGCATTAAACCTAGATTAGTGCGTTCCTTAACAGAGTCTAACACGCACTGGGTAGAGTAGCTCGACTCCGTACTCTGGGGGCTGCGGACCACGCCGAATCGTAGTACCGGATATACACCCTTCTTTATGGTGTACCACGCAGAGGCAGTCTTGCCCTGTGACATAATTCATGACTCACCTAGAGTGCGCATGTACGAAGAAAGAGAAGCCGAGCTCGATCGGCAGGATAGTCTGGACACCTTGGAGGAGGAGCGTGACGTAGCCAAAGCCCGTTCCGCATTTTACCAACAACAGGCTTGCAGATACCAAAGCAGAGAAGTACGGGCCAAAACTTATAATGTTGGCGAACTAGTTCTATGCCTGCCGGATAAGAAAAAGAACAAGCTCGAGCCCAAATGGGAAGGTCCCTTCATTATTGACCAAGTTCTGACCGGTGGAGCGTACCGACTGCGGGATGCATCGACTAGTCGACTCAAGCCGAACCCATGGAACACGGCCAGGCTCCGAAGATTCTATGCCTAGCACCAGACTCTATGTTAGTCCCCTCCCTTTGTCCATTTTTTTCACAAATACATTATTTGTCTTGTTTTCCTTCCTTTCTTTCTTTTCTTATTTCTCTAGGCCTTCAAGGGTCACCTTGTGCCCTGTTTGCACATTACAGATGCGCTAGCCGCACTCTTCATACCTGGGGGCTTCCTTCACAGAAGCTTGTTTATCCGGGCTTCATGCCCAACACACGTGTTCTACTTACGCATGTACCTTTTTCACCATTATATGCATCGATATGACTTAAGTTTTGGCCAAGCTGGGTTGCCCGGCTCTTGTATTTATGCCCTACGTTCCCGTTAATTTGGCTAGGGCATAAGGGGAGCACCTCTGCGATTGTTACTGCTGGGTCAGCCGGATGTGTACCTCAGACTGGGTGAAGACGAAAGTTAGCGTTCTTAAGGGAATATTCGGTCGGTGAACAAAAGATGATTTTTATTTATTGTCCATATCTGCCCCCAGATGCTTTTTCTGTGTTTCTTATCGCAGTCCAGACATGCACTTTAGGGCATGCTTACCCAGGGAAAGGAACCCTTAACGGAACTATTCTCCCTGGAAGATGTTTCTTACTACCCATGTAATATAACATAACTAGTTGGGCACTTGTTTGATAAAGCACTAATGACCCTACGCCTGGTCTCCACGCATACCCCGGTTCTTATATAACTGAGCGGGTATTGGGATTCACTCCGGACTATCGGGCCCAGAGGTTGAAGCGAAAAGGTCTGCAACGACAAATGATCTACAATCCGGCTAGAAGGCATTATACATGTCACTTTAATTACATAGCCATGCAGACTGACTAAACTCCTCTTCTATACCATCCAACAGGCGGTCTAGCTTACAATCCTGTTGGGAATACTTTGCGGCTAATTCTACTTGCCCATAAACTAAGCTAATGGGGATCTCTTTTCCGTCGGGCCCCACAGGTCCGACCTCGTCCATGTGATTTGGGTCTGCCTTGGTAAACCGAGTCTTCACCATGGCCCAGGCCTCTCTGGAACCCTGTCGGCAGGCCGGTATCTTCCATAATCGGAGGCGCCGCCGTGCTCCCTTGAGCTTCTTCATGAGCTCTACAACGCCCTCTGGCAAGGAGACAGATGGCCACAAAGCCTGGGCAACACCTTGCATCACCTGCCGAACTTGTTCGTGCAGATATGACAACTCGGACAGAAGATCACCTGCAGACCCGGGCATTTACTCAGCGGGACGATCCGTCAGCATACCTACAGACATAACGCTGTTAGTCGACTTCTTCACCGAACTCCTTTAGCAGGATTCGTTCAAGCACTTACTAAAAATGCCGCGCTGAAGCCGCTTATTCTCCTTCTCGGAGTCCACAAGCTGGCCCCGAACGTCTTTTAGTTCAACGCTCAGCTTAGCATTGGCATCTTGGAGACTATTTTTCTCCAGCATAACCTTACTCAGCACACGCTTGCCAGCCTCTAGCTATCGCATAACATGCTAGTCCCCGGACTTTCTCCGGACTCATCTGCAAAATCAATTGTTAGATCTGCAGACACGCCGCACACTATATGGTAACCACCATTCTTTAAAGTAAATGTTACCAGCAGGAGGCTTTGTCTGTTCCTGCAATGCGGCAAGAGCGGACCCCAGTTGGGTCTTGCATTCCTCTAGCTCCTGGGACAACCTAGTATTCTTCTCTATAAGAACCTGCACATTATAGATGATCCTTAAATTAGTTCTGCTAACTGTTTCAAGTCTCAGGGGCTACTGACACATATAAATCGTCAGATTTACTCACCCGTACATCCTTTACATACTGATCCGTGGCTCTGGCTAGACCATCTTGAGCAGCATGGAGGTACGCCTCTCCAGAACTGAAGGCGTCGAACGCCTTTGGTGAGAAACAAGCGTCGCGGAGTACGGCCCGACGGCGCCTATGATTCATGGCGCTTTCCACTTCTGAGTTTGTAGCGGACAATCTATCCACATCCTCTGTCGGGGGATTATCCGGCACCTGCCCCATATCGCCCTCCGCCTCTATGTCCGGTCCTGGCGCCCGACTGGTGGAAGCTTGATTGGCAGCATCGCCGGACATATTCCGGCGAGCGTTCTTTCTGTTAAAGAAACGCGGGCATCATTACATTTTGAGAAAGACGACAACCATGGAACAGGGTTTTTCCTATACCTTTGCGCCGGCGTCTCCGTCCTGACCGCCTTCCTTTTTGGCCTACCCGGCCTCAGCACCTCTTGTTGGCGAGTTGCCGTGGGTTCGGCAGGGCGTCCCGAATGCCTTCCCTATAAAAGATGCCATGTGTATATGGTGGGTGAAGAGCCTAAAAGGGGGTCCTAGTTTTGGAGTTGGGACGTTTTGATTTTTCTTACCTGCGATGTAGGGAGCAGTCCGGGATAGTCGGTCGTAATGGCCACCAGGGCATCGTCGCAGCTTAACTAATAGAACTGCCGGTCTATTAGTTCCACGGAGATAACCGGATCTTCTTCGAGTCCGGAATCGATGGCCTGATTAGGGTGTAACGCCCCGAGACTGATGTGCTAGGTGTCTTTCAGTTATTCGCTGTCGTTGTCATGTCTTTCGTTTGCGTGTTGCATTTCATCATGTCTTCATGTGCTTAGCGTCATCATATTTTTTCAAAACTTGCATTCGTCCGGGTTCTCCGAGTTCTCTCCGTTGTCCGTTCTGAGCCCAACCACACTTGCACGCGATCGCGGCATGTCCGAAATATTATTTTATAAGTGGCCGGACAATGTTCTCAGAATGGGATGAGAGTTGGCGTGTGGTCCTATTATAGTGTAGGTAGACCGCCTGTCAAGTGTCATCGCATTCGGAGTTTGTTTGACGCCCCAACGTTTAACTATAGCGGCAGTATAGCCGGTCTAACGTCGGACGTTTTCGGTCTCCGGAAATCGTGCCGGGCTGCATCTCTCCCCTCTTCTCTCATACCAACCCGCTCTCCCCAGTCCACCTAGGCCCATGCCTACCCCTCTTTGCACAGTGCATTGGACCTCCTCGCGTGCGCGTCTGAAAGCTATCCCGGACTCGACCCGGTCAGTCGTCACCGTTGTGTTTGGATCATCCCCGAACATCTACAAAATGTCTCCATTTTTCTCTTTGGGCTACCTAACCTATTTTTCTCGACCGCCCATTTTCAATCGGAGGGACGAGATACCCCCTAAACTAATCCTCTACCTATATAAACTGTCCAACCCTAATTTTTAGGAGATCTGTCCCATCCTCCCCGTCACCGCCGCCACTCCTCTTCCACATCGGATCCCACCTGCCCAAACCACCGTCGCCATCTTCCCCTTGTTTTCAACGCCACCCAATCAGCACATGCATCCTCCTCCCTCTTCGAGCACGAGGCCATGCCTTCGTTGCTCGATCTCCATCGCAAGCCGCAGCCGTGCCTCCCGCTCCCTCCTAGATCCAGATCGAGAGGGGTTCGACCCCCAGCCTCCCCGTCCTCCTCTTTACCTCGTCGCTGGTGAGCATCGTCGTCGGACCAAGCCGTCCAGGTCAGTACCCCGTCGTCCCGCCGCCTTCCTTCTCCTTCCCACGAGACCCTCCCGTCTCTCAGATCTCCCTCACATTTGCAGGAGCTCATCAACCGTGCCCTTGCTTCGCCTCGAAGAACTGCAACTTTGTCTCGCTCCTCTCCTTCGATAGCCAGGCGCCCGAGGCCACGCGCCCCTCCCCTCGCACAACTCCTCGTCGCCGTCCGGAGCCTCTTCGCGCAGTCGCCGCCCGGCAAGAAACCGGACTAGAACCCCTCGCCCGCCGGCCACCTCTCCGACTAGGAGCTCCCGCTGATGCCATGGCTCCTGGACCTCAAGTCTCTCGCCCGCGCCAAGTTCCTGCCGCACGTTGGTCTTCTTCAGGCGCTCGAGCCAGGAGCCAGGAGACAAGCAGCTCGTTCCCTCCTCTGCCTCGCTCGCCCCAGTTCGCCTCCATGCCGTCTCTGCCGCCTCTGCCTCACGGGAGTTCCTCCGCCTGGCCTGTGGCCGACCTGTGCTTCCTCTGCATCGACCTGCTGCTCGCCAGAACCACTCGCCCGCGTCATTGACCCGTCGCCCTGCAGCCTGGGCCTCTCCAGCCGCAGCTCTCCAAGGCCCAGCCGCGGCTTGCCAGCTCCTCCACCGAACCGGGCCGAGGCCCATGGTGAGGCCAGCTGCGCGCCTAAGCCGGCCTGCCCATGAGGCCACCGCCAACCTCCGTCTCTAACTGAGCTTGGCCCATGGTGAGCGCCCAGTCCGCCCAGTTTCAGCCGACTGTGTTTTTTTTTCAGATCTGGGAATTTGTCTATTATTCCAGAGATGACTGTTTTACAGAAAAGTCCCTGTTCTTCATGCATTTAATAACTCACCAACCATGCATCAAATGTAAAACTTAATATATGAAACTTGCTTAGAATTTTGTGTAGATTAATAATATCCAACTTTCATCCATGTTTAACATGTTTAAAATGTTGTTTGATTAATTTTTGCTCTATGTCATGTTAAAATGATTTAATTCATAACTAAATAATCGTAGCTCGGTTTTAAATAAACTTTATATGTAAATGGGGTGGAAAAATGCCTAGTTTAACATGGTGGCCTTACCTAGCATGTTTAACAACTCTAAAATTATGTTTAGGGCAGAACAGTACCAAACCTAATATATGCATATGAGGAGTTTTCGGACTTGTTGTTTTGTTGTTCCGGCCTCATTTAAATTTGCCTAGATTAGATAGTTTCATCATGTTTCACCTCTTGACATGCTTAACAACATTTAATATTGTTGAGTACATAACCGAGATTGAACTAAATAACTTGAATGTGGTGTTTCGTCAATATGCAACGGAGTTGCATGTTGAGCTCCACTTAATTTGTAGGATTGTTTGTGCACTTTGCCATGCCATGCTTCATTAAACCGAACATGCATCATACTTGTTTGTGCATCATGCCATGCTTATGTGGTGGTTGTTTACTATGTTGTTTGCTTCTTTCCGATGTTGCTTCTTCGGGTTCGTTCCCATAACGTCGTGTTGTGAGGACCCGTTCGACTACATCCGTTTGCCTTCTTCATGGACTCGTTCTTCTTCCTTGCGGGATTTCAGGCAAGATGATCATACCCTCGAAATCACTTCTATCTTTGCTTGCTAGATGCTCGCTCTTTTGCTATGCCTATGCTGCGATACCTACCACTTGCTTATCATGCCTCCTATATTGTTAAGCCAAGCCTCTAACCCACCTTATCCTAGCAAACCGTTGATTGGCTATGTTACCGCTTTGCTCAGCCCCTCTTATAGCGTTGTTAGTTGCAGGTGAAGATTGAAGTTTGTTCCTTGTTGGAACATGGAGATGTTGTTCCTTGTTGGAACATGTTTACTTGTTGGGATATGAAAGTGTGTTATATCGACTAGAGGGGGGGTGAATAGGCGATTTTTATGAAAGTCTTCAAAACGTGGAAGTTATGAAGACAAACAGTAGAGATATGCCTATTACTATGCAGCGGAAGGTAGACTATACTAGGCAAGCCATGGTCAAGTATTCAACAGAGTGAAAGCACAATGACAAATAGCTGCAATGTAGTAAGGATCAGGTAGGAAGATATTATGAAGCCAAACAGAACATACATTCACATTGTGAAGACAAAAGATAGAGAAAACATGCAATGACTTCACAACGAGGAACAGTAAGTAAAGGGAAGTGAAGATGAAACCAGTGACTCGTTGAAGACAATGATTTATTGGACCAGTTCCAGTTGCTGTGACAACTGTACGTCTAGTTGGAGCTGCTAGGTATTTAAACCTTAGGACACACAGTCCCGGACACCCAGTCCTGAACACGCAGCTCAGGACACCCAGTCCTCACCGTATTCTCCTTGAGCTAAGGTCACACAGACCTCGCCCAATCACTCTGGTAAGTCTTCAAGGTAGACTCCCAAACCTTCACAGACTTCGTTCACCGGCAATCCACAATGTCTCTTGGATGCTCAGAACGCGACGCCTAACCGGCTGGGGGATGCACAGTCCTCAAGTGTAACAAGTCTTCAGATCACTCAGACAGGAAGACTTAAGTGATGCCCAATTCTCTCTGGCTCTGGGTGGTTAGGGCTTTATCCTCGCAAGGTATTCTCTCTCTCAAAGGCTTCGAGGTGGGTTGCTCTCAAACGACAAAAGCCATGCACTGAATCTGAGCAGCCAACCGTTTATGGTTGTAGGGGGTGGGCTATTTATAGCCACTAGGCAACCCGACCTGATTTGTCCGAAATGACCCTGGGTCACTAAGGAACTGATGCGTGTTCCAATGGTTAGATTTCAAACTCACACGGCAACTTTACTTGGGCTACATGCAAAGCTGACTTGTCCGACTCTGGACAAGATTAGCTCTCATAGTCTTCACTCGAAGACATAGGTTTTTAATTAGGCATCACTTCAGTCATTTTGACTAGTTCTCTTGGACCCCACTTAACAGTACGGTGGTTCCTATGACTCAACACAAATGAAAAGGAACTACGAAGGATCTAAGTCTTCGAGCTCCATAGGCTTCATGTGGTGTCTTCTCTTGTCATAGTCTTCATTGTGAATATCTTCATATACCACCTTTGTCTTCAATGTCTTCATACATTTTTAGGGGTCATCTCTGGTAGGAAAACTGAATCAATGAGGGTCTTCTACCTATGTTATCCTGCAATTCTCACAAACACATTAGTCCCTCAACTAGGTTTGTCGTCAATACTCCAAAACCAACAAGGGGTGGCACTAGATGCACTTACAATCTCCCTCTTTTTGGTGATTGATGAAAAACTAGTTGAAGTTTTCAACGGGGAATATAATCTGTGAAATTGTAAAGGATAAGGAATTGTCTTCATAAGTTGCAAGGGCTCCCCCTGAAGATGTGCATATAAGTAATTTGCTTTTGGAATGCAAATGCACATGGCAGGTTGTACTTGTGGAGATCCACTTCAACTTATGATGACAATCCACTATGCATGTAAAAGTATATGAAGATAATGTCATGCATAATGGAAAAATGGACGTCTGCAGAATGATCTAAGTGTGGAATTTATCGTCGCACATGCGGAATTTATCTTCGCAAAACAAGGTGGCAAACAAGTAGCAGACGACCATCGAGTTTTAGTGTTACAACTCAAAGAACCAAATGAAGTAAAACGAGAGTTGTAAGCATGAAGCAAAATATAGCAAAATATAAAGCACCCGCCCATATGGACCCTCTTGAAGACTATCAACCCCATATGCTTCTCCCCCTTTTGTCTGTAAGGACCAAAAAGGTTTGAAGACATAGAGTTTCTACTCGTTCCCATGAGTAGCAGGGTCGTTGGTGGTGTTTGGCGGTGCTGAAGAAGGTGGCGGTGAGGTAGCATCGTCTTCATCCTCGATAACTCTGGCAGTCACTATTGCAGCAGAGGAATAGAACTCAGAGTCTTCAAGTGATGGAGTTCCTCGCAGCACAACCCTTCGAGGAGGTGTGGAGTCAAACTTGAATCGCTCTGTGAAGCCATCCTCTTGAAGATCAGCTTCAGAACACATCATCGTGAGTCCTTTCCATGTGCGGCGACAGGTTTCATGGGCAACGAAGGCATTCTTGGTGGCAAGATTGCGAATGCGATTAACATCCACCAAGAGGCTTTTCATCTGACGCTTCAGCCAGTCATGATGCCTATCCTGTTTCTGATGTAGAGCCACAAGAAGCTCTCGGTCGTTGAGAACACGAGTGTGCTTCTTGGGTCTTGGAGCAGTTGTGTTGTCAGTGGCTTCAGTGCAAGCAGGGCGTGGTGCACGTGTAGTGCCAGCCAAAGGATACACCCGAGAGACTGCTTCAACTCCTTCAATGTTTTGAGTGAAGCTCTGGTGTTCTGCATTCTGAAGGCTTAGAGGTTGCTTGGCAGGCTCAGGATAGATGGCTTCAGCAGAGGTATCCACATCAGGCAAGAAGATCCGATGGTTGCGGGCTGAGGGCTGATACGAGATAGCAGAGTGAAGTTTGATCAGCCGCATTACCCAAGGGGCGTAGAACTTCAAACCAAACAGATCAGTGCCTGATGCAGCAAGTTGGCGTATGAAGAAGTCCTATGCATTGAAGCATTTGCCATGAAGGATATAGAATATCAAAGTCTTCATTGCACCCTCAATCTTGGCATTTGGAGAGTGGCCTTTAATGGGCCAAAGAGTCCGCCTGATTATGTGATAGATGGTTCTTGGCAGATACTCAAGGTCTTCAACGAAGAACTCTGTGGGATAAGAAGCATCTTGGGGCAATGGCTTCATCATGCTGAGCATCTGACTCATATCAGGTTTAGGCCTCTGAAAGATGCTCTCAATAGCTTCAATATGCAGCTGACAGCCTTGCTCGAAGAGATCGCCAGGAGTGGGCAAGCTAGTAAGCTCAATGATGTCAAATGCATTGGCTTCGTGATGAACATTGCCGGTCATCCACTCCAGGACCCAAGTCTTCGGATCTCTTTTGTACCCACGATGTGGAGTGTGGCATAGAATTGGAGCAGCAGCTCTTCATTCCAATGCTCTTGGTCAGTTATGAATGGCAGTAGTCCAACTTTCTTGAAGCAATCCAAAGCTTCTTCTAGGCAGGGCAGACCAGCTATAGCTTCAACGTCAAGGCGCTTGTGTGGGAAGATGCGACCTTGGTTGTACAGTATGCATGAGTAATAACTTCGCTAAGGATAGCTCCAGAACCGATCTGATGAAATCCTTTCCCTTGAGTAGGGGTTCTTGGAGCTATTGAAGAATGTATTGTCTGCCCTGAAGCCATTGATGTTGAAGGAGCCAGGTGCTGATGCAGGACCTGGGAACCTTGGCAGTCTTGGGATTGGCTTTTGTACCTGAGGCCTGTGCTCAACATGATAGTCGAACTGGGGACCGGCAGTAGACTCAGGAAGAGAAGTGTCAGGATCAGTGGCTTCCCTGTCTTCTAATGCTTTTGGTGGGGAGGGCTCCACATTAGCCTCATTGTTAGTTGTGGCAGCCACACGATTTTCATCCTCCACTTTACGAGCTGGAGGGTCGGACACAAGCACGTTCTCTGTAAGAACTGCTTCTTGGTGAGACGGGGGGACTTGTGGTACTTCTTCTTCTTTGGTTGATGCAGCCGGAATGTCTTCAGCAGAGACTTGAGGCCTTGGACCTTTACGAAGCCTGCGCAACGCGGGCGACGCCTGTGGAGTTTGAGTGGGCTGGGCCTCATTGTCTTCTTCCTCTTGTGGGCGATCCGCCCATGAAGCATCCTGTGCAATTGGCGTCAGTGGACGACCAATGCTGATGAGTTTGCTATTGTCTTGCTGAGGAAGGACTGCATCATCTTCTACATTGTCATGTTGACCAATGTCTTCAGTAGTGATGGGATCAGCTGCTAGAGTGTCTTTAGCTTCATGAGCCTCTGTGGAAGCAGGCTCATGGACAGTCAGTTGGCGTTCAGTAGGATAAACCACAGAAATGGGTTCAACGAACAAGGGCTATGTGGGAGCAGCCCGATCTTTCTTGGTCTTCCTCTTCTTGGCGGGGGCAGTAGCAGAGGCTTCAGGATTTTTTCTCTTCCTTGCTTTAGCCTCAGCAGTCCGGGTCTTCTTGATCTCTGAAGCGGTTGACCGACTCTTTGGCTTCGAGCCAGTCATTGTAGTTGGGAAGACCATCGGAACTGCTTCTTGCCTTGGTGAGTCAGGTTCAGCCGTAGCAGGCTTCTTCTTCTTCTTCGCGGCCATCCTGGGGTCGATGCGAGGACGCCCAAGAGCCTTGCGCTTCTCAGCCTCATTATAGGCTTGCACACATCTGTCAGCCAAAGTCTTCATGCGCTCACGCGAACCCTGAGCTTCTGCACGTTTCTTCAGAAAGGTTTCCTTGAGCTCGTGCATCATGATCTTGAAGTTCTTCACTTCTTGCACGCTAAGCTTGGCCATATGCTTCTTGAACTGAGATTTCTGATAGTTAATTTTCTGCTTCAGTTCAACAACGCGCTGGGCGATGGCTAACTTTGAAGCAATGGCGCCTTGGAAGGCGACACTGAGGCGAATGGGTAGCTGCAGATCATCAAAGCTGACGTTTGGCGTGTCAAACCACTCGTCAATGAAGTTGTGGATGATGGTTACATCAAAGAGAGGCAGATCATTGAAGATTTCGGCTTCTTCTTTGCTCTTGATGAGTTGCTCAAGAGCATCATCTGCAAGATCTTTGTCACTTGACAGATCAATGTTATCATTGCGCAGAATGGCAGCAGCTGTGAGCTCTTGGCCAGTGTGAGGTAGAGGCATCTTGGCCTTTTGGGGCTTTGAGACGCATGATAAGTCTTCAGACTGCACACTGTCTTCAGGAGGTGCAGTTGCCAGTGGCTTCGCCCTTGAAATTTTGGGTGAAGGGGCAGGCTTTGAAGCTTTAGGCTTCTTCTTTGGCTTGAGCACTGCAGGAGCTTCTTCTGATTCAGTGTCAGCTGGAGGCTCATTCACTGCAATCCCTTGAGCAAAGATGCGGGTGATGAGGCCTTCAAGGTTGGGGAAAGGACCAATGACATTGGGTTCTGCTTCTCGTGTGCCATCTGCCCTTGGTGCTGAGCGACCAGGGTTGAAGTCTAACCCAAATTTCTTCTTGTTCTGCTTCGCTGAGGTTTGGGCAAACTGGAAGTTGCGCTTGAACAGATTTTCGTCACGACACCAGAGTAGTGACGACGGATGTGCATCATCAGGCTATGGCCCATGGACCATGCATGGATAGAAGCCTTGGGCAATGGCTTCATCTCTGGACCTGGGTAGAAGATTCTTGTATAGAATGTCTCCCCACGGTCTTTTGATGGCACTTTTCTCAGCGTACTCTTGGGTTACGAAGCGGTATTGGAACCATTGTTCTTCACAATATCGTCGAATCCATTTGATTCGGGTCTTGCGCTGACTGTAATCCTCTTCAGGATCTGTCTTGTACATTTCTGCGAGTTCATCTGGCAGATCTCTGGATGTTCCACCACGACGCTGTCTGCCCCCTTTCCTTGCCGCTTTCTCTGAACCATAAACTTTAACTTGAAAGGCTTCAAGATGCTCAAAGGCTTCAAAGGCTTTCTCTTGCTGGTCCAACAGGAACTGGCTTCAGGAGAATTTATGTGATGCTGTAAGAATTCTGCAAATGAATGCAGACTATGAGAACCAAAGGATTCTCCCACGGACATGTACCTGTGACAGCATTAAGGTGCGAGGGAAGGGGAAGAGGTCATATGCATTCTCAGAAGATTTTGAAGATAAATCAGTTTAGAAGACATTGACCTCATCGTGCGAAGACATTCACTCATAGATAAGGAGTTGGTTCCAGATTTGTATGAATCCACAGATCAGTACAAGTGAGGAATCTAACTACTTTGTGAAGCATAAGTGAATATACTAGGCATGTTATGAGATGCAGTATGAACGAGATCTAACTTGTGTGAACAGAAACTGCTTGTGGTAGAAAGTGACAAATCCATAGGATCAACGGTGCTGTAAAAAGGAAGTTTTATTTACCACACTAAGAACTGCTAGACGGAGTGGAAGATGAGGCCGAGCAGTTCAATCTTCCGTGCCCTAACTTGGCGACGGAGGACACCTACGGCGACGGCGGAGAGGACGATTTCCGCGGTCGGCGTGAAGACGGCGTCGGAGAGGTTGCGGCAGCGAAGCGCTTCGTCGCCGGCGTCGTCGAGGGCTAGCGGTGGCTCTAGGGTTCATGCGAGAGTGGAAGAACAGATAAGGACCGCTATGAAGTGTGTATTTATAGGTACAGGGGCGGCACTGCGTTATTACACAGGTGCCTCTGGCGATTCGCATCTGAGGAACACATGGCCATCATGCGGAAGTTTGGGGTTTGTTCCACGTCCCACGCACGCCTGGATTGTCGGGTGGTCGTTCCTACTTCTCCGGGTTTCAAGTGGAGGAATGAGCATTGAAAACGGACTTAATGGTTGTCTCTGTATCTTCTGCTGACAGGGACGCAGAGAAGACATTCGACAGTTTCAATAGAATGCATATGATTTGGAGAGATAGAATTTGAGATAGAAAGCATAGAGAGGTTAGGGTCCGATCACATTCACTTAGTTCAAAAGATTCAATCAAGAATACATAGCTATAAGTGAATGCTGTAGAGGATAGAACACTAGTATATAAATATCTATATAATCAACATAGTGAAGATAATCATGAAGACATGTTGAGATTGAAGCTAAACCAAATGTGAAGACATTGCAAGGTAACGCCATGAGTGAAACACTTCAAAATAGAACGTTTGGTGGTGGCGTTACCCACCGTATAGGAAGTATTAGACCCAGACACGACGCACAATTATCGTGGCGCTCCGAAGTCAAATTCCACATTAATGTATTCACACTTAGAATGTATGTCTTCATTGATTGAAGATATACGTTACTTCGTGTGTTGCACATCTAAGTCATCAATATGCATAAGTGTTAGGATGTGTGCCTGATCACAGGACATTTGAGGATTCCAGGATATTTAGCTCACACCGTAACTTGCAAAATCTCTTCTCATCCAAGGGCTTGGTGAAGATATCTGCCAATTGCTCTTCAGTGTTGACGTGTATGATATCAATATATTCCTTCACAACATGATCTCTGAGAAAGTGATGACGAATTTCTATGTGCTTTGTCTTCGAGTGCTGAACTGGGTTGTTGGCAATCTTGATGGCGCTTTCGTTGTCGCAGTAAAGTGGCACTTGCTTCAGATGAATGCCATAGTCCTTGAGAGTTTGCTTCATCCACAGAAGTTGAGCGCAGCAAGATCTAGCAGCAATATATTCAGATTCAGCAGTGGAGAGGGATACACAGTTCTTCTTGTTTGAAGACCAACATACAAGTGATCGTCCCAGAAAGTGACATGTGTCTGATGTAGACTTCCGATCAACCTTGTCACCAGCATAATCAGCATCCGAGAATCCAACCAGATCAAACTCTGAGCCCTTTGGATACCATAATCCTACAGTTGGGGTGTGAGCCAAATATCGAAGAATTCACTTCACAGCTAAGTGATGTGACTCCTTTGGTGCCGCTTGAAATTGAGCACACATGCAAACACTAAGCATAATATCTGGCCTAGATGCACATAAATAAAGCAAAGAACCAATCATGGAGCGGTATACCTTTTGATCGAACTCTTTACCATTGTCGTCGGGACCCAGATGATGTTTGGCTGGCATTGGTGTTGTGAAGCCTTTGCAGTCTTGCATACAAAACTTCTTCAGGCACTCTTTGAGATACTTCTCTTGAGATATGAAGATGCCGTTGCGTTGTTGTTGTATTTGAAGACCGAGGAAGAACTTCAACTCCCCCATCATAGACATCTGATATTGCTCTTGCATCATATAGCCAAACTATTCACTGTACTTTTGATTGGTGCAGCCGAAGATAATGTCATCACCTATATTTGACACACAAACAGTTCACCATCATATGTCTTGTGAAGAGAGTGGGGTCTAAGGAACCAGGTATGAAGCCTTTGCTCTTCAGGAAATATTTGAGTGTGTCATACCAGGCCCGAGGGGCTTGTTTGAGGCCATACAGTGCCTTGTTGAGCTTGTATACCATGTCAGGATGTTTTGGATCTTCAAACCCAGGCGGTTGTGCAACATACACTTCTTCTTCAATCTTGCCATTGAGAAAAGCACTCTTCACATCCATTTGATACAGAAGTATGTTATGATGATTTGCATAGGCCAGCAGTATGCGAATGGCTTCAAGTCTAGCCACAGGAGCAAATGTTTCATCGAAGTCAATGCCTTCCACTTGAGTATATCCTTGAGCAACGAGACGAGCTTTGTTTCTGACAACTTGACCATGCTCATCCTGCTTGTTGCGGTATATCCATTTGGTGCCTATTACATTGTGCTTCCGTGGATCAGGACGCTTAACCAGTTCCCATACATTATTCAGCTCAAATTGTTGAAGCTCTTCTTGCATAGCTTGAATCCATTCAGGTTCCATGAAGGCTTCTTCAACTTTCTTGGGTTCTGTAATTGAGATGAATGCGAAGTGCCCACAGAAATTTGCCAGCCGAGTTGCCTTTGAACGAGTGAGTGGACCGGGTGCATTGATGTTGTCAATTATTCTTTCAATCTGCACTTCATTGGCAATGCGTGGATGTACAGGGCGAAGACTTTGCTCTTGTTGATTAGTGTTTTTGTCGAAAGGAATGTCTTTAGGCTGAGCATTGTCTTCATGTGGATCAGGTGCTGAGATGATAAGTTCTTCTTCAGGATGAGCTTCAGAAGGTATAATCTCTCCAGTTCCCATTAGCTTGATTGATTCACTAGATGGAACTTCATCTAGCACATTTGGCAGTTGCTCTCTTTGTGAACCATTGGTCTCATCGAACCACACATCCACTGTTTCAACCACTTTGTAATGAAAGAGATTGAAGACTCTGTAGGAGTGCGAATCCTTTCCATATCCAAGCATAAAACCCTCATGTGCTTTTGGTGCAAACTTTGAGGTGTGATGTGGGTCCTTGATCCAGCACCTTGCGCCAAATACTCTGAAGTAACTGACATTTGGCTTCTTGCCAGTTAGGAGTTCATAAGATGTCTTGTTCAGAAGCTTGTGAAGATAAACACGATTGATTGTATGGCATGCAGTGTCAATGGCTTCAGGCCAGAATTTTCTTGGAGTCTTTTATTCATCTAGCATCGTTCTGGCCATCTCAATGAGTGTTCTGTTCTTGCGTTCGACGATGCCATTCTGCTGTGGCGTGTACGTGTCAGGACCCTGACTCAATGCCACATCGATCTAGCATGTAACACCTCATATCACTTTGCGGCCTCACGCACGGTATTCCCACGGGTGTCGCCTTACCTTTGCCCGGGACCGTTTGCGTCTTTTGGCACACGTATATGATAGTGTCGCTAGCATCCATATGATAAGGAGCCTGGGCTGACATGGCTAGTCGTAAACCCGAAGTGGCACAGACTTACAGGGACAGGCATCCATGACCCAGCATCGAACGTGTCGGTCATCAGCGAGTGAATCCAGGCTGTAGCACTAGGCTAGCAGGACTCCGGTGAACCGGGCTGTAGCGGGCTAACAGGACTCCGGTATTCATCGCGTGACATTTCCCCGAAGGGACAGACATAGGAACGAGGAAGGACACATGCCGGCCAGCCTAAGTGTCCCGGAGCAGTAGCAAGCTACCATGGCTCGGTGGAAACACTAGGAGACATTTCCCGGTAAGAGAGGCTACCAAGGATAAACAACTAGGTTGTCAGATCCCACACATACCAAGCATTTCAATAACATACACACAATATGCTCGATATGTGCAAATACAACATGGCATCACAACATGACTCTACAACTCAAGTATATATTCAATAGGCTCCGAGGAGCGAGATATTACAAACATGGGTCTTATGACCCAACAATCAGAGCATACAAGTCAAAGCACATGCGGAAGCTTAACATGTCTGAGTACAGACATCTATAAATGAAAAAGGCTGAGAAGCCTGACTATCTACCAATCCTGCCGAGGGCACAAGATCGTAGCTGAGGTAACAAGCTAAACGTCGAAGTCCACGCGAAACTACTAGTGAGACCGAAGTCTCTCTGCAAAAACATAAAATAGGCAAACGTGAGTACAAATGTACCCAGCAAGACTTATATCAGAACTAACTACATATGCATCATTGTCAACAAAGGGATGGTGGGGTTTAACTGCAGCAAGCCAGCTTTGACTCGGTGGCTAACCTGAACTACGACTGCAATGTAACTCTTTTGTGGTGGCGCACACGAGTCCACATATTCACCATATCAATACACCACTATGGATCCGCTCCCGTCTCCCTACGAGAACGCCATCCATAGCACTCACGCTTATCTTGCGTATTTTAGAGTATCCACTTTCAATTGTCTATGAACTGATATAAGCAACCCAGAAGTCCTTTTCCGCGGACACGGCTATTCGAATAGATCATATTAACCCTGCAGGGGTGTACTTCTTCACACACGCTCTCACCACTTACCGCCGTTTACACGACATGTACTCGGCAACCTTCAAGCGGAAGCCCAACGTGGGTGTCGGCCACGGCCTGCCTAAACACTCAAGTCTCTAGTCCAGGTTTATCGCCTATTCGGGTTCCATCCATGAGGAGATCCGGCCGGAGTTTCACTCACAGCCCCAAACGATGTGAACAGGGTTCCCGAGACACCAAACGGGCGCCCGGTACACCGTGCCACGTGCCTACCGCATCACAGCCCACCCCTACGGTCAGCGCTGCCCACGGCCTCCAGCATACTACAAACACCAGAAACTACTTGCAACTCCTGGACAGAGGACAAGGGTGATCAAGAAGCCGAGAGGGTCCATTGGTTTCGGGCCCAATGCGTGGTAGTAGCTGAATCATGGATCACAAACACAGAACTCAGTTCCTGAGGACGGCTGCAATGAGACAACCCACCATGTACTCCTACATGGCCTCTCACCGCTACCTTTACCAAATCGTATTCACACACTTAGCTCACACACAGTAGGACATGTTCACACACCTCTGATTCATCCCCGATGAGTCAGACCTGACTCAACTCTAAGCAGTAGCAGGCATGACAAACAAGCATGAATGAGTAGGCACAACAGGGCTCAAACAACTCCTACTCATGCTAGTGGGTTTCATCTATTTACTGTGGTAATGACAGGTCATGCAGAGGATAAAGGGGTTCAACTACCGCAGCAAGTAACAGATGAATCGATGTTGTCCTAATGCAGTAAAAGAGAGCAGGAGCGAGAGAGTGGGATTGTATCGGAATGAACAAGGGGGTTTTGCTTGCCTGGCACTTCTGAAGATAACATTGAGTCTTCATCAGTGTCAACGATCACATCATCGGTATCGCGTCTATCGAGAGGGGACAAATACCGGCAACACAGAAAGGAACACAATCAATGCAATGCACAATATGATGCATGCTCATGACATGGCAATATGAATGTGTTTTGAGCTAATGCAACTAGCAACAGATTAAATGAAGTTGGTTTGAATACAAGATTCAAATTCAAACTCCATATGTGATTATTTAAATGCCCTTTAATTGATTTGTGCTAAACAGCAGCTATAAGTTGTTCTAACATGCATGAAAATGGTACAGATGGATTCCTTGAATTTTTCTGATAATTTTTCATATATAATTTATTTAATTTGGAGTTACGGTTGAATTTCTATGATTTTTAGAAGTTTTAGGCATTTTCTGGAATTTTCTGATTTATTTTAAATCCAGAAAATCATTTAATGCGTCAGCATGACATCACCTTGACGTCATCCGGTCAACAGGGCAGGTTCAGGTCAAACCTGACCAGTGGGGTCCACTGGTCAGTGACTGGGGCTGCTTAGTGTCGCTGACATGTGGGCCCAGTCAACAGCCACGTCAGCTTAGTCAAAACTGACGCGTGGGGCCACTAGGATTAGTTATAAACTAAGCAGAAACTAATCTAGGATTAATTAGCAGGTGGGGCCCTGCTGTCAGTGTCACAGGGTTAATTAGCAGGGTCATTAGCCCTTAACGACGACGCCACGTCAGCACGCCGGAGACCAGCCGACGGCGACCACAGAACACGGCGGGGGCACGCCGGACTTGCGCTAGAGGCGTCAGTTTGGCGCGCTGAGGGCACCAGGGGATGGCCCTTGCTCTCGCGCATCCAGAGGACCAAGTGGGAGGTCGTGGGGTCGCCGGAACTCATGCCGGCGACGAGCTTTGGCGGCGATGGTGTTCGGTGGTGCTCGGGCGCGTCGCTACGGTGCATCAGTGAGCAAATGGAGAGGCTGGGCAGCACCTGCTAGACATGGGGAGCACTAAGAGCAGCTCAGTGAGGCCAGGGGAGCACGGAGGCTATGCGTGCAGCAGCAATGGCGGACGGTGGCTTCGGTGCTCGTGGGGAACGGCGCTACGGCACGGAGGGGAGCATGCTGAGTTAGGGGAGAGGGTCAGTGACTCACGGCGATGACGAGGGGACGCTCGGCGAGGTCGGGGACGGTCCGGAGCCGGCGAATTTGACGAAGATGGCCGGTGGGTCCGAGGTAGAATACGACGGCGATGGCGGCGATGCAGGGCTTCCGGAGGGCTGTGGATCGGTGGGGAGGAAGAGGGGGTCGAGGCGGAGCTCCTGGGTGCATCGGCGAGGCTAGGGGTGGCCGGTGGCCATGGGTACGGCGACGATGACGGCGAGCTCCGCTCGGTCGCGGGAGGGGAAACAGAGGAGCGAGGGGGAGGGAGGTCCAGAGAGCGAGGGAGAAGTGAGAGGGGGTCGGGGATGTCTCCGTGGCGTCGCGAGGAAGTCGGGGAGGCTGCCACGGCGAAGCATGAGGTGGCCGGCGTCGGCGCGCGTGCGTCCAGCACGCAGCTGCTTCGGGGCGAGGGGGAGGAAGATGACTGGCAGCTGGGCTGCACAGTAACGGGCCGCGCAGAAGCTGGGCCGGCTACAGGTAAGTGACCCAGGTACGGGTCTTTCTCTCTCTCTCTTTTTCTAATTATCTCAGTTTTCTATTATTCTGTAAATTTAGGGCTTTATTAAAAAATACTCAGACACTTTCAAAAATCATGAAACTAATCATGGCTACTGTTTAGAATATATCCAACAGTAAACATTTTAGTTTATGATTATTTGAGCATTTGAAATATTTAATAGCATTTAAATGCCCAAATGAAAATACTATAGGATTTAATTCAGTGACCAAATATGTCCTGCAAAAATATAAACCATTTTTGGTAGATGCTTCCACCTCAAACCAGAAATGTTGAACATTTTTAGAGGACATTTTGAGTTCAATGAAAAAGGTTTTATTTTGACCCTAGTTGAATTCATTTGGTGCTAGGGCTTAGTCAATCCCCATCTCAGGTTTAAATGAAATTTAAACATGATGTAACACTCTAATGCATGCACTAGGCATTGTCAGAACTAGGGATGTGACAACTCACCCCCACTAAACAAGAATCTCGTCTCGAGATTCAAGCGTAGGGTAGGGTGAAGGGGAAACGCAAACTAGCACAATCTTCACTATCCAGGGTGCACTTCAAATGAACGTTGTTTCGATCACCATCTTTGTCTTGTCGTCTTGTTCTGAGAAATCCTGTCAACATGACATGGAGGGAAGAAGGAGACTCTAGAAGGGTCGATCTTCTCGAGGATCGAACAACTCACGGAATGAGACATAGGACCATCTCCCGGGTTGAGACACGGGATACACATCAAGAGGGGTGGAAAGAAACGGATGACGAAGGTTCACTAGGTGGACAACAATTCCACACTTAAGAAGGTGGTAAACGATTGTTCACGCAGCGAGGAGTTGAGTTGCCATGATACCACGACGAAACATCCTGAAGGAGGGTGATTCGTAGATTATTTCCTTAAGTGGCAAAAAGAATTACTTTTGATTCAAAGATCATTGAAACTCTTCATACCAGCCTAAGGCAATTCACAACGATCGTTTGGAGGGGGTCGGTAGAATGGCATACTCGGACTTGGATGATGTGGATTACCTTGTTGAAGACAACGTAATGGATGAATTTTCCTTGCCACCGGAAATGGAAGAGACCCATGGTAGAATGGCACATTGGCGGTGCAAGCTAGGAACAAAATGCAAATGCTAGGAATGATTCTGGTAACTGGGGAAGAACCCAACAATAAAGAGTGAATTCACTGTTTGAATAGGTCATAGCATTGCCCAGGAAACTGAGAGCAAACCCAGTTAGTGCCGATAATAACACGTAGCGCTTGTGCGTGCTCTCAAGAACTTGAGCATTTCCACATTCATCAAGGTTTTACTAATATCCGTGTCAAGGATCCGGTAACACAACTTACTACCATGATGAATGGTGATGGAGGATGCAGATGCAAAGGAAGATAACACCTTCTCAAATTTCACCCTTGGCGGGGCCAAGGAAATAAAATCTGGATGATCGACCGAGAGACATTTAGCACTCCGCTTCTAATGTTCTCCTTGATGTGCTAGTGTAACCCACTCATAGATATGGTTTGATATCTAGAACATCAAGTAAAAAGGTCGGACTTCGGGAGCACTAGAATCCATAAGGAACAGTTACGGAGGTAAATCCTACGAAATCCTTATGGGGAGGTGGCCAACTTCTTCAATCAAGATACTACAATAATAGGTCTTTCAGCTGGGTGGGGCTGGCCACGACATCCACTTTACCAGTTATCGAGGAACCAATATTATAGTTCTTGGGGAAATGTTCCAAACCATCATATCTGCCTGAGATTCAGATCTGGTTGGTGTCAGGATATTCCAGACTCATCGAGTCTAGGAAGAAAAATGAAAGTTTGCAACACAAATCGACGAGATGACGTTGCGAGATTCTCGGGGAATGAACTACGATAGTAAGCTCCAAAACATGAGCTGGTTCTGCTACAACATGTGAACACGATGTCCAAGACAAGCATGACCACAAAGTAGTCTTATAATAAAACACTACCAAGTTCAGGAGGGGAACCATAATCAAGGACATTGAAGTCCTTGCATAAGGCATGCTCTTAAGAAGGAACTTCTTTTCCTTGAACAAATCAATCAGTGGCTTGGTGTGCTCGGAACACATATGGAATGAAGGTTGCAAGTCTCCAAACCATAGAATACTTCGCACATATGCATGACTGACTTGGGAGGATCCCAGAGGAAGCAAAACTAACTTTCTCAAATTCACGGCGGCAACTTTCACCAAATGCACGTGTATAAGAGGAAGTCACTCCTTTCATCAAACAAATACTTCATGAGCTAGCATGAAGAAAATGCTTCAAAAGTTTCCAACACTAACTTAATGTTCAACAAAATCATGGAGGAGATAAGGATGTTGTCAATGGGCTCAACAACAATTCATCTGGGTTTCCTTTTAAAAGGAATTCCATAGTTAAGTGAACAAGTGATAGCATGGGTCAGACCCAAAAGGTATAATGGTGTATACTCGAGGGATCAACCATGAGTAAGACAACATTACGAATATCGTTGGTTCTGGTCTGATTGGATGATAGCCCATACTCCAATCAAAGGTTGGATAAAATGATAGGTCCATTAACTGATCACGAGGTTCAGTCGATGAAAATATCAACTTTCTTCAACACACATACAAGACATCCCTTATAATGAACTATATCGGACAAGCTTCTATCTTCCAACTCTCCAAGTTGATGCATAGCTTAACCAACTAGCTCAGGGGTATCCAACATGGATTCTTGGAGAAAGGGTGGTTTACAGGATAAACCAACTTGATCACGAGCTTAACATAACAGTCAGGTGACAACCTGGTGATACTATCGAGAAGATATTCGGAAAATCACGAACCACCGATATGTTACTAAGCTCGAGAACAATCTCGCTTTTGAGGGCAAGACGATATGATCAAATGAGTGAGGACTTGACAAGATCCTAACTCATCAATCAAAGGGTGCACCGAAATAAGGACTAGGTAGCATAATCAACCTTAGAATGATGATTCAAAACCAACACGCTAAGAATGAAATTATTGTCCATTAACTACCAAGCAACAAGGTTGCTAGGAGTATTGAATTCACACATCACGATTCACTTGTCGGCCTTCCGGTTGCGACAACACGGAAACGAGGGATGAATAATGATGGCGAGAAGTATCACTACATCAAGAATTCACAAGAGCCGGTGCAATCCTCATGAAAATCCTGACATAAGACGGTAATACTTCAGGGTAGAACAGAATCAAAAGCTGGATTAGCAATTTGTTCTGCGGAGCACAACTTCTTTGACCCAATCCTGGATATGGAAGAGGTACTGGAGTTTGTTTCTCCTAGTCATTCCGCGATAGAATGGCTTGACGGACCACAAGAGTAATAGGCATCGATAAAGAACGCACGCATACTCTTGACTATCAATTGATAGACGAGGGTCAGAATGCAACTAAAGAGAGCAACTCAAAGGAACATATAACTTTCTGAGTTGTGGATGCATAGATTAGTATGTCGAACCAAGTTCAACATAATTCCTCCGGATAACCCATGCAGAAAGGTAGAACTGGCAGAACCACAATATATAATGGAGAACTCATCAAGAGCACTCTGGTTGTGATCGTTCAGTTCAACGAGGAACTTCTGCCATAAGTAGTTCATGGTATTTGGAAGAAGAAGATACCACGGACTTCAAGGACTATCGCAAAGGTTACTAATAACCTAAGGGAACTAGCAAACACTATCGACATGAAGTAAGTAGGGTGAATCTCGGGTTCAAGAAGCCCGGAATGGAATACCTACTAACTAAGTGGCATCAAGGGATGCTTACGAGAATGATGGCCAGAATCATCACACTGGGACACAATCATGGCTAAATTACTAGATGATCCCCTAAACACCTAGGGCCATAATAGTAACTCCAACATAATGTCAAGGCAATAGAATACCTCAACTCAACAATTAGTGTGATTGAGCTGGCATAAAGGAGCATCGAAACCAGAGGAAAAGGATTTTGCAAATGCATCAGACTATTTAGAAACCTGGAATGACTCGGACAGCATAACGGCTGTAAATGCTCAGAAAAGATTTGAGACATTCACAAAATTGGTGGCATAACCACTCAGAAGCACAATATCAAGGTTTCGAGATCAACAGTTAACGTACGGAAGTAGTAGGAACTGAACTGAGACTTAAATCCAACAATCTTATAAGTCCACTGATTAGTAACACGTGATCCTAATAGAAAGAAGAGATAGCCTAGTTCTTAATCCCCGTAGAAGAGAAGATGATGACTCAGATCAGAAGGCCATGAGGTATAAGGAGT
The DNA here is from genome assembly GCF_002162155.2 of Triticum dicoccoides. Classification (NCBI taxonomy): domain Eukaryota; kingdom Viridiplantae; phylum Streptophyta; class Magnoliopsida; order Poales; family Poaceae; genus Triticum; species Triticum dicoccoides. Next base: position 551,638,510 of record NC_041382.1, read on the forward strand.
AAAAAGAGCCTTACGTTCCATCCCACAATCAATTCCCCTACATATAACTAAAGAATTTCTAGACTCAACATCGACCAGTTTGGCTTGGTAATCCTATAGGCAGTCAAGCTCTGATACCAACGCTGTCAGGACCCCGACTCAATGCCACATCGATCTAGCATGTAACACCTCATATCACTTTGCGGCCTCACGCACGGTATTCCCACGGGTGTCGCCTTACATTTGCCCGGGACCGTTTGCGTCTTTTGGCACACGTATATGATAGTGTCGCTAGCATCCATATGATAAGGAGCCTGGGCTGACATGGCTAGTCGTAAACCCAAAGTGGCACAGACTTACAGGGACAGGCATCCATGACCCAGCATCGAACGTGTCGGTCATCAGCGAGTGAATCCAGGCTGTAGCACTAGGCTAGCAGGACTCCGGTGAACCGGGCTGTAGCGGGCTAACAGGACTCCGGTATTCATCGCGTGACATTTCCCCGAAGGGACAGACACAGGAACGAGGAAGGACACATGCCGGCCAGCCTAAGTGTCCCGGAGCAGTAGCAAGCTACCATGGCTCGGTGGAAACACTAGGAGACATTTCCCGGTAAGAGAGGCTACCAAGGATAAACAACTAGGTTGTCAGATCCCACACATGCCAAGCATTTCAATAACATACACACAATATGCTCGATATGTGCAAATACAACATGGCATCACAACATGACTCTACAACTCAAGTATATATTCAATAGGCTCCGAGGAGCGAGATATTACAAACATGGGTCTTATGACCCAACAATCAGAGCATACAAGTCAAAGCACATGCGGAAGCTTAACATGTCTGAGTACAGACATCTATAAATGAAAAAGGCTGAGAAGCCTGACTATCTACCAATCCTGCCGAGGGCACAAGATCGTAGCTGAGGTAACAAGCTAAACGTCGAAGTCCACGCGAAACTACTAGTGAGACCAAAGTCTCTCTGCAAAAACATAAAATAGGCAAACGTGAGTACAAATGTACCCAGCAAGACTTATATCAGAACTAACTACATATGCATCATTGTCAACAAAGGGATGGTGGGGTTTAACTGCAGCAAGCCAGCTTTGACTCGGTGGCTAACCTGAACTACGACTGCAATGTAACTCTTTTGTGGTGGCGCACACGAGTCCACATATTCACCATATCAATACACCACTATGGATCCGCTCCCGTCTCCCTACGAGAACGCCATCCATAGCACTCACGCTTATCTTGCGTATTTTAGAGTATCCACTTTCAATTGTCTATGAACTGATATAAGCAACCCAGAAGTCCTTTTCCGCGGACACGGCTATTCGAATAGATCATATTAACCCTGCAGGGGTGTACTTCTTCACACACGCTCTCACCACTTACCGCCGTTTACACGACATGTACTCGGCAACCTTCAAGCGGAAGCCCAACGTGGGTGTCGGCCACGGCCTGCCTAAACACTCAAGTCTCTAGTCCAGGTTTATCGCCTATTCGGGTTCCATCCATGAGGAGATCCGGCCGGAGTTTCTCTCACAGCCCCAAACGATGTGAACAGGGTTCCCGAGACACCAAACGGGCGCCCGGTACACCGTGCCACGTGCCTACCGCATCACAGCCCACCCCTACGGTCAGCGCTGCCCACGGCCTCCAGCATACTACAAACACCAGAAACTACTTGCAACTCCTGGACAGAGGACAAGGGTGATCAAGAAGCCGAGAGGGTCCATTGGTTTCGGGCCCAATGCGTGGTAGTAGCTGAATCATGGATCACAAACACAGAACTCAGTTCCTGAGGACGGCTGCAATGAGACAACCCACCATGTACTCCTACATGGCCTCTCACCGCTACCTTTACCAAATCGTATTCACACACTTAGCTCACACACAGTAGGACATGTTCACACACCTCTGATTCATCCCCGATGAATCAGACCTGACTCAACTCTAAGCAGTAGCAGGCATGACAAACAAGCATGAATGAGTAGGCACAACAGGGCTCAAACAACTCCTACTCATGCTAGTGGGTTTCATCTATTTACTGTGGTAATGACAGGTCATGCAGAGGATAAAGGGGTTCAGCTACCGCAGCAAGTAACAGATGAATCAATGTTGTCCTAATGCAGTAAAAGAGAGCAGGAGCGAGAGAGTGGGATTGTATCGGAATGAACAAGGGGGTTTTGCTTGCCTGGCACTTCTGAAGATAACATTGAGTCTTCATCAGTGTCAACGATCACATCATCGGTATCGCGTCTATCGAGAGGGGACAAATACCGGCAACACAGAAAGGAACACAATCAATGCAATGCACAATATGATGCATGCTCATGACATGGCAATATGAATGTGTTTTGAGCTAATGCAACTAGCAACAGATTAAATGAAGTTGGTTTGAATACAAGATTCAAATTCAAACTCCATATGTGATTATTTAAATGCCCTTTAATTGATTTGTGCTAAACAGCAGCTATAAGTTGTTCTAACATGCATGAAAATGGTACAGATGGATTCCTTGAATTTTTCTGATAATTTTTCATATATAATTTATTTAATTTGGAGTTACGGTTGAATTTCTATGATTTTTAGAAGTTTTAGGCATTTTCTGGAATTTTCTGATTTATTTTAAATCCAGAAAATCATTTAATGCGTCAGCATGACATCACCTTGACGCCATCCGGTCAACAGGGCAGGTTCAGGTCAAACCTGACTAGTGGGGTCCACTGGTCAGTGACTGGGGCTGCTTAGTGTCGCTGACATGTGGGCCCAGTCAACAGCCACGTCAGCTTAGTCAAAACTGACGCGTGGGGCCACTAGGATTAGTTATAAACTAAGCAGAAACTAATCTAGGATTAATTAGCAGGTGGGGCCCTGCTGTCAGTGTCACAGGGTTAATTAGCAGGGTCATTAGCCCTTAACGACGACGCCACGTCAGCACGCCGGAGACCAGCCGACGGCGACCACAGAACACGGCGGGGGCACGCCGGACTTGCGCTAGAGGCGTCAGTTTGGCGCGCTGAGGGCACCAGGGGATGGCCCTTGCTCTCGCGCATCCAGAGGACCAAGTGGGAGGTCGTGGGGTCGCCGGAACTCATGCCGGCGACGAGCTTTGGCGGCGATGGTGTTCGGTGGTGCTTGGGCGCGTCGCTACGGTGCATCAGTGAGCAAATGGAGAGGCTGGGCAGCACCTGCTAGACATGGGGAGCACTAAGAGCAGCTCAGTGAGGCCAGGGGAGCACGGAGGCTATGCGTGCAGCAGCAATGGCGGACGGTGGCTTCGGTGCTCGTGGGGAACGGCGCTACGGCACGGAGGGGAGCATGCTGAGTTAGGGGAGAGGGTCAGTGACTCACGGCGATGACGAGGGGACGCTCGGCGAGGTCGGGGATGGTCCGGAGCCGGCGAATTTGACGAAGATGGCCGGCAGGTCCGAGGTAGAAGACGACGGCGATGGCGGCGATGCAGGGCTTCCGGAGGGCTGTGGATCGGTGGGGAGGAAGAGGGGGTCGAGGCGGAGCTCCTGGGTGCATCGGCGAGGCTAGGGGTGGCCGGTGGCCATGGGTACGGCGACGATGACGGCGAGCTCCGCTCGGTCGCGGGAGGGGAAACAGAGGAGCGAGGGGGGGGGAGGTCCAGAGAGCGAGGGAGAAGTGAGAGGGGGTCGGGGACGTCTCCGTGGCGTCGCGAGGAAGTCGGGGAGGCTGCCACGGCGAAGCAGGAGGTGGCCGGCGTCGGCGCGCGTGCGTCCAGCACGCAGCTGCTTCGGGGCGAGGGGGAGGAAGATGACTGGCAACTGGGCTGCACAGTAACGGGCCGCGCAGAAGCTGGGCCGGCTACAGGTAAGTGGCCCAGGTACGGGTCTTTCTCTCTCTCTCTTTTTCTAATTATCTCAGTTTTCTATTATTCTGTAAATTTAGGGCTTTATTAAAAAATACTCAGACACTTTCAAAAATCATGAAACTAATCATGGCTACTGTTTAGAATATATCCAACAGTAAACATTTTAGTTTATGATTATTTGAGCATTTGAAATATTTAATAGCATTTAAATGCCCAAATGAAAATACTATAGGATTTAATTCAGTGACCAAATATGTCCTGCAAAAATATAAACCATTTTTGGTAGATGCTTCCACCTCAAACCAGAAATGTTGAACATTTTTAGAGGACATTTTGGGTTCAATGAAAAAGGTTTTATTTTGACCCTAGTTGAATTCATTTGGTGCTAGGGCTTAGTCAATCCCCATCTCAGGTTTAAATGAAATTTAAACATGATGTAACACTCTAATGCATGCACTAGGCATTGTCAGAACTAGGGATGTGACAGTACGGGGCTGAGAATTCATGTGTGATGCCCAAGGTATCAAGATATGTATCAAGTCCAATGTTCTTGAATTCAGTGCCATTGTCACTTCTGATGTGCTTTATCTTGGCGCCGTAATTGTTCATAGCTCGATTGGCGAAGCGTCTAAAGACATCCTGCACTTTAGTCTTGTAAAGGATTATGTGCACCCAAGTATATCTAGAGTAATCATCAACAATGACAAAGCCATAGAGGTAAGCAGTAGTGGTAAAAGTTGAGTAGTGAGTGGGACCAAAAAGATCCATGTGAAGTAGTTCGAAGGGTCGAGTAGTGGTCATGATTGTCTTCGAGGGATGTTTGGCCCTCGTCATCTTCCCTGCTTCATAGGCACCGCATAAGTGATCTTTCTTGAACTTGACGCCCTCGATGCCTATGACATGCTTCTTCTTCACAAGGGTGTGGAGGTTCCTCATGCCAGCATGCCCAAGCCTCCCATGCCAAAGCCAGCATTCTGAAGCTTTTGCTAGAAGACATACTGCAAGCTGTGGCCCTGCTGAGAAATCTACCACGTACAAATCATCTTTCCGATACCCTTCAAACACTAGAGACTTGTCAGATTCCATTAGTACCAGGCGACGATATTTTCCAAATATTACGATCATGTTCAAATCGCAAAGCATTGAGACAGATTAAGTTGAATCCAAGGGATTCAACTAGCATGACTTTATCCATGTGTTGATCCCTTGAGATTGCAACTCTACCTAGACCCAATACCTTACTTTTACCAGTGTCAGCAAATGTGACGTGGCTCTTGTCGGATGGACGTAAGGTTGAGTCCATAAGAAGGCTTCTCTTGCCAGTCATGTGATTTGTACACCCACTGTCAATAATCCATTCTGAAGACGCTGGTGTCGTACCCTACAGTGCAGATAGGGGGATAGGCTTCACGAAGAGAATTGTGAAGCAAAAACATTTGACGAGCCAGTGGGTTATGAAAGCTTAGATCCAGGTTAGGACTAATAGGGATAGTAGCATGCGATTCAGGAACGAAGTACATAGTGACGCCATTCGGGCATTTGATCTTGCGCCCTACGAGATGTTTAAGGTCCCCAGCAATAGCGTCAGAAGATTTTGGTTTTCTACTGGAGACCTTTCCCTGCAAAAGAGATTTAAGCTTTCTTAGCCACCCACATCTTCAAGGGTGGCTTAGAAGCAATAAGTCTAAGTGCAGCATCTGAGAATTTTGGCTTTGGAGCCCTAGCAAACAGTCTAGCAGGCGGACAATAGTACTCATAAGAATAGGCAGAATAGTTCTTGGTCATATGAACATGGCAGTTTGATGAACCGCTCTCATATTCATATGCCTGAGTATGGTTTCCCTGCAAAACATTTGCGTTAGTGCGACTCAGGTGAGTCCTCTGTCTGTATGAAGCCTTTGGACCGTATGAAGCCTTTGGTCTGAGGTTTGTCTTCTTCATGTGAGATGTCATGAAGACATTCACAGGAAGATTTTCCAGACACCTTTTCGGAACCCAGATCTTCTTCATAGGTGGTCCATTCCTGCAGTTAGTACCAATGTACCTGGCAAACACTTCACCATTCTGATTCTTAAATAGTACATAGTTTGCATCAAAGGATTCATCAATGATAATGGGGTTAGCACAAGTGAAGCCAGATAGATTGGATGGATCTGCTGAAGGTTCCTTTGCAGGAACCCACATGGTTTTGGGGTACTGCTCAGGTTTCCAGTAAGAGCCATCTGCATTCATTTTCCTTACGAACCCAACACCCTCTTTCCTAGGGTTTCGGTTCAGAATCTGCTTCTTGAGGACATCACATAATGTCTGATGCCCTTTAAGACTTTTGTACATCCCTGTTTCAAGCAATGTCTTCAACCTAGCATTCTCATCAGCAATAGCGGTGGTATCCTCAGCAGAGGGGTTAGTTACCACATCAATAGTTGAAGATATTGCAGTAGCAGTAGCAGTGGAACATTCAGCAACAGAAGTAGCATTATCACGCTCAATGCATTTAAGACATGGTGGTTCAAATCCTTCCTGAGCGGAACTGATCTGTTTGGCGCGAAGTGACTCGTTTTCCTTTTGAAGATCTTCATGAGCCACTCTCAATTTCTCAAGATCTTGCTTCCTTTGAAGATAATCATCGGAAAGCTTTTCATGAGTTGTTGAGAGAGTATCATGACGACTTTCAAGTTCCTGATACTTAATGTGAAGATTTTTTATGTCTTCAATTAAGGATTCAGATCGAGTCATTTCAGCACCCAACAGATCATCACTTCTGTCTAACAGTTTTTGAATATGTTCCATAGCTTTTTGTTGTTCAGTTGCAATTTTAGCAAGTGTTTTGTAGCTGAGTTTTGAATCACAATCAGAGTCATCGTCACTAGATGTTTGATAGTGAGTAGTGCGTGTGTTTACCTTGGCACCGCGTGCCATGAAGCAATAGGTAGGAGCGGAGTAGTCCTTGTCATTTGCATCGGTGTCAGTGATGAAGTCATTGTCTTCAGTGTTGAAGATGGACTTGGCGACGTATGCTGTAGCCAGACTTGCAATGCCAGAATCAGACTCCTCCTCAGACTCCACCTCTGCCTCCTCAGAAGCGGACTCCTCCTCTGAATCCATTTCCTTGCCAACAAACGCACGTGCCTTGCCAGATGAGCTCTTCTTGTGTGATGAAGACTTTGAGGAAGACTTGGAAGAAGACTTTGAGTATTTCTTCTTCTTCTTGTCATCAGAGTCATATTCCTTGCTCTTCTTCTTCTTTCTGTTCTCATTGTCCCACTGTGGACACTCAGAGATGAAGTGTCCAGTTTTCTTGCACTTGTGGCATGTTTTATTCTTGTAGTCATGAGCAGAAGCTTCATCATTCCTTGAGCTTGATCGTGAAGACTTTCTGAAGCATTTCTTCTTGGTGAATTTTTGGAACTTCTTCACAAGCATTGCAAGTTCCCTTCCAATGTCTTCAGGATCATCAGAACTGCTGTCAGATTCTTCTTCAGATGAGGAAACAACTTTTGCCTTCAAGGCACGAGTTCGCCCATAGTTTGGACCATAGATATCTCTTTTCTCAGAAAGCTGAAACTCATGTGTGTTGAGCCTCTCAAGTATGTCAGACGGATCGAGTGTCTTGAAATTAGGACATTCTTGAATCATCAGGGCTAGGATGTCAAATGAACTATCAAGTGATCTCAGCAGCGTCTTGACGACTTCATGTTTGGTGATCTTAGTAGCGCCGAGGGCTTGAAGCTCATTTGTGATGTCAGTGAGTCTGTCAAATGTGTGTTGGACATTCTCATTGTCATTTCGCTTGAAGCGGTTGAAGAGGTTGCGAAGGACACTGATTCTCTGATCTCTCTGGGTTGAGATGCCTTCATTGACCTTGGAGAGCCAGTCCCAGACCAGCTTGGATGTCTTCAAAGCACTCACACGGCCATACTATCCTTTGGTCAGATGACCATAGATGATATTCTTGGCAGTAGAGTCCAGTTGAACGAATTTCTTGACATCAGCGGCAGTGACACCTTCTCCAGCCTTGGGAACACCGTTCTCGACGACATACCATAGGTCGACGTCAATGGCTTCAAGATGCATGCGCATCTTATTCTTCCAGTAGGGATATTCAGTTGCATCGAAGACGGGGCACGCAGCGGAGACTTTAATTATCCCTACAGTCGACATAGCTAAAACTCCAGGTGGTTAAACTGAATCACACAGAACAAGGGAGCACCTTGCTCTGATACCAATTGAAAGTGCGTTATATCGACTATAGGGCGGGGGGTGAATAGGCGATTTTTATGAAAGTCTTCAAAACGTGTAAGTTATGAAGACAAACAGTAGAGATATGCCTATTACTATGCAGCAGAAGGTAGACTATACTAGGCAAGCCATGGTCAAGTATTCAACAGAGTGAAAGCACAATGACAAATAGATGCAGTGTAGTAAGGATCAGGTAGGAAGATATTATGAAGCCAAACAGAACATACATTCACGTTGTGAAGACAAAAGATAGAGCAAACATGCAATGACTTCACAACGAGTAACAGTAAGTAAAGGGAAGTGAAGATGAAACCAATGACTCGTTGAAGATAATGATTTGTTGGACCAGGTCCGGTTGCTGTGACAACTGTACGTCTGGTTGGAGCGGCTAGGTATTTAAACTTTAGGACACACAGTCCCGGACACCCAGTCCTGAACACGCAGCTCAGGACACCCAGTCCTCACCATATTCTCCTTGAGCTAAGGTCACACAGACCTCGCCCAATCACTCTAGTAAGTCTTCAAGGTAGACTCCCAAACCTTCACAGACTTCGTTCACCGGCAATCCACAATGTCTCTTGGATGCTCAGAACGCGATGCCTAACCGGCTGGAGGATGCACAGTCCTCAAGTGTAATAAGTCTTCAGATCACTCAGACAGGAAGACTTAAGTGATGCCCAATTCTCTCTGGCTCTGGGTGGTTAGGGCTTTATCCTCGCAAGGTATTCTCTCTCTTAAAGGATTCGAGGTGGGTTGCTCTCAAATGACAAAAGCCGTGCACTGAATCTGAGCAGCCAACCGTTTATGATTGTAGGGGGTGGGCTATTTATAGCCACTAGGCAACCCGACCCGATTTGTCCGAAATGACCATGGGTCACTAAGGAACTGACGCGTGTTCCAACGGTCAGATTTCAAACTCACACTGCAACTTTACTTGGGCTACAAGCAAAGCTGACTTGTCCGACTCTAGACAAGATTAGCTCTCATAGTCTTCACTCGAAGACATAGGTTTTTAATTAGGAATAACTTCAGTCATTCTGACTGGTTCTCTTGGACCCCACTTAACAGTACGGTGGTTCCTATGACTCAACACAAATGAAAATAAACTACGAAGGATCTAAGTCTTCGAGCTCCATAGGCTTCATGTGGTGTCTTCTCTTGTCATAGTCTTCAATGTGAATATCTTCATATACCACCTTTGTCTTCAATGTCTTCATACATTTTTAGGGGTCATCTCTGGTAGGAAAACCGAATCAATGAGGGATTTCTACCTGTGTTATCCTGCAATTCTCACAAACACATTAGTCCCTCAACTAGGTTTGTCGTCAATACTCCAAAACCAACAAGGGGTGGCACTAGATGCACTTATAGGATATCACAATATCTCTTATTTAATTAATGCATCTATATATTTGGTAAAGGGTGGAAGGCTCGGCCTTATGCCTGGTGTTTTGTTCCACTCTTGGCGCCCTAGTTTCCGTCATATCGGTGTTATGTTCCCGGATTTTGCGTTCCTTACGCGGTTGGGTAATAATGGGAACCCCTTGACAGTTCGCCTTGAATAAAACTCCTCCAGCAATGCCCAACATTGGTTTTACCATTTGCCACCTAGCCTTTTCTTTCCCTTGGGTTTTGTAGACTCAAGGGTCATCTTTATTTTAACCCCCCCCCCCGGGCCAGTGCTTCTCTAAGTGTTGGTCCAACTGAGCGATGTCCGGAGCTACCAGGGGCAACTCTAGGCTGGCCCACCCGACGTCTTGCTCATCTGGTGTGCCCTGAGAACGAGATATGTGCAGCTCCTATCGGGATTTGTCGGCACATCTGGGTGGCTTTGCTAGTCTTGTTTTACCATTGTCGAAATGTCTTGTAACCGGGATTCCGAGTCTGATCGGGTCTTCCCGCTAGAAGGAATATCCTTTATTGACCGTGAGAGCTTGTGACGGGCTAAGTTGGGACACCCCTGTAGGGATTTGAACTTTCAAAAGCCGTGCCTGTGGTTATGGGAAGATGGGAATTTGTTAACGTCCGGTTGTAGAAAACCTGAAGTTGACCTTAATTAAAATGCACCAACCACGTGTGTAGCCATGATGGTCTCTTCTCGGCGGAGTCCGGGAAGTGAACACGGTGTTGGAGTTATGCTTGACGTAGGTTGTTCTAGGATCACTTCTTGATCATACTTTTATCGACCGTGCTTTGCCTTCTCTTCTCGCTCTCATTTGCGTATGTTAGCCACCATATATGCTAGTCGCTTGCTGCAGCTCCACCTCATACCTTTTGCCTTACCCATAAGCTTAAATAGTCTTGATCGCGAGGGTGTGAGATTGCTGAGTCCCCGTGACTCACAGATACTTCCAAAACCAGCTTGCAGGTGCCGATGAGTCTGTGCAGATGACGCAACCAAGCTCAAGGAGGAGCTCTATGACGATCTTGTCCGTTATGTTGTTTCGTTCTAGTTGGTCAGTAGTGGAGCCAAGTTGGGGTCGATCGGGGACCTTGTCGCATTTGGGGTTCTTCTTTTATTTTGGTTCCATAGTCGTACCTTGATTGTATGTGGATGTTGTAATGCTTTATTCGTGTAATTGTGTGAAGTGGCGATTGTAAGCCAACTATGTATCTCTTTCCCTTATGTATTACATGGGTTGTGTGAAGATTACCTCACTTGCGACATTGCTTTCAATGCGGTTATGCCTCTAAGTCGTGCTTCGACACGTGGGAGATATAGCCGCATCAAGGGTGTTACACAGGGTCCTCTGGTTGTGGAGAAGGGCTGCTGACCTCCTTTATGGATTTTCGCAGTTCCTGCTGCTAGGTGGCAAGGTGAATACTTACGACTAAGAATGCTGGAAAAATGGGAGCAGGGAAATATAGCTTACCCAGCTTGGAGGATTGTACATAGAGAATCCATCCCGTGGCTTGATGCAGGTGAACTCCTCTTCCTCACCCTTGAACAGTTCAGACAGAATCTTCGCTAGAGCGGCAACATTGTCCGGACCCTTACGCCCGCAGTGGGTGGCGTCATCCACCCCGTTATAACACCACAAGGGGTGCCCACGATATTGGAGTGGCTGCACTCCCCGCATTATGCAAATCGACATAACTTCGATTATTGTCAATCCAGATCGAGCTAGTGCTTTGATCCGGTTCATCAGATAGATGACTTCTCCATTGTCTTCCGCCTAGGGGCTCTGTGGGCGCCAACTTCGGCGCTTCTTCAGAGGAGCATTGTTGGACTCGGGTAGACCCCGCCGAACAGGGTCCAGAAGGGGGACGTCCTCCATATAAGACCATTTCGACGGCCAGTCTTCGGACGACTTCTTCTGGGTATCGGACAGGTATCCGGTATCGGCGATGCGCCATATTTCGGCTCCGCCCACTTGATAAAGTGATTCCCTCTGTGTGCAAGGGACAAGGCAGAATAGCCTTTTCCATAGCTCAAAGTGAGCCTCACAGCCCAGGAACAACTCGCAGAGAGCAACATAGCTGGCAATCTGTAGGATGGAGGCAGGGGTGAGATTGTGTAGTTGGAGGCCGTAGAACTCCAGGAGCCCGCGAAGGAACGGATGAATTGGAAATCCGAGTCCCCTTAGTAAGTAAGGAACAAGGAAAACCTGTTCCCCCATGGAGGGACATGGAAAGTTCTTCGCTTGCTCCCCGCCATTATAGGTGGCGAGCCAGGCTCGAACGGGCACCATGTACGCTGGAGGGAGAAATCCCTTAGTCTGCAGCTCGACTAATCGACTGTGTGGGACTAAACACCTCTCCCAATCACTTGGCTTAGGGCTACGGGGGCGGGAGGAGGAGCTGCGGAGGTCGGCCATGCTGGAATGGATATTTCCGAAGCACGCTCTGATGAATTCTCGCTGGGGGAGGATGATATGGATTGGATCTAAGAATCCCCATCCCTTTAATAGACAATTTATTTATCTGGCTAGGGGGGCGAATGTAAAAACGCCCTGGCGTCTCGTATTCATTCGACGCGTGGGAGATAGCCCTTATTGGGCACAGAAGCCAAGAGGTTCAACATTTATGGAGTCGGACACTACTTACGAACACTTGAAAGTTGGAGAAGAACCCGCCTTGCAATGCCGAAGACAACACTGCGCGCCGGACTCATCGTCATTGAAGCCTGGTTCGGGGGCTACTGAGGGAGTCCTGGATTAGGGGGTCTCCGGACAGCCGGATTATATCCTTTGGCCGGACTGTTGGACTATGAAGATACAAGATTGAAGACTTCGTCTCATGTCCGGATGGGACTCTACTTGGCGTGGAAGGCAAGCTAGGCAATACGGATATGTATATCTCCTCCTTTGTAACCGACCTTGTGTAACCCTAGCCCTCTCCGGTGTCTATATAAACCAGAGGGTTTTAGTCCGTAGGACAACATACAATCATACCATAGGCTAGCTTCTAGGGTTTATCCTCTCCGATCTCGTGGTAGATCTACTCTTGTACTACCCATATCATCAATATTAATCAAGCAGGACGTAGGGTTTTTACCTCCATCAAGAGGGCCCGAACCGGGGTAAAACATCATGTTCCCTGCCTCCTGTTAGCATCCTCCTTAGACACACAGTTCGAGACCCCCTACCTGAGATCCGCCGGTTTTGACACCGACAATAGGTATCGCAGCATAGGCATAGCAAAAGAGCGAGCATCTAGCAAGCAAAGATAGAAGTGATTTCGAGGGTATGGTCATCTTGCCTGCAAAGTTCTCTGAGAAGATGAAAAGCTTGATCCTCGTAAATGTACTCAACGGGCTCCTCGAACACGAACTCGTCTCCCGGCTCTACCCAAAGCAAGAACACAAGCAAAGGGAGACACAATCAACCACGTGCAATGCACAAGCAACATGATGCAAAACATGGCATGATATGCGGGATGCGATATGCGATGCATATGCATGATTCGAAAAGGAATTATTGAACCTGGCCTCAACTTGGAAATCCAAGGGAGCCACTGGAAAGAGGAGTTGATTTCGGTCGAAATCGATATGAAGATCACCGGAATCGGATGCACGGTTTGCAAATGGCAAGCAAAACAAATATGGCACCGATCCGCGATTAACAGCACGAGACCATCTAAATGCATCAAGAACAAGCCACTTCACTCTAACATAGCAACAAAATACATGGCAGGGATCCACTCAAGATGCTTGACAAAAGATGAACACTGAGCTACAGCTAATTCACTCAATAGCAGGTTCAAACAAGCATGGCAAAAGTGCAAAAGATAACAGGTTACAGACTTGGTGAAATTAACAACATGTCAGGAATTTAACATCAGGAAGCAATGTTTAGAGCAAGATAACAACATGCTGCAGGAACATATCATGGCAAAGCAAAGCATGGTGTGAAGCTACTCAAAGCATATAACAAAAGTCCCTTACTGACCATAAGCCAAAAGGGATCAGTAAATACAATGGCAACCATGTGAACATAGCAAATATCGTTAACAGATTCAGACTTAGCAGAAAACTGGAACATGGCAAAATAGATATCAAGTAGGCATGTTTACGAGGTCGATGCACTCACCACAAAGCATTGCATGATAAACTAAGCATACACCCAGCAAGTAGACATGGCATAGAAGCTAAACATGGCAAGAACAACAACATAGCATGCATGGATCAACTACAACAAGCTCGGCAAAATTGAATAACATGTAAACAATCTGCCAGGAACATTTTATAGCAAAAGTAGATCTCGATTGACTCAAGCTAGGGTGCTCCATAATTGCAAACAAGACATGGATGGACAGAGCGCAACAATATCTACAAAACATCCTTACTGATCATGCTCAAAAGAGACATGGATCACTCTGTAGCAGCAAGGATACATGGCATAAAAATATTAACAGGGCAAAGACTTAGAAGATTTCCAAGTCCCCGAAATCAGCAACATTACGAGAGCTACTTTGCCTGCTTATGCTAGTCACCACACTGATCACAAAAATACATGGCATACACCCCTGTAAATATGACATGTCATACTTCAAAACACATATAGGGCTCAAGTTCATAGGAGGCACACATCAATCAAGGCAAAAATGACAAATGTCCAATTACTGATATGAATCTGAAACTAACATAAACTAGCACTCTTCCAACAGCATTTAGGGCATCAAGATGAGCTCAAATGAACATGATGCAATGCGATGAAATGAAGTACTCGTCGAGAAGAACATTTCGATGTGCTACATGCCCAAAACGGAGCAACGGTTGATGAGATATGATGCTGATGAACAATGCAAAAAGTTACTGGGACTTTGTCGTCTGAACACTGAGCGTCAAGTAGTAAAAGTCGCACGGGGGCGGAGGATAGCTGGGCGCTCACCATGGGCCTGGCCTAGTTCAGCTGAGAGGCGGCGCGGGCCGTAAGAAGCGGGCCGAGGCTGGAGGTAGGCCGGACGCGGTGCGGGGCCCACGGGGCTGATTCCTCATCCTCCTCCCGATCCGATCGGGAGCGAGAGGCAGGGCGGCGGCGGCGCACCATGGAGCTCCGGCGAGAACGCTCGAGGACGGCGGGGAGGCCGGGATCGACGACAGGCGGCAGATCCGGTGAGGTCTGGCCCATCTGGTGACGAGCAAGAGGGCAGCGGCGCCGTGTGGACGACAAGGAGCTCGGGCGGCGAGGACACGAGAGCACGGTGCTCCGGCAAGGTTGCAGGCGGTGGCGGAGAACTTCGGCGAAGGGTGGCGCGCGGGCGCGGTGGCCGTCGAGCGGCGTCTGCAGCGAGAGGAGGGCGAGGGGGCGCTGTAGAGGGCCGGATCCGGGCCGGGACAGCGCGGCGGCGAGGTAGGGGACTCCGGGCACGGCGCGGCGGCCGCGGGGTCGAGGGACGGCGAGGTCGGGGCAAGGCGGCGGAGTTCGGTGATGGTAGCGGCGGCCGGAGCGGCAGGGTCGCGACGGAGGTGGCGGAGCGCGGTGCCGGCGCGGGAGGAGAAGCGGCGCGGGCGCGGGCATCGGTCGGCGGCGGCTTGGGCCGGGGAGGGCCCCGCGCGAGCTGCGGTGGGCCACGGCGGGAGGCGACCGGTGGTTGTCACGCGGCGGCAGGCGGTTGGCCGCGGACGTCTCGTCCGGCGCGGGCGGACGTTGTCCGGCGCGCCGCGGGGGAAATTTAGGGTTAGGGGGAGAGGAGACCCGAGATTTTCGGGGAGAGATCTATATATAGAGGTAGGAGGAGCTAGGAGGCTCCAAATTGAGCACGGTTTTTGGCCACGTGGTCGTGGTCGAACAATCTAGATGATGGAGGAGGTTTAGGTGGGTTTTGGGTTACTTTGGAGAGGTGTTGGGCTGCAACACACACGAGGCCTTTTCGGTTCCCCGGTTAACCGTTGGAGTACCAAACGAAGTCCAAATGGCACGAAACTTGACAGGCGGTCTACCGGTAGTATACCAAGGCCGCTTGCAAGTCTCTGTCCAATCCGAGAATGTTTAACACCCGCACACGAAAAGAGGTAAAAGGGGGCACCGGATGACAAAGGAGTGCTAGATTGCAAAACGGACAATGGGGAAAATGCTCGGATGCATGAGACGAACATGTATGCAAATGCGATGCACATGATGACATTATATGAGATGCATGACACGCAAGCACATGACAAGGCAACAACAGCGAATAACTGGACGACACCTGGAACATTGGTCTCGGGGCGTTACAACACTCCACCACTACGAGAGGATCTCATCCCAAGATCTAGAATGGCACTGGAAGAGGAAGATAAACGGTAAAACTAAGTTGCTTCTTTGACAAACAAGTGAAACCAAAGAACCTTGAAAAGGTTAAACCAATTCGAGAAAAGAATGCAACAGAGATGAACGAAGTTGAAAGCACTCCGATAGAAAAGAGGAACAAGGAAGAACAAATTCGGACAAAACTTCGGTTGAAAAGAAATGCAAGGCTTGATAAGGCGAAAAGAACTTGAGCAAAAGGGCACAACACTCTGGTTAAATGGATAAGCATGAAAAAACACCATTCGATATGATGAGAGAAAAGAGCAACATCACGAAGCCTCCGGAAGAAATGAAAGAATGGAATGTAATGAACGGAGGAGAAAAAACAAGGTCTTAAGAGAGCACGCTTACAACAAAAGCTAGAACGGAGTTGTTGGGTTATCAACAACGAAACAAATAAACTTGTAGTGGGCTTATGGAAAACATCTCAAAACTGAGGTGAAATTCTGCCACTAACGAAAAAACAATAGATTGGATTGATATCAACAAGGAGACGAGAAGCTTATTTCACCGAGAGGGTAAAAGAAGAACTTGGGTCGTTTATAAGCACCATAAATAGCAACAATCCTTAGGGAAGGCTTTAGGTGAAATATAACCCAAGATAACTCCAATGACGAGATTGATGGATTTAAAATATCTCATTCTTGATAACTTGTGAGTCATGAAACACGAAGGAAAATTATCAAGAATGACCTAACACCACTTCAAAAGATAAGGTAAAAAGAATTGCACTCGGGATTGCAAGATGAAGAATACATGAGCTCCTCTGAAAAGAATCTCAATGAACACTTCGAAAAGGAATTAAATCCTTGATGAACCATCATGTAGAGCCTCCATGAAGAACTCCGGTAACAAAAGAAATGACCAATCGAAATGAAAGAGAAGTAGAAAACACAAGGTGAAAACCTTGCAATGATTTAGATGAATCTCCGTGGTGATGTAATTGCGAGAGCTAGGAACTCCGGGAAAAGAAATGATAAAGCATTTCAAACCGAGAATGTGATATGAAGAACCTCCAGAATAAGGAATTGAATTCACTCGATGAAACAAGAATAAGAATTACATTATGCTTATCCTTCACCAATTAAATTGATGACCAACAATGGATTTGGCATACTACTTATTCTCGTAGCAAGGATTAGAAGAGATATAGCGCAAACTTGAGAAGGTCTTCAATGATCCACCGGTAGGATTTGAAAGAACGAAAGAATTGATATGATAATGAAGGAAGAGAAATCTTGAATGAACCACCGTAAGAATTGGAAATGAAAATAGCAAAGACACAATACACCGGGAACAATTGGAAAACGAAAGAAGATACTAGAGAGAACTTAGATACATGAGTACGAATAGATCATGAGCTGATAAGAGAATACTTGAATGACGCACCGGTAAGATTTGGACAAACGAGAGCTGAAGGATGAGAATGAATAAATCTTTCGAAATGATGGGCTCTAGAGAAACAAACTGAAAAGACTCCTGAATTGCACCGGATAGGTGAAAAGAATTCTCACAATCGAAAACAATTATGAGAGGATGGCAACAAGCTAGCACCATGAATCTTCGAGAGAATGGACAAGTTTTGAGGAAAAACTCTTCTTCGGTCTTCAAAATCTGAGAATGACGATGAGAAACACCACCAAATTGTTGAGATACTCCGGGATGAAAATTAGAAAGGTTGAACCGACGATGAAAAGAAATTGAGAGATCTTGGAGAAACACATCTGACTGATGAAAATTCAATCTTATGTCAAACTTTGAAAGATTTGAGAATAGCTCTGGGAAAAATTAGAAGAGTCAGGTAAGATCCTGGGAAAAGACCTGTGGGTTAGGGCCCACTCAAAAGAAACACCGTAGAACGATTTAAAAGAGAGAATGCATCGGTTGAGTTAAATGGCTTGAATAAGATAACAACCTCGAAACAGGTTGAACTGGTCTTAAGTGAAAAGACGAGCCTTCTGAGATATCTTAAGCACTTTGGGACAATAGAATAGCGAGAGGTGAACGATTAAGAATTGCACCGGCATGAGAAAGCATTGAAACCACCGGAGAAGAAAAAGTATGCAGAATATTGAACTTGTAGCTTCCTTAGCATCTTCATGAGAATCACCGGATAAGAACATGAAGGAAAAGAATGGAGGGACTTCACATGAATAAAAGGATACTTGATTAAAGAATCCGAGTCATTGAAGAAAAAGGGTGGGTGGGCGGGAAAAAACAAAAGGCAGCTTGGGACGAATGAAACAAACAACGTTGAGAAGACTTGGAGTTGATCTTACGGATGAGACAAATGATAGGATCGTCTTGAAGAGAATCGCACCGGCTGACAAGGATTGACATGACAAACTCGATGATCGAGAAGGATTAGCATCCACATAGAAATGTGAGGACATCGCTTAGGAAAAGGTATGGAATCAACATTTGACTTTGAAGCAACTCGAATACGACAACTCAAAACAAAACCAAGGATTGGCTTGCAGAATAAGCCGGAACAAACATATGATAGAGATTTCATCTGAAGTTTTCATGGTGGGGCCTACACGGGCTCGATCGTACAGCACCATCATGTACAAGGCAGTGCCCATGACATACGAAGCGTCCCCGAGTCAGCATAGCCAAGGACTCTTTAAGACACAACGAGACCATTGTAAAACCAACCGTGGATAGGTGGACCACTAGACGTCGAACCCCAATTTCATAGCATACATCTGTCGGAAAGATATCCTAAGAGCTACTTGAATTCCCCCTTATAAACTCCCGAAACTTTCCGGTTATGCAATCAGGTGTTGGGGATACAGGGGAAGCATAATATCTCACCCAAAACTAGCAAATCCTACATCCAGCTATATCCATCCTTTAACACATAACCAAGAAACCTTCGGAAATCATTTACCTCAACCTTCGAAAAGCATCCGTTATACGAGTTATGGCAATACTCCCGAACTCCCGCCCAGTACTGGGTGGCGTCGAGGTTATCTCACCAACAACTGCATAAAAGAGATTTTCGATGTCGGTAAAACTCAGGTATTCCAGAATTGCAACGATAAAATTGTGACGACAACACCTCGGAGATCAACTCCCCGTGACACTGCCACAACCCCTAAATGTCAGGAGGCAACAAGAACAATGTTCTCGTTACAAAACCATCAGAACGATTCCAAGATACCCGCGTGTTCCTAAATTTTTTAGTGAAATTTGAGAAGAGAAGTGTCAAAACTCTATGTCAGGATGCCTCACCAGAGCGACGAAGGGACAGAGGAGTAAAAAGAATCCCACTCTCTGATATATATAATCCTAAATGACTCAAAACATTTTTCTAGACTCAACAATGCCAACGATTCAATCAAGAAGGGGGCTCCTAAGGTCGGGTAAGGCTCTAATATCAACTTGTAACGCCCTCGATGCGGCTATATCTCCCACGTGTCGAAGCACGACTTAGAGGCATAACCGCATTAAAAGCAATGTCGCAGGTGAGGTAATCTTCACACAACCCATGTAATGAATAAGGGAAAGAGATACATAGTTGGCTTACACTCGCCACGTCACACAAATAGCATAAATATCATTACATTCATCCAGTTACACTCAAGGTCCGACTACAGAACCAAAATAAAGATAAACCCCAAATGCAACAATGTCCCCGATCGCCCCAACTGGGAACCACTACTGATCATCTAGAAAGGAAACGTAGTATCGTCCTGAGTCCTCATCGAACTCCCACTTGAGCTCAGTTGAATCCCCTAGAGCGGTATCATCGGTCCCTGCATCTGGTTTTTGGAAGTAATCTGTGAGTCACAGGGACTCAGCAATCTCACACCCTCGCGATCAAGACTATTTAAGCTTATAGTAAGGGTAAAAGTATGAGGTGGAGCTGCAGCAAGCGACTAGCATATATGGTGGCTAACATACGCAAAAGAGAGCGAGAAGAGGAGGCAAAGGCACGATCGATGAGCTATGATCAAGAAGTGATCCTAGAACAACCTACGTTCAAGCATAACACGAGACCGTGTTCTCTTCCTGGACTCCGCCGAAAAGAGACCATCACGGCCACACACGCTGTTGATTCATTTTAATTAAGCTTAGGTTAAGGTTTTTTACAACCGGACATTAACAAATTCCCATCTACCCATAACCGTGGGCACGGCTTTCGAAAGATCAAATCCCTGCAGGGGTGTCCCAACTTAGCCCATCACAAGCTCTCACAGTCAATGAAGGATATTCCTTCTCCCAAGACAATTCGATCAAACTCGGCATCCCGGTTACAAGACATCTCGACAATGGTAAAACTAAACCAACAAAGCCGCCCGAATGTGCCGATAAATCCCGATAGGAGCTGCACATATCTTGTTCTCATGGCACACTCGGATAGGTGAATCTACGAGTAAAACCAACCCTCGAGTTGCCCCGAGGTGGCCCCGCAGGCTGCCCGTTTCGGACCAACACTCAGAGGAGCACTGGCCTAGGGGGGTTTAAATAAAGATGACCCTCGGGCTCCGGAAACCCAAGGGAAAAAGAGGCTAGGTGGCAAATGGTAAACCAAGGTTGGGCATTGCTGGAAGAGTTTTATTCAAGGCGAACTGTCAAGGGGTTCCCATTATAACCCAACCGTGCAAGGAACACAAAATCAAGGAACATAACATCGGTATGACGGAAACTAGGGCGGCCAGAGTGGAACAAAACACCAGGCATAAGGTCGAGCCTTCCACCCTTTACCAAGTATATATGTGCATTGAGATAAACAGGATATAATAATGATATCCCAACAATAAACATGTTCCAACAAGGAACAAACTCCAATCTTCACCTGCAACTAGCAACGCTATAAGAGGGGCTGAGCAAAGCGGTAACATAGCCAAACAATGGTTTGCTAGGACAAGGTGGGTTAGAGGTTTGACATGGCAATATGGGAGGCATGATAAGCAAGTGGTAGGTATCGCAGCATAGGCATAGCAAAAGAGCGAGCATCTAGCAAGCAAAGATAGAAGTGATTTCGAGGGTATGGTCATCTTGCCTGCAAAGTTCTTCAAGAAGATGAAAAGCTTGATCCTTGTAAACGTACTCAACGGGCTCCTCGAACACGAACTCGTCTCCCGGCTCTACCCAAAGCAAGAACACAAGCAAAGGGAGACACAATCAAACAATGTGCAGTGCACAAGCAACATGATGCAAAACATGGCATGATATGCGGGATGCGATATGCGATGCATATGCATGATTCAGAAAGGAATTATTGAACTTGGCCTCAACTTGGAAATCCAAGAGTGACACTGGAAAGAGGAGTTGATTTCGGTCGAAATCGATATGAAGATCACCGGAATCGGATGCACGGTTTGCCTATGGCAAGCAAAACAAATATGGCACCGATCTGTGATTAACATCACAAGACCATCTAAATGCATCAAGAACAACAAGCCACTGCACTCTAACATAGCAACAAAATACATGGCAGGGATCCACTCAAGATGCTTGACAAAAGATGAACACTGAGGTCTGGCCCGTCCGGCGACGAGCAAGAGGGCGGTGACGCCATGGGGACGGCAAGGAGCTCGGGCGGCGAGGACACGAGAGCAAGGTGCTCCGGCGAGGTTGCAGGCGGTGGTGGAGAACTCCGGCGAAGGGTGGCGCATGGGTGCGATGGCCGTCGAGCAGCGTCTCCGGTGAGAGGAGGGTGAGGGGGCGCCAGAGAGGGCCGGATCCGACCGGATCCGGGTCGGGACGGCGCGGCGGCGAGGTAGGGGACTCCGGGCACGGCGCGGCGGCCGCGGGGTCGAGGGACGGCAAGGTTGGGGTGAGGCAACGGAGTCAGAGCGGCAGGGTCGCGGCGGAGGCGGCGGAGCGCGGCGCCGGCGCGGGAGGAGAAGCGGCGCGGGGGTCGGTCGGCGGC
>NC_041382.1:551660903-551675186 GCF_002162155.2 Triticum dicoccoides
CAGGAGGCGAACGGCGGTTGCCACGTGGTGGCAGGCGGTTGGCCGCGGTCGTCTCGTCCGGCGCGGGCAGACGTTGTCCGGCGCGCTGCGGGGGAAATTTTAGGGTTAGGGGGAGAGGAGACCCGAGATTTTCGAGGAGAGATCTATATATAGAGGTTGGAGGAGCTAGGAGACTACAAATTGAGCATGGTTTTCAGCCACGTGATCATGATCGAACGATCTAGATGATGGAGGAGGTTTAGGTGGGTTTTCGGCCACTTTGGAGAGGGGTTAGGCTGCAACACACACGAGGCCTTTTCGGTTCATCGGTTAACCATTGGAGTACCAAACAAAGTCCAAATGGCACGACACTTGACAGGTGGTCTACCGGTAGTATACCAAGGCTGCTTGGCAAGTCTCGGTCCAATCTGAGAACGTTTAACACCCACACACGAAAAGAGGTAAAAGGGGGCACCGGATGACATAGGAGCGCCGGATTGCAAAACGGACAACGGGGAAAATGCTCGGATGCATGAGAAGAACATGTATGCAAATGTGATGCACATGATGACATGATATGAGATGCATGACACGCAAGCACATGACAAGGCAACAACAACGAATAACTAGACGGCACCTGGCACATCGGTCTCGGGGCGTTACACACTACCTCTGACCACGTCCCGTGTGTGGTTTGCATTGCCACTTGTATTCCCAAGGCTAAAGTTTTTTGCTTTGAAAACTATTGGGTTGATTTGCCTGGTTTTACGGATTGTGTTTCTGAGGTTTGGAACAGGCCTGTGGGTAAATCTTCTATTGCCTTAACCATTTCTGCTAAGTTCAAATCACTTCGTTATGCTCTTAAGAAATGGCACCTCAACCTGTCCACAGTCAAGGCTCTCATTGCTGATTGCAATAAAGTGATCATTTTTCTGGATAATATTGAGGAATTTAGGCCCTTGAGTTGGCCGAAGTTCAATTTTCGCAGGATTGTTAAATCGCACCTTGAAGATACTTTGCATTGGTAGTTTATTTATTGGAAACAACGTTGCACGATCAGAAACATCAAAGTTGGCGAGGAAAATTCAAAATTTTTCCACGCTATGGCAACTGAAAGGTTTCGGAGGAACACCATTTCCTCGATCAAGTCTGTGGATGGGGAGGTGATCTCTGACCATCAACAGATAGCGGGGATGTTTTGGTCTGATTTTAATCAAAGAATGGGCCAGGCCAAAGGTATCCAAATGGGTTTTGACCTTGACACATTAATTACTCGGATTGATGGTCTTGAGGATTTATCCTTGCCTTTCATGGACTCCGAGGTGGATACGGTAATTAATAACATGCCCTTTGATCGCGCTCCGGGCCCTGACGTGTTTACTGGTCTTTTTTTAAAGAAATGTTGGAAT
The DNA here is from genome assembly GCF_002162155.2 of Triticum dicoccoides. Lineage (NCBI taxonomy): Eukaryota > Viridiplantae > Streptophyta > Magnoliopsida > Poales > Poaceae > Triticum > Triticum dicoccoides. The sequence continues at coordinate 551,662,292 of NC_041382.1, forward strand.
ATTTTGAAGAAGGATTTTATGAAGCTAGTCCAAGATTTTTATGATGGAAAGTGTGACCTGGAGTGTCTGAATACATCTCTTATTACCCTCATTCCTAAGAAGTTGAGCCCGGAATATATTGGTGATTTTAGGCCCATATCATTGACAAATACTTACCTAAAGTTTTTAACTAAACTTTTGGCTAATCATTTATAGGGTGTGATCTTAAAGTGCTTTCACCGCAATCAAAATGGGTTTCTTCGCTGTCGATCCATACAAGACTGCCTAGCATGGTGTTTTTAATACATCCATCAGTGCAAGGCATCCAAAAGGCCTATAATCCTTCTCAAGCTTGACTTCACGAAGGCATTTGATACCATTGAGCATGAGCTGATTCTCAGGATCTTGAAATGTAAGGGGTTTGATAACCGTTGGACAAGTTGGATTGATAGCATCTTGTCCACTGGGTCCTCTTCGGTTCTTCTAAATGGTGTGCCTGGTAACCACTTTGTTTGCCGTTCGGGTGTGCATCAAGGAGATCCATTATCTCCTTTGTTATTTGTGATTGCTGTGGATTTATTACAGTCGGTGGTTAATGAGATGTGCGCAAGGAACATTCTGACACTTCCCATACCAACCTCTTCGATGGATTATCCGATTGTGCTATACGCTGACGACACACTAATTGTTCTTCCTGCTGTGGACAGCTAGCTCATTGCTTTCAAGGAAATGCTTGAGGTCTTTGCCAAATCTACGGGTTTGCGGGTCAACTTTAGTAAATATTCGTTCATTCCAATAAATATGTCCGATGATGAGGGTAAGCGTGTAGCTGCTTTGCTTGGGTGTGATGTTGGTTCCATGCCATTTACCTATCTTGGATTGCCAATGGGTACCTCTCGGCCCACAATTTATGACTTGTTGCCCTTAGTGGATCGCATTGAGAGAAGATTATCTGCTTCCTCTTGTCTGTTGAACCAAGGGAGCCGGCTGCAACTTTTAAAATCTGTTCTTTGTTCTATGCCAACATATTTTCTGTGCACTCTCTCATTGCCTCAAGGAATTTTGAAGCATATTGAACGTATCATGCGGCAATGTTTGTGAAGGGGACACTCTGATACACCACGACAATCATTGGCGGCTTGGGATTTGGTCTGTCGGCCTAAGCATCGGGGAGACCTTGGAGTGCTTGACCTAGGCATACAAAATGATGCCTTGTTGATCAAGCATCTCTTCAAATTTTTTAATAAGTCAGACATGCCCTGGGTTTCACTCATTTGGGACACATATTATGCTGCCGCAACGCCCCAAGTCACTCAAAGTTTTGGTTCCTTCTGGTGGCAAGACGTGTTGAAGCTATATGACAAATTTTGTAAGTTGGTTGTCCCTCATGTGCGGTCGGGGGATACGGTGGTTTTTTGGTTGGACCGTTGGCAACTTAATAACACTGTGGTTATCATGCAACAACGATTCCTGAGGCTTCACTCTTTTGTGATTGATGACACGCTTACCATCAAGGATGTGATGGAGCTGTCTGACCCGACCGACAATTTTCACCTGCCTTTATCAGTTGAAGCCTTCGAGGAATTCAATCAGCTCCAGGCTTTAATGCCTTTGATCAATTTGCATGAGAGGGAAAATGATGTCGGGAAATGGCCTTCAAAATCTGGTGATTATCAGTCAAGGATTTATTATTTGTCTTGTTTTTCTGACGTCGTGGTTGACCCCATATTCGGGTGGATCTGGAAATGTTCTTGCACATTCAAGCTCAAGGTGTTTGGCTACCTCCTCTTGATGGATCATCTAAACACTAGGGACATGATGCAGCGAAGGCATTGGATTATTCAGGATGACACGTGTGTTATGTGTCTCTCAGCTTTGCATGAAGATAGAGCTCATCTTTTCTTTGTTTGCAACTTCAGCCAACGTGTCTGGAATTAGTTGGGCATCTCATGGAGTTTTCACCCTAACCATACTACTTTTGAGATGGCTTGCGCGGCTAGGAAGGACTTTGGCTACCCATTTTTTTTGAGGTAGTCTTCACGACTACTTGGAATATTTGGACACAAAGGAATGGGAGGATTTTCATAAATGAGTTGCCTACCTTCAGATCCCGGAGGAGGAATTTTATTCATGATATTTCTCTTTTAGCTCATAGAATCAAGTGTAAATATAGAAATAGTATAACTTCTTGGATAGCTTCCCTACCTTATACTCTCTTTGTAAGTAGCCTCTCCTCCCTAACCTTGTTTTTTTGTAACTTTGTATATCTTTTACTTCTTGGCTTTAATAAAGGACTGTGAGGTTGTTGCCTTGCAGTATATAGTCAAAAAAAAAGCTCTCCTCATCTCGAAAGATTTGCAGCCCAACAGGCCTGACAAAGCGACTTACTTGGCAAATCACAAAAAAACTGGGCTGTGGCCGTGGACCCAGCTGTCAGCCTCTCCATGTACAGTACTCTTCAGATGGAAGTCGGTCGTTCACCACATTGACCACGCCGCGCCAAGAGGACCAAGGAGGTGGACGACGGTGAGGCCTAGGAAGGGGATGACGAGGAGCGAGGGAAGACGCGGCAGTGGATGCCCACGCGGAGAGGAGTATGAGGGTTCACTGGTTCGGCTACCGTCGCCACAGAATAACAGGGGGTGTGGGTGAGTGGAGGGATGGCTTGGCCAGCGGTGGGAGTAGTATGGGGGCGGTGAGGCCTCCGCGGCAGCATAGCCGACCACGAGAGGCAGGAGCAGGCGGCATGACTGGCGCTGCTTTGGGCGGCTGGAGCAAGAAGACCAGAGGTTGAAGAAGCACTATGGCCGTTGGATGGACATTGGACGGTCACTGGAGCTAGAATCATTCATATTGACTAAGTTGACAAAGCCCTCTGTCCCTGTCAACTTAGTAGGCCCACAAGTCAGCCACCCACTATGGTGGGTCCCAGCTAGTAGGGGGGTATTCATTTTTTTGTGCGTCATAAGGACACACTTCCTTGCGTGCGAAGATATAGCTGGTGGGTCCGACCTGTCAGCGGGAGGAACATTTTTTCACGAAATACAGAAGCCCTTCCCGTGGGTCCTAGCTGTCAGGTGGAGGAATCATTATTTTGTGCATAATAAGGAGGCATTTCCTTGCATGCAGCCGTGGACCCAGGTGTCAGCCTCTCCACGTACAATCCACTTTCGATGGATGTCGTTCATTGACCATGTTGACCAGGCCGCGCCGAGAGCACCAGGGCGGTGGGCGACGGCGAGGCCTAGGAAGGGAACGACACGGAGCCAGGGAAGACTCGGTAGTTGTTTCCCACGCGGAGGAGTACGAGGGTTTACTAGTTCGTTTGCCCTTCCCCGGAGAATAACAACAGGTGTGGGTGAGTAGAGGGATGGCTAGGCCAGTGATGGGAGTACGGTGGGGCGGTGAGGCCTACGCGACAGCATAGCCGGCCATGGGATGAGGGAGCAGGTAGTCCCGCTGGCGCTTGTTTGAGCGGCTGGAGCAGGAAAAGCAGAGATTGAAGAAGCACGACAGCCGTTGGATGGACATCCAATAGTCACTGCTCTCGTGTGCATCATTTCGAATAACGTACAACCCATTTGCTAATTCTTAAGAATTTTTTTGGATCCCATCTTCTTTTTGTTAGCATTACACCCCATATTGTGGCCGCGGTTAAAAAGTATACGAATTTTTGCATATTTCGGTGCAGTCAACTATTTTTTAATCCCGAAATATCGATTCACATTAAAACTATTTTGAAAAATAATTTATATAAATATAAAATCCAAATAATTGTCCACGCATAAAAATCAATGGAATTTAAAATCTTGTAATTAAAAGAAATTGAAACTAATTCCCAGTTTGATGTGTTTTAAAAATGTACAACCCATTTCTGGGTAAACCGAATGAAACTCTCCTCGTCTTGAAAGATTTGCAGCCCAACAGGGCTGATAAAGCAAGTAGGCCTTGTTTGGGTATTTCTTAAAAAAATGTAACTGGGCTAGCCATTTTCAGCAAGAAAAAAACACAACTGGGCTCATGATGTGGTAAACATAAATAAAATCCTGGCTAGACGGGCCACATCCCCCGCACAGCCCCGTTGTTACCCTGATCCGTCACTAAAACTAGTATAAATAACAACTGCTTGTTCTTCAAAAAAAAACTACGCGACCTGTTGGGTCCCTGGTGTCAGCCGCTCGTAGTGTAATTCTCTCGTTTATGGACTGTGTTGACAATGGCGTGATCCCCAGATGTCCAACCATTAAGGGGAACCATATTTTTGGGCTTGTAATATAGAGGCACTTGCTTGCGTACTGCCATGATGCTGGTGGGTCCCTACTGTCATCCTCTCCACGTACAGTCATCTCCTTGTTCCTCTCGGTTGTTGACGATGTTGACAACGCAAGAGGGCGGCGCACCGCGCACGGCGAGCGAACCAAGGCCACAAGGCGGAGGGCGACGGCAAGGCCTAGGACAGAACAAACAGGAGCCATGGAAGATGCGCCAGTCCAGTCGTAGGCGGAGGGGAGTACGAGGGTTGAATTGTTCGTGTGCGGGTGCATGTTGGGGATGATGTCGCTGGAGAATAACATGACGTGTGGGGGAATAGAGGGAGGGACTGACCAACGTTGGAGGGTACGTACGGTAGGGCGGCGGAGGCGCAGCCAGCCATGGGAGGCGGGAGCAGGCGGATCTGACGGGGTGGTTTGGTTTGGGTGGCTGGAGGAAGAAGAAGACAAGAGATAGAAGATACACGACAGATGTTGGATGTCAATCCAACGGCTGGTAGGTAGAACCGTTTGTTGACTAGCTAGTAAGTCGACACCACCTTGGATAGGCTATTTCCTCGCGGGTCCCAAATGTCAGAATCCAAATCTGTCACGGTCATGCAGCCTTTCCTATGAAAATTTACAGCCCATTTGATGTGCTAGTTCGAAATAAGTTTGTGGGTGCTGGTGGGGGCTAATCACTTGGTTTTTGTAATGCACAGTGAGCTCAAGCAGCCAGCGAGAGTGATGTTATTTCCCTTGGTTGGGATTCGTTAGTTGTTACAATATTTCACTCTAAATTAAACGACTGGCAAGCCATTTTCCTTGCTTCAAAGAAAATATGACAATCACAGCCGAGTTGGAAAGGGCAAGAACATCTAACTCCAGCTTACAAACTGTACAAAAGCACGAGGGTTAATTGTTCACCAGGTTTACAAAAAACCCATGTTGAAAAGGGCAACAACATCTAACTCCAACACTGTTTTCGGCAGTCACAGTCAAATGGATCAGTCAGGTCCGTAGAATGAACATCTTGGGTCGTAAAATTTACTGGATTATGACCACAATATGTTGTAAATAGAAGCCCGGCATGTTCAGAAGCTCTTTTGCCCACCCGAAACTCCTTTCTTTGCTCTTCCACATACCCATTCGTCAAAACCATGCTGTTGATAAACTTAAGCCTGATGGACAATAGTAACCTCGCATTAAGTAGGAAGAATGTGACAAATCTAGTGTTTGCACGGTTGGCTACATATCGTTCTAGCGTTATTGTCTTCAATCAAATCTCATGAGAAGTGAGAAAATCCCGATGCTTACAAATCTACCTATTGGTTATAACTTTCTTACCCCGTCCTATTGCCTAAATAGAGATGAAGATTGAAAACAGTTAAGGTCTAAAAAAAGAGTGTCAAAAGAGCAACAACTGAACGGTTATTCTAGTACACTATATGCAGGCTTCCAATGTGCGTGAAATTATCACCTTTATATACAACTTCTCCAGACATGGAAAGCATTGCAACAAGCCAATAATCTTGTTTAGATCAAAACTATTCATTTGGATATATAAGATCTTGACAGAATCTAGCACCATTGATAGGCCATCCATGGAGAAACTCTTCATTGAGCATAGAACATAATATTAGTACAAAATGTGTACTCCAAGATGTCATATAACTTATGCGCAGAAATTCAAAATGCAGCTTATGGTTACAAGTGTAGATGATAATGTAAATTACCTGAAGAACTGTGGAGCCAAACACCATATTGAAATGAGCACAGAGATCATGTATTACACCCAAGGTCTCCAGTTTAGGCGCAGAGAGGACGGTTATTTGCAACGCTGAATAACTAGACTCAAGGATCAATCTTTGAAGTGAAGGGGCATCTTGTATGATGAGCTGCCTTCTGTCAAAACAAATTCCAATTCTTACAAGGTTAGGCGACTTTATTTGGAGACAGCCGATTCTAAGTGTGAAAACAAGCACCAAGCACTCCAGGGCAGGGCAACTGGAGTGGATGATGCTATGCAATGAGGCCTCCGATATATGAAGCCACATGAGTGAAAGTTTCTTGAGAAATGGGAGTCAAAGGTTTAGTTCCAGATTGTCTGGTAGGTCGCGCAGCGCAAAGGTGGCCGTGTGGAGAGAGGAATAAATCCGCGAGATGGACATCGGTGCTGAGGGCACAGGTAGATGGCGTTCGATATCTGGTAGGTGATTTCTAGGGGAATAGTAGAACTCAAGCAGCTGTAGTTCTGTGAATTCAGGGGATTTCAGCCAAGCATCCACCATCCAGGGCATGGTATGCTTGCTCAGGTAGCATGACGGGATGCAGAGGCTTTGAACCGAGCCCTGGTGGGAGGAGATGATGGCTCTAGGGATTTCAAAATCATTGAAGAGAGATAGCTGACGATAGTCGAGATTAAGGGGCACGGCGCGCCATAGAGGGCACCACTAAATTGGGAGGACTTGGGTGTGGCAGCAATCCTTGGTGGGGAGAAACGAGATGATCTCCCCAAGGACGGCGTCCGGGAGATCGCTGATGTGGTCCACCCGAGATTCTACGGGTTCCTAGGATCCGGTGGGGGCGGGGTCGCTGCTTCTCCCCGCCCTGCTGGGTGTGGGATCTACAATAGGCGTCACCGCTGGCGGGAGCCTCATCTTCTTGGCGCTGGGGTCAGCTGACTCCATTTTCCTCGAGGGCGTCGCGTCGCGCTCACGGATTTGAGCAGAGTAACGAATGACGAGCCTAGTTGTAGTGCGAGTGAATAATATGGGGAGCTGGGGTTTTTCTGTAGTAGTGAGGAAGAAGGGGAGCTGGGGTTTTCTGTAGGAGTGAGGTGAGGAATTTCGGGGTACGAGTGGAGCAAGCTGACGTGAGGTGGGTGGGAGTGAGGAGGAAGAAGAGCACCCATGTTTTTTTGGGGGGCGGTGTGCTGGGTGTGGGTAGCGCCTCTCATTCAGTAAATATATGGACTTTTGAATTGATTTTAGTATTTACTAGGGTGGATGGGCTATTTTGTCTTGGACCCAGAGAAACAATTACTACTAGTACATTGGAGACACTCTATAGCTATCCAGAAAAACAATTACTACTAGTACAATGGATACAATACCGCTTCTGGCTCCTCCTAGGTCATCAAAACGTCTCCCTCTACTGAATGTCGTTATACTTTTGTTCACCGACATGCGGGCCATGCAGCGCGCGGGCCCAAATGCCATCCACCAAATTAGAAGGCAATATGCAGGCGGAGAGTCACCCCGGTCGTAGCGCGGAAATTACGAGACGCCGTATCACAAAACCCCACCTCCCCGCAGTCTAAGTTTGATGGACAAATCAACCATCATTTCACTCTTCGCTGAATCCCCTTCTCCCTCACCGTCTTCAAGAAAGGCAACACTCGCATCTGCCACTGTTCTTCTCTCCCAGCGAAGGGAAGGTAAGCAGATCCGTGATGTCGGTATATTTTTGTTTAGAGAAAAAAGAACGTTTGCAAAGCAGTACCCGATCCTCACTCTCTTTTTTGTTTCATTGTCATTGTGATTGTGTTTTCCTTTCAGTGGTATCCTAGTATTCGTCAGTTTCATGATGGACCAAAGAGAACCAGGCAAAGATCTTCCGATATTGGAGCAGGCGCGGGAGGCTGAAACCCATGAGACAGAGAGCTCCAAGAAGATGGAGGCAGCCACTGAGCCAACCCCAGATATGCTCACGACCACTACTAAGATGGTCAACGCCCCGTTTGAGGATACAGCCCCCGTGGCACTGTAGGAGCACTTTTCCCCCTTCGAGGATGTGTCCCCCCCACTGACTTGCCCAAGGTGATTATCTTCTTTCCTGATCTCGATTGTGGTTTTTCATCTAAGTATGTGGTGATGAATAATGAAAATTTTATTAGATTCGATGCCATGCTATACATAGTCGTTTAAGTAACTTGTGTTTCTTATACTGGAAAGTAATTCAGAATATGTTTCTGTTTCAATTAGAGCCCTGATGCAAACAAGAATTGTGTGGTTGTACGTGTCACTCGCTATGAGGCGGATGACCTGAATATACACACTGGGAAAACAGAGTTTTTAGGCTATTGGATCTTGGAAGCCATTTGCGCTTATACCAATGAAGAGTTGTATTCCAGCCTCACTGTTGTCAGGCATGTTGTCCAGGGTGTACTGAAGCACAAGATGTTCAAAGCTACTCCTTCATTTGTGAGGCATATTGTTCTTGTCAAGCTTACGCAGGAAGATGACATGGCATGCCTCCACAAACAAGTTTATGAGTGGCAAGGCCACAAGGTTGTCTTCATGAAGGTTCACATGATTGAGCTGCTGCCGGACATCCTCGATGATGTTCATGGCAAGGTCCGTCTTATGTCCAGCCCAAATTAGATCGAGGCATGAAATACTTGCCCCAGCTAGTGTTTAATAGTAGTTTGGATTCTTTCTAATTATCCGAACCATGCCTGTTATCGAGCCCTCTCGGGCTAGTACTCTGTTTGAATCTGTCTATGGTAACTGCTGCTACTTTTGTGTGCCCGTGAATCATCGTAATTGTTGCCGAAATAGATGCATCCTCACTAGTTTTATCATACGAGCAGTGTGTGTTCTGATGAAATAGAGTACTCGTTTGAGAACTGTGCGCCGGCGTATACACAAGTACTTGTAAACACTGTTGGTGCCACCCCACTTGTAAGAAGTTGTGCAAAACACGGCACATTGGCTTAGCTTGCTTCAACACTAGGCTATCGACCAGTTAACAATCAACAATCTGCTTGTCAGGACCCCGATTACAAGTCACATCGATCTAGCCGGTAACACCTCATATCACTTTGCGGCCTCACGCATGGTATCCCACGGGTGTCGCCTTACCATGGCCCGGGACCGTTTGCGCCTTTTGGCTCACGTATATGATAGTGTCGCTAGCATCCATATGACAAAGAACCCGGGCCAACATGGCTAATCGTGAACCCAAAGCGGCACAGACCTATGGAGACAGGCATACATGAATCACATCGAGCATGTCGGTCATCAACGAGTGATTCCGAGCTGTAGCACTGGGCTAACAGGACTCCAGGGATCCCGGGCTGTAGCAGGCTAGGCAGGACTCCAGAGGTCACCGCGTGACATTTCCCCGAAGGGACAGACATAGGGACGAAGTGAAACACATGCCGGCCAGTCAAGTGTCCTGAAGAGTAGTGCTGGGCTAGCAGGACTCCGGTGAACCGGGCTGTAGCGGACTACTATGGCTCGAGGAACACTAGACTACATTTCCCCATAAGAAAGGCTACCAAGGATAAACAACTAGATTGTCGGATCCCACTCATTCCAAGCATTTCAATCATACACACAATATGCCCGACATGAGTACATACAACATGGCATCACAACAAAACTCTACAACTCAAGTACTTTATTTAAAGGCTCCAGAGAGCCATACATAACATGTCATACAGATAGGGGTCACATGACCCGACACTCAAGTCATACAATCATACAAGCACATGTGGAAGCAACTAGTCTAAGTACAGACTCTAAAAAAAAGAAGGCTTCTCGAAGCCTGTCAATCTACATAGGGCCCTCCATGGCCGGGATCACCACCTGGGTGGCTAGTCACTCGTCGACGTCAAGGTCTACATAAAACCCATCGGAGGGGGCAGTGTTGTCGTCTGAAAACAATAAATAAGAAAACATGAGTACAAAGGTACTCATCAAGTCTTACATCAGAACCTACTATACATGCTTATTCTCAAGAAGGTGGTGGGGTTGATGCAGCAAGCCAGCTTTGACTCTTGGCTAAGCTATCCTACGAAACTTCTTTAGTAAAATAGTTTTCGCACACGAGTCCACTACTCATCAACACAATACTCCATCGGGGATCCTCCCTCGTCATCCTACGAGAGGGCCATCCTCGGTACTCACACTTATCTTGAGTCTTTTAATGGTATCCATTAATTTGTCTATGAACTGTATAGGCAACCAAGTAGTCCTTTATCGCGGACGCGGCTATTCGAATAGTTTATACCCTGCAGGGGTGTACTTCGTCATACACGCTTTCACCACTTACCGCCGTTTACACGACATGTACTCGGCAACCTTCAAGCGGAAGCCCAGCGAGGGTGTCGGCCACGGCCTACCTAAACACTTAAGTCTCTAGTCTAGGTTTATCGCCTATCCAGGTTCCATCCGCAGGGAGTCCGGACGAGGTTTCCACATACGGCCCCGAACGATGTGAACAGGGTTCCCGAGACACCAAACGGGTGACTCGGTACACCATGCCACGGTGTATCTACCGCAACATAGCCCACCCCTAGGGTCAGCGCTACGCACGGCCGCCAACACATAACCTACAAACACCAGAAACTAATTGCAACTCCTGGACAGAGTACTAGGGTGATTAAGAAGCCGAGAGGGTCCATTGGTTTCAGGCCCAATGTAAGGTAGTATCTGCATCTTAAATCACACATACAGATCTCAGTTCTTATGGACGGCCTCAATGAAACAACCCACCATGTACTCCTACATGGCCTCTCATCGATACCTTTACCAAAACATGTTCAACACATCCCTCATATTACCGACATAAGCATTTCACTCTAGCTCATCACCCAGATGAACCAGACCTGACACAACTCTAAGCATAGCAGGCATAGCAAGGTAGGAATCACATACATGGCTCAATCAACTCCTACACATGCTAGTGGGTTTCATCTAGTTACTGTGGCAATGACAGGTCATGCAGAGGATAAGGGTTCAACTACCGTAGCACACAATAGTTTGAATCACGATGTCTTAATGCAGTAAACAAGAGCAGGAGCGAGAACATGGGTTTGTATCAGAATGATCAATGGTTGCTTGCCTGATGGAGTGGTAACGGGATACTGCCCTTCGGTTGGATACTCGTCAATATCCTCGGAGGCAGAACCTACCACGAAGAACACATCGGAACACAATCAACACATGACGATATGCAACAATATGATGCATGCTATGACATGGCAATATGAATGTGTTTTGGCCTAATGCAAGTTAAAATAGAAAGGAATGAACTCATTTGAATCAAAGATTCAAATATTAGCTCATTAAACATGACCTTAATAGTGCATTTCCTTATTGTGCTTAAACATCAAGGTAAACTTGTTTTGTCATGCATGAAACCATTACAGATGGATAGATTGAATTTTTCTGACAATTTTTCATATATAATTTATCTCATTTGGAGCTATGGTTGAATTTCTATGAATTTTTGAAGTTTGAACTATTTTCTAGAATTTCCTGTATAAAACTAAATCCAGAAAATCAATTACTGCGTCAGGGTGACGTCAGCAGGTCAAAGGCGCCAGCCCAGGTGTCGGGGGACTAATCCACGAACACCTATGGGACCGGCGGACTGAGCCCCTTTCGGTTCGGCAGGGGGGCAGAGAACGCACGAAGAGCAGATCGAGGCGAAACACACGAGCGGTTTACCCAGGTTCGGGCCGCACGGATGCGTAAAACCCTACTCCTGCTTTGTGGTTTGTATTGAGTTCTTGCTCAGGAGCGCTGAGTGCTACAGTACACACCAGCAGCTAACGAGACCGAGCGTGAGTGTTCTCCCCCCCCCCCTCTCTACGTTGCGCATGGGCCTCCTTTTATATGCTTAAAGGGGTCACCGACAGGTGGCAACGTAGACAAGGGTAAAAATGGAAAGGTGCTGCGGTTGGTACAGCTACCTGATACAGTGTATCATACCTAACCCTGACGGCAGGGGACAAGGGCATTAAATGCCCGTCTGCGTCGCCCAAATAGTGCAAAAGGGACCGTCAGGGACGCCACCGCTCGCCACGATGGCAATCTTGTCAGCGCCGCTTGCCACCGCGCACCGCTGGCTGCACAGCCTCCCGCCATGTACGCCTGGAAGAATCCTAGAGCGACACATTGGTGGATGTGCTGGAGCGCGGGTACAGAGTGGTGGCTTGCCGCGGCAAGCGCCTTGCCGCGGTCGTTGTCTTGTCGTGTCCGGGAGCTTGTCGCTCACCGGGCCTTGCCGGGACGCGTGGCGCGTCGCGGCAAGCTCCTTGAGATGCCTTGGTTGGCCTTCCCGGCAAGCTCCTCTTGCCGGGGTCTTGTCTTCTTGGCTTGGATACTTCGTCCTTGAATGGCTCCAAAGGAACCACAGAGGTCCTTGGCGGTCGCCTGGCAAGCCTTGCCGCGGGATGCTACGACTGCCCGTGCACAAGTTCGGGATACTAGGGTACCCCTACTCTAGTACACCGACAGGAGCCCCCGGTCCTGGGCCATACACGGTGCCGAGCGCTGTTGGGCCAGGCCCAAAACAGGGCACGGGCACGCGCAGCCTGGGTTACGCCGTATCTCTCTCCGTACCCACCGCGTCGTGGGAGAGATTGTGGGTGGTTTCTTTATTCGGAAAGGCGGAACGTCCGCCCCTCCCTCTTTATAAGCAGGGGAAACAGGGGCAGCTCGCCCATTCGCCGGTTGCTACTCCAATCTCGGAAACCTCCGCTGCTCCCTCGTCTTCCCAAAGCTGAAAGAGAGCAGCGCCCCGCCCCCCATCGCCACCAGCACCACCAACACCGTCGACCTCCTCCACCACTTCCGCCATGGCTCCGAGAGCCGACAAGGGGAAGGTTGTGAAGTCGACGGAGGCGCAGCGGCTTGCGGCGCTGCGAAAGG
>NC_041382.1:551675489-551689284 GCF_002162155.2 Triticum dicoccoides
GGAGCTGAGGGAGAATTACTACCTCTTTTGGTCGACGGAGACGCGAGCGCATCCGCGCACGAAGGTACTTCCAGCCGCCGCTTGGAAAACGGCTCCAAATGGATACCCTTTCTTCGCCTTGTTCTTCTACTGCGGGCTCTGCCCGCCTTTCTCTGAGTTCTTCTGTGATATCATGAACACCTACGGGTTCCTCCTCCTTGACTTCACCCCCAATGCTGTTCTGACCATGGCAGTTTTCGCACATCTCTGCGAAAACTTTGTCGGAGTCCATCCAAATGTAGCCCTTTTTCGCCAGTTCTTTATGCCCCGAGTAGAGAGAGGAGAGCCTTTATCCGGCGGAATCGCCTGGATCTCGAGGGCCGGAAGAAGGACACTTATCTGGAGGGAGAGTTCCGCGGCAAGTGGGAGGAACGAAAAGCAGACTGGTGCTGGATTGTCGAGGAGAACCCGTAGCCGTTTACCGCCCGGCGCCAAGCCCCAGTAGCACGCGGCAGCGATTGGAGTGACATGGCCTCGGAAGACGCTAGGCTGAAGATTGCCGTCACCCGGATCCAACGCCTCAGGCTTGCCGGGCTCACTGTAGGCGCTGTTGGCGCAGATTTTCTTCGCCGCCGCATCGCTCCCTGCAGGAACGGGGGAGAACCGCCTGGGAGTTCAAGAATGCGGCGGATATCATGAGGCTGCGTCCATGCCTCAACTTCAACTTCACTGTTCTGGAGCTCAACGCGATGCTCCAGGAGCTGTTCAAGTATGACCCTCAGCATCCCGAAGTGTTCAGGTTGCCGAGGGGTGTTGTTCCGCTGTGCAACAACTCCGCGCTCGACCGCATCCGTGCAATGATGCCGCTGTGCGATTCGCATGGAATTGTCTCAACTTGGCTACATCCTGCAGACGACGTCGTGCAGGAGTTCTTTGACGGCTTGGTAGAAGTGCCAGTACGCTCCGACGAGAAAAGTAGCCTCACCCGCGACACCACCGAGGCGGAGTGCAACACATCGCCACCAGGCTGGAGGAGGCGGCGGCAGCCGCAGGCGCGGGCGAGTTTGGATTCACCGTGGAGGAGGCAGATGCAGCAGAGGCGGCAAGCCGTACCGAGCGAGAGGGGCTTGCCGGCGGGGAAGAGCTTGCCGGGCATGACGTCAAGTCGAGCGAGCCCGCCGAGGATACGAGCAGCTCGTTGGAGATCAACTCCTCTTCCTCCTCATCCTCAGACAGCTTGCCGCAAGCAGAGCCCCCAGCTCCACCAAGAAGGTGTCTCCGCAAGGCCGGTGACGTAGCGGAGCGGCAGGCGAGTCAACAGTCGCCGCGCCGCGTGACACGCTCCACCGCGGCAAGCACTGTTGCCGCGGGAGCACCTCACACTGCTGCGGCAACTGGAGCGGGGTCCACCCGGACCACCGCTTCTGCTCCTGCCGCTTCTCACGCCGCGGCGGCAGCCGGAGCGGGGTCGTCTCAGGCCACTGCCACTGTTCCCGCCAAGCGGCCAAGGGAACCTACTCCTCCGCCTCCTCGTGCCGGACGTGAGCCAGACTTCGACTTCTCCGGGTTCAGCTCTGACGAGGAAGAAGAAGAGTAAGATTCTCTTGTTGTACTTGTAGTTCTTCAATTCTTGCTGTTCTATCTTGTATCTCATTTGCTTTACTCTGAACTGATTCCTTTTTAGGACTCTAGCCCAGAGAGCAGCGAATAGAGCCAAGGTCCCAATGATTGTCATCGAGGACGAACCCACCGCGACAGCAGGGGGTGCGTCCGAGACAACCTTGCCGGACCCGACAACTATTCTCCAGAGCAGCCCCCAGCGTAAGTATATGGTTCGCTTTCCGCTGTTAGGCGCGCGTGGATACTCTTTCTTTGCTGACATCTGACTGTTGGTTTGTGTAGGAGCAGAGCAGCCCCACCAGGAGCGCCCGGAGGCCGCCCCTGAAATGCCAAAGGAGAGTCCTCCGGCAAGGGAGAGTTCTCCGGCAAGGGAGAAGTCTCCGGCAAGGGACAGCACCAGCGGCCCCCCGGCGGCGGAGACCACGACTGCAGAACCCGGTGCAGGTAATCCTCTTGCTTCAAAACTTCCCTTGGGTTCTTCTTCTTTTGATCTTCTTTTCTTTTGGATATTTGCTTGACTCTTCTCCCTTTTCCGGCCGTCAGACCCATCTGCTGCGGAGCCGATGGAGACTGAGGTTGCCGCCGATGACGCTGCTGCCACCGAAGAAGCAGCCGGCGCTGACGATCCCGCCGGCGTAGAGGCCGCCAAAGCTGCCGCCGCAGAAGAAGGCGGGGGGTCTGGCGATCGCACTGACGGCCCTGAGGCCGCAGGAGCGCCAGGCGCTACACCGACCGCCGATCCCTCCGCCGCTGCCGCAGCGTTAGGCTTCGAAGAGCCCCAGCCAGGCGTCTACTTAAAGGCCGGCGATGGCGTCTTCATCAATGTCCCCTGGGCGTCAAGCTCCAAGGCGCCGGTCGAAGGGGAGAGCTTCGACGGAGAGGTGCTTGCCTCTGCTGGGCTGACGCTGGTTGACGCGCCGAGCAGCAGCAGCAGCGATCCTGAGGAGGAGCGGCTGCTGCGGAAGCTGGTGTCGCTCTACCGTGCCCGGCAAGCCAAGCTGGAATCCCGCGAGGCGCTTGTTGCGAAGGCGGGAGTGGACATCGAGAAGCGCGCGGAGGAGCTCCAGAGCTTCAATCAGGAAGCTCTCCGGTCCCTGGCAGAGGAGCGGGCGCAACTTGCCAAGGAGCATAAGGCTTTCCTCCTCGAGAGGGCTGAAGTCGAAGAGCAACAGCGGCTTGCCGCTGAAAAGCTGTCTGCGCAGGAGGGCGAGCTGGTGCAGCGGAAGGTCAACCTTGACAGCCACGAGGAGGAGCTTGCCGTGCGCGAGCGAACAGTCGACGGAGCCCTCAAGCGAGCGGAGGACGCTGCCGCAGCTACCGAGGCCGCTAAGAAGGAGCTGGAGACGAAGGTGGCACAGGTGGAGGCCGATTTCAAGGCGAGCGGTGAAGAGCTTGCCGCGCTCAAGCATGAGCGGGAGAAGGACGCCCACAGCCACTCAGAGCTCCAGGCTCGTCTCGCCGAGAAGGGCAAGGAGCTTAGCGCCGCCAAGGACTCCAACGCAGATCTTGAGTTGAAGCTGACTGCTTTGACCAAGACGCTGGACGGCGCCAGGGAGCAGGAGGCGGCCTTGAAGGAGGAGGTCAAGGCCGACAAGGCGCTGCTGGCGAGTGCCGCTGCCGCCCAGAACACTTTTAGGGAGAATGTGGAGCACTGGATGGAGGGTCTCGTGAATGTTGCTGCAGACATTGACAGGGAGCTGGCGCAGCTGGGGATGGAGGATCTCGGGTATCCCTTCGACGAGAACCTTCAACCCAGCGCCAAGCTCACCTTGTTCTTCAAAGGCGTGGCGACGGCCCTCCAGCGACTCCGGGAGAGGATCCCAAAGCAGCTGGCCGACGAGTCGCGCAAGATCTGCGCGGGAGCTCTTCAAAAGGTGTTGGTGAAGGTGGCCTTCCGCAACCCGGGCCTCAACCTCACCAACATCCTCAAGACCCTGCCGCTGGATGCTGATCTGGAGGCGCTCAAGACCCTTGTCGCACCCATTGTGGACAAGGTGAGCGGGATCAAGAGGATTGAGGGCGATCGAGTAGACTAGGCCGCCCGTTTTCTTCTTTTCTTGTCGCTGCTGGTCATGTTATGAGAACAATCTGTTAGAGCCGCGACAAGCTACCTTGTAATATAACTCTATTCTGGGTAATGATTACAATGTTATCTCCTTTACTTGATTCCTTCCTTTGTATGTTTTTGCCCTACGCTTTTAGGGAACTTGCCGGCGGAGGCACCTTAGCCGCGAGCGCTGAGTGCGGGACGTCAGCAGCCTGCTGGCGGTGCCGCTACTGACAAGAAACCTTGTTGCAACTAGTCGCAGCTCACTTAAGTTGTTGAGTGGACTCGAAACAAAATAAGGGCGCAACTAGGCAGCTCACTTAAGTTGTTGAGCGGACTCGAAACAAAGTAAGGGCGCAACTAGCTACGAGTTGGTTCCTCCGCGCACAGGTTTTCCATACAAAGGACGGTCGTTCAAGGAAGATAACTTAAAAATTAAAAAATCTGATTGCTCAAACTTTGGCAACTTAGCTTTTCTGTTGTTTGCTTCCCGGTAAGGCGAAACTTTCTTGAATGACGCCTAGTCCATACCATTATCTTCTCCTTTCCCCCCGGCAAACTTGTGGGCGAGGGAACCTTCCTTTCCTTGAGAAAAAAGAAAGAAGAGAAAATAAAGATATGGAGCCTTATGGCTCGTTGTTGCTTACCGGGGGTAGGTGCTGCACAAAGTGTCAGATAACACATGCAAAAAATAGAAAGCATGAAATTGACAAGATGTGCTGAGCACATGAGCTTTATGCACGGGGTCTGCGCCCGGCTGTGTACAAAGGATTACACGCAATAGCGGCAAGACTTGTACAAAAGGTGGTTGCCGGAACGGGTTCCGGCAACCGCGCCTTACGGGTAAAACTTACGAAGATGCCCAATGTTCCAGGAGTTTCTCACCGGAATGCCATCTTCGGTCTCAAGGCGGACAGCGCCAGGCCTAGTGACTCGTTTCACCCGGTAAGGGCCTTCCCACTTCGGTGTCAACTTGTTGGAATTCTTGGCAGACTGAACACGCCGAAGAACAAGGTCGCCTTGCTCGAGACATCTGGCATTAACTTTGCGGCTATGGTAGCGGCGCAAAGCTTGCTGGTAGCGAGCAGCTCGCACAGCAGCCTAAAGACGGTCTTCCTCAAGGAGAAGCGCGTCATCTTGTCGCAGCTGCTCTTGCTCAAGCTCATCATAAGCGAGCACTCGAGGTGACCCGTATACGAGTTCCGTGGGGAGAACTGCCTCTGCTCCATAGACTAGAGCGAAAGGTGTCTGGCCAGTGGCTCGATTTGGCGGCATCCTGATCGACCAAAGAAGCACCGGCAGCTCCTCAATCCAGTTTCTTCCGCACTTGTGCAGCCTGTCGAAAGTCCTGGTCTTGAGCCCACGCAGCACTTCAGCATTTGCCCTCTCCGCTTGATCGTTGCTTCTCGGTTGAGCAACAGAAGCGAAGCAGACCTTGGCGCCAAGATCTTGGACGTACTGTATGAAGGTGCGGCTCGTGAATTGCGTACCATTGTCGGTGATTATCCTGTTAGGGATCCCGAAGCGGCAAACAATCGACCTGAAGAACTTGACTGCTGACTGTGCTGTCACCTTCCTCACTGCTTCCACTTCCGGCCACTTTGTGAACTTGTCGATTGCAACGTACAAGTACTCAAAGCCCCCGACTGCTCGAGGAAAGGGGCCGAGGATGTCGAGCCCCCAGACCGAAAATGGCCAGGATAAAGGGATCGTCTGGAGAGCTTGAGCTGGCTGGTGTATCTTCTTGGAATGGAACTGGCACGCTTCACACTTGGTTACTTGTGCAGTTGCATCCTGGAGGGCTGTCGGCCAAAAGAAACCTTGCCTGAACGCTTTGCCGGCAAGTGCTCTTGCGCCAATGTGGTGACCACATATGCCTCCATGTATCTCTGCCAACAGCTTCTGTCCATCTTCCCGGTGAATACACTTCAATTTCACGCCGTTGAGTCTTCTTCTGTATAGTGTGTTGTCGACAAACTGGTACATACTTGACTGCCGGGCTACTCTTTCCGCTTCTTCTTGCTCTTCGGGAAGATCTCCTGTCTGAAGGAAATGGACAATCTATTGTGCCCATGCTGGAGCTCGTGGCTCGACAACAAGGACTAAAGGCACATCTGCTGCTGCGGGAACATCCGCTTCTACGGCGAGAACCTGCGGCTCTGCCGGAGCTTGACGTTCCTCGGCAAGCTTGCCGGAGCGAAACTTGTCGGGAGCCTCTGCTTCAACGGAACAAACCCTAGGGCTTGCCGGAGCAGACTGCTCCTTAGCACTCTTGGTGTTGATCTTGGGGACTTTCTTGGCGGCGGCTTCGGGAACGTCTGCCGGAAAATAGTCACCAGAAATCAACTTCCTCTTCTTGCTCTGTCCAGTTGATGGCGTTACGGACGGTTGAGTCAGCTTGAGCACAAAGATCCCTGGTTCCACAGGTAACTTAAGTGCGGCGCACTTTGATAGGCCATTGGCAATGTCGTTCTGAGCTCTTGGAACATGCTCCATCTGTAGGCCGTCAAAGTGCTCTTCTAGCTTTCTCACTTCGTCAACGTAGGCTTCCATCAATGGACTCTGATAGCTCTTGTTCACTTGGCGGACGACAAGCTGCGAGTCACCCCTGACAATGAGCTTCTTGATCCCAAGGTCTGCCGCGATCCTGAGACCGGCAAGCAACCCTTCATACTCTGCAGTATTGTTTGTTGCTTGCTCCTTGGGAAAGTGCATCTGGACTACGTACTTGAGGTGCTCTCCGGTGGGTGCGACAAGCAGCACGCCAGCGCCGGCGCCTTGCAGCGAAAAGGCACCATCAAAGTACATCAGCCACTCTTTGCTTGCTTCCTTGACGGGGATGCTTGTTTCTGGAATTTCTTCATCTGGTGTTGGCGTCCACTCTGCTATGAATTCTGCCAATGCTCTGCTTTGGATAGTTGAAGTACTCTCAAACTTGAGGCCAAAGCTTGACAGTTCCAGTGCCCACTCAACAATCCTGCCTGTCGCTTCTGGATTCTGTAGTATCCTCTTCATCGGAAAGCGAGTGACAACTGTGATCTCATGTGCTTGGAAGTAATGGCGCAGCTTTCTCGAGGCCATGAGAAGGCCAAAAAGCAATTTCTGCACGCCAGAGTACCTTGACCTAGCCCCCTGCAGAAGGGAATTGACAAAGTAAACTGGGCGCTGTACCATTCTCTTCTGTATCTCCTCACGCGTCTGCGCAGATCCATCCTTGTCGGGACCAGAGCTTGTCGGGGAAGCCCCCTGCTTGTCGCTGGATGCGCCTGCCATGGTTGCTGGCTCGTCATCTGCCTCCCTCTCTGCTACTAACGCAACACTAACCACTTGATTGGTTGCCGCTATATACAGCAGCAACTTCTCTTGTGGCTTAGGTGCGACAAGTGTTGGAGGGGAGGACAGGTATCTCTTCAAGTCATGCAGCGCAGCCTCCGCTTCCGGAGTCCATTTCATTGGACCTGCCTTTTTCAGTATTTTGAAAAACGGCAAGGCGCGCTCAGCAGACCTAGAGATAAACCTGCTGAGAGCAGCCACGCAACCGGCAAGTCTTCGTACATCCTTGACGTGCTTTGGTGCTTCAATCTGCTCAATGGCCTTGATCTTGTCGGGATTAGCTTCAATTCCCCGCTGAGACACGAAGAACCCGAGAAGCCTGCCGGAGGGGACTCCAAACACACACTTCTCGGGGTTGAGCTTGAGGCGGATCTTGCGCAAATTTGCAAAGGTCTCGTCTAAATCTTGAATCAGAGTTGCCTTGTCCTTGCTCTTGACCACTATGTCATCCATGTAGGCTTCCACATTTCTGTGTATTTGTGGCTCAAGAGTGACATGGACTACGCTTGCAAATGTGGAACCAGCATTTTTTAAACCGAAAGGCATCCGTATGAAACAGTACGTGCCACATGGAGTAATGAATGCGGTCTTCTCCTCATCCTCTTCTGCCATGAAGATTTGATGGTATCCTGAGTATGCGTCAAGAAACGAAAGCAAGTCACATCCGGCCGTGGAGTCAACAATGTGGTCAATGCGCGGCAAGGGAAATGGGTCTTTGGGACAAGCTTTATTAACATCGGTAAAGTCGATACAAAGCCTCCATTTCCCGTTTCCCTTGCGCATGACTACAGGATTGGCCAACCACGTAGGATGGAGCACTCCTCTGACAAGGCCTGCTGCTTCCAGTTTCTTAATCTCTTCTGCGATGAATTCTTGGCGCTCCACTGCTTGCTTCCTGACCTTCTGCTTGACGGGCCGCACATGGGGACAAACAGCAAGATGATGCTCAATTACTTTCCTGGGAACACCGGGGATGTCAGACGGTTGCCACGCAAACACGTTGACGTTCGCCTGCAGGAAAGCAATGAGCGCGCTTTCCTATTTAGGGTCAAGAGTGGCACTGATGGTGAAGGTACCACCAGTGCCGTCCTCCTTGGCGGACACCTTCTTGGTCTCTGGCGGAGCTGCCATTGTCTTCTTACACTCGCCGGTGGAGCTTGATGGTGCGTCCTCGACGGCAGCGCAGCACTCCGAAGAGGTGCGCTTGCCGGAGTGGGCATCAGAACTCTTGCCGGACTTGGTCTTCTTCTTCCCCCCAGGAGCTTCAATGGCGAGTGACTTGCGATCTGTTGCGGCTGCCGCTTCCCGGTAGATCTTGTCGGCGCAGATAAGAGCATCCTTCTTGTCGCTAGGGACAGAGATGACGCTTATCGGGCCTGACATCTTCAGCATGTTGTATGCGTAGTGAGAGGCTGCCATGAACTTGGCGAGTGCTGGACGGCCGAGTATCCCATTGTAAGGCAATGGAAAATCGGCAATGTCAAAAGTGACCCTCTCAGTCCTGAAGTTCAACTCGCTGCCAAATGTTACTGGCAACGTGACCTTCCCCTTCGGCTTGCTCCTTCCCGGGTTGATTCCTTGGAATGTGCTGGTCTCTTCAAGCTCGCTGTCAGGGATCTGGAGTTTCTGGAGTACAGCGGAGGAGATCAGGTTCAAGCCGGCCCCGCCGTCAACTAGCATCTTAGTGACCTTGAGGTTGCGGATAGTTGGTGAAACCAACATCGGCAAGCACCCGACCGCAGTTATGCGATCAGGGTGGTCCTCAATATGAAAGATGATAGGCGTGCTGGACCATTTCAGAAGCTTGCGTGACTCGACAGGTGGTTCCGCCGCATTGACTTCCCGCACCCACTGCTTGAGTTGGCGGTGTGAAGTATGCAGAGAAGCACCATCGTCAACGCACAAGACCTCTGTGGCTTTCTGGAACTCTTGCTCACTGGTCTCGACATCATCCATGTCTTCGTCGTAGTCGTCATCTTCATCCTTGTCGCGGCCGCGGGGAGGTCTGTCTCCTTGCCGCTGCTTGGCCTTGCCGCGGCGTCCTCCCCGGCCGGCGCGCTTCTTGCCGGATTCTCCAGCGTCTCCTTAGGCCCTCTCCTTGTCGCGTCGCTCGTATTCAGCCTTTTGCTGCTGGACAAGCTGCTCGACCTTCTTGCAGCTCTGGAGGTCATGGCTCTTGGTGCGGTGGATCTTGTAGTACTGCTTGTCGGTGCCGTCCTGCTTGTCGGTGACCGCCACAGCCTGGCAGTTGGTGCATGCGGCAATCTCCTTGCCGGAGCTACCAGCTTTGGCTTTCTTGGCGCCACCTTCGTTGCCGGACTGCTCAACGACTAGCACATCTTTGCCTTTCTTCTTCCTGTTGTTCCGCCGCCGGTTTTTCTTCGCCGTGGCAGCATCCTCGCTGTCAGATCCTCCTGCTCCTGTATTCTCTCCGGGGAGTTTCCTTCCTTCCTCAACACATGCACATTTGTCGGCCAGGGCATACAGCTCACTGACGTCTCTGATCCTGCACATCGCCATCTCCTCCCGCATCCTGCGGTTACGCACGTTCTGATGGAACGCACTGATGACCGCGGCAGGGTGGACATCTGGGATGTTGTGCTGTACACGGCTGAATCTCTGAATGTACTTGCGCAGGGGCTCTCCTTCCTTCTGGGCGAGCAGGTGAAGGTCACTCTCTTGGCCATGAGGTTTGTGGCCGCCTGTAAAGGCGCCGACAAACTGATGGCATAGGTCTTCCCAGGAGGATATGGAGTTGTCCGGCAAATGCATGAGCCAGGACCTGACATTGGGCTTGAGCACCAGTGGGAAGTAGTTGGCAAGGATCTTGTCGTCCCGCCCCCCGGCAGCTTGCACCGCAATGGTGTAGATGCTGAGGAACTCCGACGGATGCGACTTGCCGTCGTACTTCTCTGGTACGTCTGGCTTGAAATTCTTCTTGCTGGGCCACTGGACTTGCCGCAGCTCACGAGTAAATGCAGGGCAACCTACTGTGTACGGCAAGTCGCCTGGTTCCCCTGGCGCATGCATGTCGACAGAGGGCCCAGCGCGCTGGTCTGATTGACGCCGCGCTTCTCTTCGGTGCTCGATGCGAGTACGAGCGTCTTCTTGCTGTCGTTCGTGAAGAACTTGGCGCTGATTGCGATGAGCTCGTGGATCTGATGACGCGGTGGAGTCGCTGTCGACGTGGATCCGGCGAGTCGGCGATCTTGTGTGACACGCCAAAAATTTGGCCTTGTTTTAATGGAATAAAATTTTGCCAGGATTTAAATCTTTGAATTTTTGAGCTCCATTTTGATTTTTGTTTAAATCATTTCCTTCCCTATTATGATGAGTTTTTCCCAAAAAGAAAACTTTTCAAAAATGTTGTTGGACTTGTTTAACCTCTCAAGAAAAACTTTCCTTTTATCAGTGTAACTAATTAACTAACTTAATTGCTTGATCTTTACTTTCTTGAAAATAGTTTTTCAAGGTTAAATGGCCATATTTGAACTACAACCATTTGATAGATTCACTTAAAATTTCCACAAAAATTTGGAGATGTCAGGTTATGTTTTTAAATCACTTTTATGCAAAAATATATTTCATTCATGAAATATTTTGACCTCTACACTCAATTTTTCTTCTCTGGTCCAGAGTGCATTTTGCACTACAACCTATTTAAATATTTCTTTAAAAACTTCTACCAAAATTAAGGGAGGTCAGTAGGAGCCTATTATTCCACTCTGTGCAAAAATCCAGGGTTGTTCTTTGAAAATATTGAGTGTATCAACCTCTTTTCCATTCTGGTCCAATTTGAGGATTTGTACAGCAACCACCATTTTAGTTGCTCCTATACCCTTGATTATTTCTCCTACTTGTAGTCCTCCATGTTAAACCCTTAAGTCCAGGAGCATGCACCATTTGGATCATTTTTGGTTCATGAAATAATGCTATTTATTTCCTGTCCAGAAATGTAGTTTTGCAAAACTTGCACTAGCAAGTTTCCCCTTTTGTCCAAATAACCACACCACTCTCTCTTGCATCTAAAGAGACCCCAACCTGGAAGTTTTTGGCCACCCCAAGACTTGCCTAAGTGCCATTGGCATTTTGTCAAACACCCTGCGGACATGTTCTGTTTTGACATGAATTGTGGCATCGCACTGTGAGCTTGCACCGTTGATCAAACAAGCATGTCCACTAGACTCCCAGTTGCTCCTAACCTCGATCTGGTAAACCCCACCCTCACCTGCGACCTGTAGCATGCCGCGGCATTGTGTCGAACATCTGGTGTGCGTGCACTGGACGCGCCCAGAGCGCGCCAATTGCAGCCACGCGCCCGAGCCGACACGCTGGCCCCACGGCTTTGGCCCGCTCTGCAGCACCACGCCACGCGCTCCCCTCCTCGCAGCAACGCGCCAAGCAGCCCCCGCCGCGCCCGGCAGGCCAAGCGCTAGCCGCCGCTGCCGCCCGACAGCCCTGCGCCGTTCAGCGCCGCCCAAGCCTCGCCCGCTCGCCACCTGGCCCCTGGAGCAGTGCGAGCTCATCCGCAAGCGTGTCTGCTAGCCCTCGTCGCCGCCACGTCGCCCTAGCTACAGAACGTCGGTTCGCCGGAGAGCTTATCCACGGCCGCCGCTGACCGCCTTGCCACGCTATAAAAAGGAAGCCCCGAGCGTCTCCAAGCCCTCAGGTAGCCTCACGCCGTCTCACTAGCGCCCCCATCGCCACCAATTGGAAGGGAGCAGGTCTTCTTCAACCTCTCCGGTCAGTTCGGCCACCGCTGCCTCCCGGCTCCATTCGGCGCAACCAGAGCTTCCCCCTCTCCGTTCTCTTCGCCAGTAACTTCCTCATTCCCCTGCGAACCCAACCCCCTACTTAATTTTGATCGGGAGCCATCACCACCACAAACTCACTTTGTCACCGGAGCTTCCCTCCGCCGCGGAGCTCGCCGCCGGCGATTTCCTCCACCTCCGATGACCCTACGACCACCGGGAGGACCGCTCCAGCCGTGCGGATCCATCCCTACCCTCGGGGGCCCGCAAGGAGCAGCCAAACGCCGGCGACGATCGCCAGAGCCCCCCTCCGCTCGGGCAGAGGAGGGAGACGACGTGCGGCGACTGGTCAAACCTGACCAGTGGGCCCCTGGACCCACTGTCAGCGACCCCGCGCCGTCCACGCTGGAGTAAGCGGAGGCGTCATACCCGTAATACGTCTTCTCTGCGCGAAAGCGTAATCTCGTCTGAAATGTTTTCTTTTTCTGTTTTATTTTAAAAACAGATTTTTAACCAAATCTTTGACTGGCTATAACTTTTTAAATACAACTCCAAATGAGTTGATTCTTTTTCCTACCTCTCTCAAATTTCATCTAGTTTATTTTAAGATTTATTTGAAAAATTTTCAAACAACTTTTTTGTTCTGTTTTTGAAATGTGTGTTAATTCAAATATATTTTCAAATAGGATTTTGGGGAGAGAGAAGAAACTTTCAAAAGTTTGGAGAGCACCCTGCCTTTCCACACATTGAAGGCAAGCATTCTGAATCCCGGCATAATATTTTTGGTGTGATCATTGATGCATTTATAACACCACCGCATTTCGAAGGACTTGTTATTTCATGTGATATGATCATATGCATGGGTGCATGTTATTGATTTCCATGCTGTTGGAAATGAACACACTTGTGAGGATAATCATCCTCATGTGCCTTGCATGCATACCGGTAGGAACCGGGAAAACCTCTGCCTTGGGTAGGCATGAGTTTGTCGCCGGTCACCGTCGGGACGGTTATGTCCGGTATGGCATGGTAAGATATAATGAGTGTTGATTGTATTGGTTGAAATATATTCGTTATACTAATCATGCAGGGAATACTTAAACCTCCTGAGTCGACCGTAGATCGAGTCTTGTTCCAGTAACCCCCATACTTGTTTCGTACTACCACTCGTCTCTACAGCAAGTAGAGTACGGTTCAGTAAGTTGTCAACCTCTTGCTAGCACACACCATACAGAGAGGCCATGGTGGAAGATACCGGTTGTAGCTGGTAGGTAGGCCACCTGGTCCGGGGGCATGGGTGTTTCTGGTTGGGACCGAGAGGGGAGGCCACCCCTTAGAGCGCGCGATATAAGTTTGATCCCATGCTACGCGAGGTTGTAGCCTCCCCACTTAGAGTTTGCTTAACAGGTGTCGTGGGTGATTCCAGACACGTGTGTGATAAGCTGGTGTGTGCAAGTTAGGTGTGTTTTCAACAAAAAGACCGTAGATGGAATTAGTCCCGATGGACTAAAGAAATCTGTTACTCGTGGGTAAAGAGTACACCCTCTGCAGAGAATAAACCTATTTGAATAGCCGTGTCCATGGTTAAGGATTACAGTCTGGGATGGGTCAGGTGTCGGTCTTAGTGTCGGTCTTCGGAGGTGAAACGGTTAACCAGGAAATGGAATTACTACTCGCGACTTGTGATATCTATGATTATTACTATTGTTGACTAACCCGTGATATTATTGTTATTACCGAGTATCTCTGGGATGATTCTACCTCCAGGATATTCATTATGATTGTTTATTTTAAATCCCTTTATGTGGTGTCGCTCAGACGCCCGACTGTGGCATTTCTTTTAAAGCCCTTTATGTGGTGTCGCTCAGACGCTCGACTGTGGCATTTCTTTTAAAGCCCTTTATGTGGTGTCGCTCAGACGCCCGACTGTGGCATTTCTTTTAAAGCCCTTTATGTGGTGTCGCTCAGACGCCCGACTGTGGCATTTCTTTTAAAGCCCTTTATGTGGTGTCGCTCAGACGCCCGACTGTGGCATTTCTTTTAAAGCCCTTTATG
The DNA here is from genome assembly GCF_002162155.2 of Triticum dicoccoides. NCBI lineage: Eukaryota > Viridiplantae > Streptophyta > Magnoliopsida > Poales > Poaceae > Triticum > Triticum dicoccoides. The sequence continues at coordinate 551,689,275 of NC_041382.1, forward strand.
TGGTGTCGCT
>NC_041382.1:551689678-551697010 GCF_002162155.2 Triticum dicoccoides
GTCGCTCAGACGCCCGACTGTGGCATTTCTTTTAAAGCCCTTTATGTGGCGTCGCTCAGATGCCCGACTGTGGCATTTCTTTTAAAGCCCTTTATGTGGCGTCGCTCAGACGCCCGACTGTGGCATTTCTTTTAAAGCCCTTTATGTGGCGTCACTCAGACGCCCGACTGTGGCATTTCTTTTAAAGCCCTTTATGTGGTGTCGCTCAGACGCCCGACTGTGGCATTTCTTTTAAAGCCCTTTATGTGGTGTCGCTCAGACGCCCGACTGTGGCATTGCTTGTTATTTATTTCATAAATTTTTATACTACTATGTTTTGCAATTCTATAAATAGTTTGCTTGCACACATCATAATTTTATCTTTTGTGACTGACGTCATGAGCATAAAATATTTTCAGCACATCATGGTTATATTATACCTGTGTTCATAATGTTTGCGAGTACATTCAAAGTACTCACTGGCTTGTCCCTGGCTATTGTCTTGGCCAGATTATCTTGCACGGAGATGAGCGACGCGATGCCAGCCCCGGAACCCACTCAATGGAGATAGCAGCCTCGCGAAGATAGGAATTTAACCTGGTCAGCTGTTCCCGTGGGAAATGGAGTCCCATAGACACTGATGTTTCACAACCCGCTTCCGCCATCAACCACTAGAAACCATTTGTTGTACTCACAGGCCAGAATGGTCTTGTACTACATATTTTGTATTTTTGCTTGGAATTTCTATATCAAGATGGAGCCTCATCAGCTAACAGTAATCCTGGGGCTGATGAGCACGACGGTCTTTTCTGGAAATTATTACCCGAAAAACCCGGTTGCGACAGGCTTGGTATCAGAGCCAGGCTGACCATTGGCTAATCCTATCCTAGCCAGGTCAATAAACTTAGGCAAACCAACCCACCAGACCTTAACCAAACCCCAGCCAAGCTTCTCGTGCAAGATAGCCACACAGTGACCCAACACCTTTTGGCAATCGGTGCCCAACCTATCAACCTAACATGTCGCTCATGCGCTAGTGACCAGCCCCTAAATAGTCCTTTCTCGCAAGCGTGCGAAGGAAGACTCCGTCCCCTTTTTCTTATAAAAAGGGCACGCTAGCCTCAACCCAGCGCATCACAGCCGCTACCCCAAACCGAGCCGCAATGCCTGGACCCATAGTGCACAACGAAACCACAGCAACCAACCTTGGAGATTTTGTGACCATCCTCGCAAACCTCACCCGTCGTGCCTACGCGTTAGAGGAGCCACCAGAATATGTTGTGTATCAAGGACCCATGAGCGGTGAAGACCGTCAATTCTGGGCCACTGTGCACATCTACGGTAGGGGTCTAGCACCCGAGCGCCCCTACAGGTTCACTGGAAGGACAACTTCCTTTGAGCCACAAGCCATCCAACTAGCCGCTCGAGAGGCTATAGTTCATCTCAGGCACTTGTCGCCCAGAGTTAACTGTCGCTCGTTCCACTACTACCCCAGACGTGAAGGGTATGGTAGACCACCCCATGTTGCCAATGGAGATCACGAGACGGACCCCGCATTGTTGCACCTAGTGCGCTATGTAAGTGCACTAGAGGCACTGTTCAACCAGATCACTATTGATCTAATCGCAGCTCGTGGAGAGCTGGTTCGTCGAGCCCCGGCGAGAGAAGAAAACGATCCCAACACCGACAACCCAGTCGTGCTGTTTGGACAATCGATCGAGACCCCGAGATCTGCCCTAGCCATCGGCCAAGGTGCTGCGATAACCCCAGAGGTGCTTCGTCACATTTTGGGAGCACACTCCAACGGGGTTGTGTCCAACAATCCCCGCGATGGTCATCATCACTACCCCGACCCTGCAGTTCCTCCGCCATCTCCGACTAATCCCGGCAGAGAGACACGTGGAGAAGCCTCGACATCCACCAGGCACGCCCGTTTAGACATAAATGAAGTAGACTAAGCAGTATGAGTAGCACCAAGTTTCAATGTATCCTCGCTTTGTAATCATGCGACCGTGTATATTAACGCAGCCTGTCGTTGTGCCTCTGTCTTAATAGTAGCCTTACATTTTTGGTCAGCGCATAGTTGCATATTTTTCCGGGCACAACTACCAAAACCAACCCGACGACAACCACAGTAACGCGTTTTTTATGAGATATGTGTATCTCTGACACTGACCCGACCTTTGGAGCTAAGCTGGCAAATTTTTACCTTTCACCATGGTAAAACGATCCGGCTCCATTGCTATATAAAGGCCACCTTGTGACCTTACCCAGCAACCCTCACTTTGTGCACCACACTCACGCTTTTTCCTGTCATGCCGAGCCCCAGCATTCATCTGAGAACCCCAGATGCAACCCCAGGTAGCTTTGTCAAAATATTGTGGGATTTTACCCGCAGTACCATGGGTTCTACCCAGCCACCCCAGTACGAGCTGTTCAAATCGAGGATCACCCCATCCACCTCGGAATATTGGGCAGCAGTACACATTCCTCCTGTAGACCCCAACCAAGATCCGATAGAAGTTTCCTTCGTGGGGAAATCTATGCCAACCCCACACCTGGCCATAGAAGCTGCTGCGAAAGAAGCGATTGCTCGTCTTTGATCCGCAGTACCCTATGCCCGCGAACGAGGATATTATTACTTTCCGAGCCGTGCAACACCCGGAGAAGTTACATCTTTTCCCGGTGGACGTATTGAGAGAGACCCAGTTCTGGCCAACCTTATCCAGTACATCATTGCTCAAGAGCATTTGAACCGGCGAGTGATGGATTATCTCCAGAGCCTCGCGGATTTAAATCCTCAGATTGCCATCGGCAGACTACTGAGACCCGACCCGGAGAGACGCATACATCGACTGGTCAATCCACTTCCTCCAATAGAAGAGGAGTGTATTCCTTTACCAGAGACATTTTATCAGGACCCCGTCCAGTTACCGTTTTCATTTTAGACGTCGCTACTGTATTTGTTTTTGCAGCATTTATATTTATGTGTGTGACTTATGCGTGATACCCTGAATTTGTGCGACGAGTCAATTATTTGGGCTTCTACTAATGTGTGTAGTTTTTGTTGTGGTTTATGCTCCTTTAAATTAACTGTTTTTCCCTTGCAAAATCCCGGAGTGAGATTTCTTTTCCCTGAGTTGCTACACCTGCCCCTTCTCAGACATGGATTAATTAATTTCACACAGCACTACGCAGCAGACTCACAACCATAATCATTCAGACACATACACTGTTTGCAAAACCTTGCAACGGTGTTACATCCAGCTAATCCCTCACCCCCTTAACTACAGTTAGCACCCGGCACACTCCATCTACTCCTCATGATCACCACCACCGCGGAGAGCCAACACCCGAGCCGCAACATCGCGATACTCGTCGAAGATCATCGCGCACAGGAGCACAGAGAGCCCCAGCAGTGTCGCCAGCCCTCCGCATATCAGGATCACAAACCAGTCCGGCATCGCCTCCGCCATTAGAGCCTCACCCAAGCTTCTGTAAGCAGTAATGGAGAAAGAAGGAAGAGGAGAAGTGAGGCCAGATGTGAGGAAGAAGAGAGAGCCAGAGGTAGAAGGAAGAGCCAGTGGGAGAAGAAGAGGCTGACAGTGGGCCCCGGGTCCACCTGTCGGCCAGAGAGAGCACTGTGCTCTCGGGTACAATCAGCGTATATCTAAATTTAGGAGTTATCCTAAATTTATATCCAGCGTAGAAATCGCCCGTTTTTGTCCCGAACCGTAGACTTTTCCACGCAGCCCCAGTTTTCACACTGTGGTTTTTCACCACTTATTGCCCTCTCACTGTAGCCACATCTTTATTGCTTAAATTATTTTCTTAACACCACTTTTAGCAAATCTCGAGGACGAGATTTTTCTTAAGGGGGATAGTATTGTGACACCCCAAAAATTTGGCCTTGTTTTAATGGAATAAAATTTTGCCAGGATTTAAAACTTTGAATTTTTGAGCTCCATTTTGATTTTTGTTTAAATCATTTCCTTCCCTGTTATGATGAGTTTTTCCCAAAAAGAAAACTTTTCAAAAATGTTGTTGGACTTGTTTAAGCTCTCAAGAAAAACTTTCCTTTTATCAGTGTAACTAATTAACTAACTTAATTGCTTGATCTTTACTTTCTTGAAAATAGTTTTTCAAGGTTAAATGGCCATATTTGAACTACAACCATTTGATAGATTCACTTAAAATTTCCACAAAAATTTGGAGATGTCAGGTTATGTTTTTAAATCACTTTTATGCAAAAATATATTTCATTCATGAAATATTTTGAGCTCTACACTCAATTTTTCTTCTCTGGTCCAGAGTGCATTTTGCACTACAACCTATTTAAATATTTCTTTAAAAACTTCTACCAAAATTAAGGGAGGTCAGTAGGAGCCTATTATTCCACTGTGTGCAAAAATCCAGGGTTGTTCTTTGAAAATATTGAGTGTATCAACCTCTTTTCCATTATGGTCCAATTTGAGGATTTGTACAGCAACCACCATTTTAGTTGCTCCTATACCCTTGATTATTTCTCCTACTTGTAGTCCTCCATGTTAAACCCTTAAGTCCAGGAGCATGCACCATTTGGATCATTTTTGGTTCATGAAATAATGCTATTTATTTCCTGTCCAGAAATGTAGTTTTGCAAAACTTGCACTAGCAAGTTTCCCCTTTTGTCCAAATAACCACACCACTCTCTCTTGCATCTAAAGAGACCCCAACCTGGAAGTTTTTGGCCACCCCAAGACTTGCCTAAGTGCCATTGGCATTTTGTCAAACACCCTGCGGACATGTTCTGTTTTGACATGAATTGTGGCATTGCACTGTGAGCTTGCACCGTTGATCAAACAAGCATGTCCACTAGACTCCCAGTTGCTCCTAACCTCGATCTGGTAAACCCCACCCTCACCTGCGACCTGTAGCATGCCGCGGCATTGTGTCGAACATCTGGTGTGCGTGCACTGGACGCGCCCAGAGCGCGCCAATTGCAGCCACGCGCCCGAGCCGACACGCTGGCCCCACGGCTTTGGCCCGCTCTGCAGCACCACGCCACGCGCTCCCCTCCTCGCAGCAATGCGCCAAGCAGCCCCCGCCGCGCCCGGCAGGCCAAGCGCTAGCCGCCGCCGCCGCCCGACAGCCCTGCGCCGTTCAGCACCGCCCAAGCCTCGCCCGCTCGCCACCTGGCCTCTGGAGCAGTGCGAGCTCATCCGCAAGCGTGTCTGCTAGCCCTCGTCGCCGCCACGTCGCCCTAGCTACAAAACGTCGGTTCGCCGGAGAGCTTATCCACGGCCGCCGCGGAACCGCCTTGCCACGCTATAAAAAGGAAGCCCCGAGCGTCTCCAAGCCCTCAGGTAGCCTCACGCCATCTCACTAGCGCCCCCATCGCCACCAATTGGAAGGGAGCAGGTCTTCTTCAACCTCTCCGGTCAGTTCGGCCACCGCCGCCTCCCGGCTCCATTCGGCGCAACCAGAGCTTCCCCCTCTCCGTTCTCTTCGCCAGTAACTTCCTCATTCCCCTGCGAACCCAACCCCCTACTTAATTTTGATCGGGAGCCATCGCCACCACAAACTCACTTTGTCACCGGAGCTTCCCTCCGCCGCGGAGCTCGCCGCTGGCGATTTCCTCCACCTCCGACGACCCTACGACCACCGGAAGGACCGCCCCAGCCGTGCGGATCCATCCCTACCCTCGGGGGCCCGCGAGGAGCAGCCAAACGCCAGCGACGATCGCCGGAGCCCCGCTCCGCTCGGGCAGAGGAGGGAGACGACGTGCGGCGACTGGTCAAACCTGACCAGTGGGCCCCTGGACCCACTGTCAGCGACCCTGCGCCGTCCACGCTGGAGTAAGCGGAGGCGTCATACCCGTAATACGTCTTCTCTGCGCGAAAGCGTAATCTCGTCTGAAACGTTTTCTTTTTCTGTTTTATTTTAAAAACAGATTTTTAACCAAATCTTTGACTGGCTATAACTTTTTAAATACAACTCCAAATGAGTTGATTCTTTTTCCTACCTCTCTCAAATTTCATCTAGTTTATTTTAAGATTTATTTGAAAATTTTTCAAACAACTTTTTTGTTCTGTTTCTGAAATGTGTGTTAATTCAAATATATTTTCAAATAGGATTTTGGGGAAAGAGAAGAAACTTTCAAAAGTTTGGGGAGCACCCTGCCTTTCCACACATTGAAGGCAAGCATTCTGAATCCCGGCATAATATTTTTGGTGTGATCATTGATGCACTTATAACACCACCGCATTTCGAAGGACTTGTTATTTCATGTGATATGATCATATGCATGGGTGCATGTTATTGATTTCCATGCTGTTGGAAATGAACACACTTGTGATGATAATCATCCTCATGTGCCTTGCATGCATACCGGTAGGAACCGGGAAAACCTCTGCCTTGGGTAGGCATGAGTTTGTCGCCGGTCACCGTCGGGACGGTTATGTCCGGTATGGCATGGTAAGATATAATGAGTGTTGATTGTATTGGTTGAAATATATTCGTTATACTAATCATGCAGGGAATACTTAAACCTCCTGAGTCGACCGTAGATCGAGTCTTGTTCCAGTAACCCCCATACTTGTTTCGTACTACCACTCGTCTCTACAGCAAGTAGAGTACGGTTCAGTAAGTTGTCAACCTCTTGCTAGCACACACCATACAGAGAGGCCATGGTGGAAGATACCGGTTGTAGCTGGTAGGCAGGCCACCTGGTCCGGGGGCATGGGTGTTTCCGGTTGGGACCGAGAGGGGAGGCCACCCCTTAGAGCGCGCGATATAAGTTTGATCCCATGCTACGCGAGGTTGTAGCCTCCCCACTTAGAGTTTGCTTAACAGGTGTCGTGGGTGATTCCAGACACGTGTGTGATAAGCTGGTGTGTGCAAGTTAGGTGTGTTTTCAACAAAAAGACCGTAGATGGAATTAGTCCCGATGGACTAAAGAAATCTGTTACTCGTGGGTAAAGAGTACACCCTCTGCAGAGAATAAACCTATTTGAATAGCCGTGTCCATGGTTAAGGATTACAGTCTGGGATGGGTCAGGTGTAGGTCTTAGTGTCGGTCTTCGGAGGTGAAACGGTTAACTAGGAAATGGAATTACTACTCGCGACTTGTGATATCTATGATTATTACTATTGTTGACTAACCCGTGATATTATTGTTATTACCGAGTATCTCTGGGATGATTCTACCTCCAGGATATTCATTATGATTGTTTATTTTAAAGCCCTTTATGTGGTGTTGCTCAGACGCCCGACTGTGGCATTTCTTTTAAAGCCCTTTATGTGGTGTCGCTCAGACGCCCGACTGTGGCATTTCTTTTAAAGCCCTTTATGTGGTGTCGCTCAGACGCCCGA
>NC_041382.1:551697054-551737553 GCF_002162155.2 Triticum dicoccoides
CGTAGATGGAATTAGTCCCGATGGACTAAAGAAATCCGTTACTCGTGGGTAAAGAGTACACCCTCTGCAGAGAATAAACCTATTCGAATAGCCGTGTCCATGGTTAAGGATTACAGTCTGGGATGGGTCAGGTGTCGGTCTTAGTGTCGGTCTTCGGAGGTGAAACTGTTAACCAGGAAATGGAATTACTACTCGTGACTTGTGATATCTATGATGATTATTATTATTGTTGACTAACCCATGATATTATTGTTATTACCGAATATCTCTGGGATGGTTCTACCTCCGGGATATTCATTATGATTGTTTCTTTCTAAAGCCCTTTTTGTGGCGTCGCTCAGACGCCCAACTGTGGCATTTCTTTTAAAGCCCTTTATGTGGCGTCGCTCAGACGCCCGACTGTGGCATTTCTTTTAAAGCCCTTTATGTGGCGTCGCTCAGACGCCCGACTGTGGCATTTCTTTTAAAGCCCTTTATGTGGCGTCGCTCAGACGCCCGACTGTGGCATTTCTTTTAAAGCCCTTTATGTGGCGTCACTCAGACGCCCGACTGTGGCATTTCTTTTAAAGCCCTTTATGTGGTGTCGCTCAGACGCCCGACTGTGGCATTTCTTTTAAAGCCCTTTATGTGGTGTCGCTCAGACGCCCGACTGTGGCATTGCTTGTTATTTATTTCATAAATTTTTATACTACTATGTTTTGCAATTCTATAAATAGTTTGCTTGCACGCATCATAATTTTATCTTTTGTGACTGACGTCATGAGCATAAAATATTTTCAGCACATCATGGTTATATTATACCTGTGTTCATAATGTTTGCGAGTACATTCAAAGTACTCACTGGCTTGTCCCTGGCTATTGTCTTGGCCAGATTATCTTGCACGGAGATGAGCGACGCGATGCCAGCCCCGGAACCCACTCAATGGAGATAGCAGCCTCGCGAAGATAGGAATTTAACCTGGTCAGCTGTTCCCGTGGGAAATGGAGTCCCATAGACACTGATGTTTCACAACCCGCTTCCGCCATCAACCACTAGAAACCATTTGTTGTACTCACAGGCCAGAATGGTCTTGTACTACATATTTTGTATTTTTGCTTGGAATTTCTGTATCAAGATGGAGCCTCATCAGCTAACAGTAATCCTGGGGCTGATGAGCACGACGGTCTTTTCTGGAAATTATTACCCGGAAAACCCGGTCGCGACATCTTGGCCTTCGGGGCGGAGAGTGCACAGTGGTTGCACCCCCACCGGTCTTGTCGCCACCGGCTCGTGCCTAGCTGACTTGCCGTGGTTGCGATGTACTCGGCTGCCGTGGAGTATCGCCGTTGGCGAAGCCGATGAGACTTTGAATGGTGGCCCTCCAGTCGTCGATCTTGTCTGCCGCTGGAGGGTAGTTTAGGAGCAGTTGAGCTCGCGCCAAAGCTTCTGCTGAAGTGACGGGTGGTGGCGGCGAACGGTGTGAGGAGCGGGATATGCTCGGACTTCTAACTATGTTAGAAGGAGCAGTATCTCGTCCAGGCGACCGTGCCCCGCTCATGCCAGCATGTTGGCGTGCATGCTGGTCTTGAGCACTCCGAGATCCACCAGCTCGATCTTGGTCTAGCAAACGTATGGCACCGTGAGTACCATGACGCTGCCGGTCCCGCGCCTCCTGGGATGGGCGTGGTGCGTGTATGGACGCCGAGGTCTTGGAGTGCGCCCGGTCGTTGTGGGAGCCGACTGCGCCGCCGATGGGCGGCGCAGCCTTGTCCTTGGACCTGGCAGCACCGTGAGCTCCCTCGTCGACGCCCGTTCTTCCGCCGGCGTCTACCCCACCATCCGTTTGCTCCAGCGTGGGTTCGGCGTGGACGGAGCAGCCGCCTCCGAAGCCTTCTTTTTCGGCGGCATGTTGATGAAGACGATGAAGATTTAGCTCGTGTGAACGCCGGATCAGGTTCACACAACCTCGACGCACCCCCTACCTGGCGCGCCAAAGATGTCGGGGGACTAATCCACGAACACCTATGGGACCGGCGGACCGAGCCCCTTTCGGTTCGGCAGGGGGGCGGAGAACGCACGAAGAGCAGATCGAGGCGAAACACACGAGCGGTTTACCCAGGTTCGGGCTGCACGGATGCGTAAAACCCTACTCCTGCTTTGTGGTTTGTATTGAGTTCTTGCTCAGGAGCGCTGAGTGCTACAGTACACACCAGCAGCTAACGAGACCGAGCGTGAGTGTTCTCCCCCCCCCTCTCTACGTTGCGCATGGGCCTCCTTTTATATGCTTAAAGGGGTCACCGATAGGTGGCAACGTAGACAAGGGTAAAAATGGAAAGGTGCTGCGGTTGGTACAACTACCTGATACAGTGTATCATACCTAACCCTGACGGCAGGGGACAAGGGCATTAAATGCCCGTCTGCGTCGCCCAAATAGTGCAAAAGGGACCGTCAGGGACGCCACCGCTCGCCACGATGGCAATCTTGTCAGCGCCGCTTGCCACCGCTCACCGCTGGCCGCACAGCCTCCCGCCACGTACGCCTGGAAGGATCCCAGAGCGACACGTTGGTGGATGTGCTGGAGCGCGGGTACAGAGTGGTGGCTTGCCGCGGTCGTTGTCTTGTCGTGTCCGGGAGCTTGTCGCTCACCGGGCCTTGCCGGGACGCGTGGCGCGTCGCGGCAAGCTCCTTGAGATGCCTTGGTTGGCCTTCCCGGCAAGCTCCTCTTGCCGGGGTATTGTCTTCTTGGCTTGGATACTTCGTCCTTGAATGGCTCCAAAGGAACCACGGAGGTCCTTGGCGGTCGCCCGGGTAGCTGGGAATGAACCGCAGCGTTTGGTAGTGGTGGTTGGGCTCGGGGTGGCCGGAAACGACGCCGGCGACGAGCTTGGCAGACGCCGGAGTTCGGGCGAGGTGGGTTTCGAGGCTACGGTGCGCGGGAGCAAGAGCTGGTGGTGGCTACGGGTTCCTGGTGCTATGCTGAGCACGGTGGTGTGCCCGGCTTCAAGCCACGGTGGCCCTGGCCACGACGGCGACGAGGCACGGCGCCGGCGAGCTTCGGCCGTGGTGGAAATGGCGGCTACAGGGGCCAAACGAGCACGGGAACTAGGGGAAGAGGAAGAGGAGCTCACAGCGAGTGCAGCGGTGGTCTCAGCAGGCTCGGGGACGGGCTGGAGAAGAGGTGCGGTCGCCAGCGATCTCGGTTGCCCGAGGTTGAAGACGAGGGCAAAGGCGGCGCTGCAGGGCTTCCGGCGAAGCGTGGCTCGGTGGGGAGGACAAGGGAGTCAAGGCGGAGCTGATGGGCTCGTCGGAGGGGCGAGGGGAGGTCTCTGGCGGCGACTACGGCGATCGGCGGCGAGGGGCGCGCTCGGCCATCGCAGGAGAGGATGAGGGAGACGAGGGGGAGAGTGAGGGAGGACGAGAGGGGGTCGAGGGGGGTCTCGTGGCGTCTCTGGGCGCCTCCCAGCGTCGGCAGAAGCAGGAGGTGGCTGGCGCGTGGCCGGCGCACGGCGAGCACGCGCCCCTGCCTCCTGGTGCGAGGTAGGGGGTGACTGGCCGAGCCAGTAGGCTGGGCCAAGCCAGGTAAGGCCCAGGTGGGCTTCTTTCTCCCCTTTTTTTAATTTTGTTTTCTTTTTCTATTTTCTGTAGCTTTAGGGCTTTATTAAAAATACCTAGGCACTTACTAAAATCCTGAAAATAATTGTGGCCTCTGTTAGGATTATTCCTAACAGCAAACATTTATTTCCAGAATTATTTGAGCATTTAAATTATTTAATTGCATTTAACTGCCCAAATTCAAATATTTATAATTTAAATCAATGACCTTCTGTTGACCTAGAAAATTGTGCACCAATTTTGCCAGAGGTTCTAACCTAAGACAAAGAGGGTGAACATTTTGGAAGGACATTTCAGGTTCATTGAAATTATTTTTAGTAAACCCTAGTTGATTTCAAAAGGGGTGCTGGGGGTTCTGCATTCCCCATTTCAAGTTTCTGATGAAAGTAAACATGATGCACACTCTAATGCATGGACTAGCTAGGGTGTGACAACTCACCCCCACTCAAAAGAATCTCGTCCCGAGATTTAGGATCCTCTGGAAAGAAGGTGGGGTACTCGAGTCGAAGATGATCCTCCCTTTCCCAAGTGGCTTCTTCCTCGGAGTGATGTGACCATTGAACCTTGAGAAACTTGATATTATGACATCGAGTGGTACGCTCGGCTTGATCAAGGATACGAACGGGATATTCCCGATAAGAAAGGTTATCTTGTAGATCAAGCGTTTCGTGGTCCACTCCACAAATAGGATCCGCGAAGCAACGCCTGAGTTGTGAAACATGGAAGACATCGTGAACTCTAGAAAGATGCGGGGGTAGTTCCAATTGGTAGGCAACTTCTCCTCGTTTGGCAAGAATACGAAAGGGTCCAATGTAACGAGGAGCCAATTTGCCTTTGGTACCGAAACGATGGGTCCCCTTTAACGGAGTAACCCGAAGGTAAGCCTTCTCGTCGACTTCATAAGTCATAGGCTTATGTTTACGATCATATTGACTCTTTTGACGAGATTGGGCTGTTTTCAATTTCTCACGAATAACGAGAACCTACTCTTCTGCTTCCTGAATCATATCCGGACCAAAGAGTTGTCTTTCCCCGGTTTCTGACCAGTTAAGAGGCGTTCGACATTTTCGTCCATAAAGAACTTCGAAAGGAGCTTTGCCCAAGCTAGCTTGATAACTATTGTTATAAGCAAACTCCGCGAATGGAAGGCATTTCTCCCAACTCATTCTGAACGAGATAACAGAAGCTCGGAGCATATCTTCCAGAATTTGATTGACTCGCTCTACTTGACCACTTGATTGAGGATGGAAGGCGGTACTAAAGGAGAGACGAGTTCCCATAGAATTTTGGAAACTTTCCCAAAATCGAGAGGTGAAGAGACTCCCACGGTCTGAGTTAATTTCCAATGGGACACCATGAAGAGACACTATTCGGGAGGTGTATAAATCGGCTAGCTGGCTAGCGGTGATACTCTCACGAACAGGTAGGAAATGGGCTACTTTGGAAAGTCGGTCGATCACGACGAAGATGGCATTATTCCCCCTCTTGGTCCTGGGAAACCCAGTGATGAAATCCATACTGATTTTATCCCATTTCCATTCAGGAATAGCCAAAGGTTGAAGGGTGCCAGCAGGCCGTTGATGCTCTGCCTTAACACGACGACAGACGTCGTAATTAGCAATGTATTGAGCGATTTCTCTCTTCATCCTAGTCCACCAAAACCTATGGCGTAGGTCTTGATACATTTTGATACTACCGGGATGAATGGTGAGAGGGGATTCATGAGCTTCCTTAAGGACCAGTCACCTCGGGTTTCGCGCCTTTGGAACCACTAGGCGATTCCCAAAGTATACGACACCTTGATCATCAATGGAGAAACAATTCATGACTCCTTTCTTAATGTTTCTCTTAATATGGGAGATTCCCGGATCTACCTTCTGTGCCTTGATGATCTAATCCGTAAGGGTAGGTTCCGCCACCAGGGTGGATAGGAATCCTCGAGGAACAATGTGAAGGTTTAGCTTACGAAATTCCTCATGGAGAAGTGGTTGACTTTGTTGTAACATCAGGTTGTTACAATAGGACTTACGGCTTAGCGCATCAGCCATGACATTGGCTTTGCCTGGGGTGTAAGTTATTCCTAAGTCGTAATCCGAGATCAACTCGACCCAACGTCTTTGCCTGAGATTCAAATCTGGTTGGGTGAAGATATATTTCAAACTTTGGTGATCGGTGAAGATCTCGCAACGATTACCGAGAAGGTAATGTCGCCAGGTTTTAAGTGCATGGACTACAGCTGCAAGCTCTAAATCATGTGTAGGATAATTTTCCTCATGTGGGTGTAATTGCCATGAAGCATAGGAAATTACCTGACGATCTTGCATGAGTATGCAACCTAGTCCTTGTTGCGAGGCGTCACAATAGATAAGAAAGTCCTTGGAGAAGTTTGGTGGTACCAGTACGGGAGCAGATGTCAGGCGTCTTTTCAGTTCCTGAAAACTGAACTCGCACTATGGAGTCCAGTCGAACCTTTTATCTTTCTTGAGGAGTTCAGTCAGAGGTTTAGCAACCTTGGAGAAATTCTCGACGAAGCGGCGGCAATAGCTCGCTAAGCCAAGGAAGCTCCGAACTTGCTTGACCGTCTCAGGTGGAGTCCAATCAAGGACGGCTTGAACTCGCTCGGGATTGACAGCAATACCCTTACCAGAGATTGCATGGCCTAGATAGGTCACTTCTGGCAACCAAAATTCACACTTGGAGAATTTGGCATAAAGGCGATGCTCTCGAAGTTTCATCAATACCAGCCTCAGATGTACGGCATGTTCCTCTTCATTTTTCGAGTAGATGAGTATGTCATCGAGGTATACAACGACGAATTTATCCAAGTACTCGATGAAGACTGAGTTCATTAACCGGGAGAAAGTGGCCGGGGCATTGGTTAAACCGAAGGACATAACGGTGTACTCGTATTGGCCATAACGAGTAACAAAGGCCATTTTGGGAATGTCCCCGTTTCTGATTTTGATTTGATGGTAACCCAACCTCAAATCCATCTTGGAGAAGACTGAGGATCCAGCGAGCTGATCATACAGATCGTTGATCCTGGGAAGCGGATATTTGTTCTTGATGGTGACCAAGTTGACAGGTCGGTAATCCACAACCATTCGATTTGTTCCATCCTTCTTCTTGACGAAGAGGACGGGGCAAGCCCAAGGAGAGGATCTAGGACGGATGAAACCCTTGTTCAAGGACTCATCGAGTTGGTTCTTAAGCTCGGCTAGTTCTAGGGGTGCCATCTTATAGGGTCTTCTAGAAATTGGAACGGTTCCTAGAACAAGGTCTATCACAAACTCAACATCCCTGTCAGGTGGAACACCTGCAGTCCTTCTGGAAAGACATCCGGAAAGTCTCGGACTATTGGAACATCTTCAAGGTCTGGAAGGGGTTTGGCATTTAGGGAGTAAAGTTGGCGCTTGGCCACTCGAGTTAAGACATTAACTGTCTTGCCCAAGGGGTGAGTAAGTTGAGCGGTTCTAGTGGCACAATCAATCTTAGCATAATGAGCTGACATCCAGTCCATACCCAAGATGATATTTATGTTGGAGGACTTGAGAGGTATTAAGGATGCAAGGAAGACAAGTCTATCGACAAGAATTTCGTTCCCATGGCTTACTCTAGAAGTTTGCCATTTGGAACCCAGAGTTTGAATTACCATCGAAGTGGGCATATCACAGAATGTCGTGTTATGCAATCGAGCATAGTTTTTGGATATGAATGAATGAGATGCTCCAGTATCGAAAAGAACAGATGCCGGATGGCAGTTAACAAGGAGCGTACCAAGGACGACGTTAGGATCCTCATGAGCCTCCTCGGCTGAAACATAATTGACATGGCCACATGCAGTGGTGGCCGGCTTGGCGTAGAAAGTCTTTCCCGCTGGCTTACAACGGCCAACGGACTTTCCAGTTTGATTGGGGTTGTTGTTCTGGGGACACTCTCGGCTATAGTGACCCGGCTCTCCACACTTGAAGCATGTCACCACATTGGGGCGTGGAGCAGCATTAGCAGCGGGGCAACCATATGGCTTGGGCGGTGCAAATTGCTGGTTGCGACGAGGCGCCTCAAAGGATGGCCTCGGGATGAACCTGGGTGGCAGTGCCGTGCTTGGGATCCACACCTGGCGCTTCTGAGCTCCAAAGCCGGATGAAGAGCCAAAATCACGGGAGTGCTTGTGTGAGGCGTCATAATCAGTCTGGCCTGTCTCAGCACTGATGGCTTTATTGACCAACTTCTGAAAGGATGTGCACTCGTGCAGACGGAGATCGCGGCGAAGCTCAGGGCTATGTCCCTTGCGGAACCTTGCCTGCTTCTTAGCGTCAGTAGATACCTCTTCGGGAGCATAGCGTGCCAGATTCCCAAATTCATGACTGTAAGCATCCACAGTCAGTCTTCCTTGGGTGAAGTTGCAGAATTCCTCCCTCTTGCGATCCATGAGACCTTCCGGAATGTGATGCTCATGGAAAGCCTCACTGAATTCAGCCCAGGTAGTGATTTGACCGACCGGGCGCATAGCTTCAAAGTTTTCCCACCAAAGGCTAGCAGGGCCTTCGAGGTGATAGGCAGCATAGGTAACCTTGTCAGCTTCGACTACGTTGGCAGAACGTAGCTCGTGGGTGATGCTGTGAAGCCAGTCATCCGCGTTGAGGGGTTCGATGGAATGGTTGAACTTTTGTGGGTACAGCTTGATAAAGTCATTGATCGACACCAAGTCATTTCGCAGGTGGCGTGCAGTGTTCTTCTTAATCCGCTCCAGCAGGCGGTTAGTCTCACGCTTGTTTCTTTCCGCCTCCAGCATTACTTTGGCCAAAGAAGGCGGGTGAGGCAGATTTTCACCTCTAGCTACACTGGCTTCCCCCTGCTCCGGGACAGCAGGGTTGCCGCGGGTGTTGACCATCCTAGGAGAAATCAAGACAACGGTTTAGACAAGGATGGCTCAAACTTGGCAAGGAAGTGCAGAATGTAATGGATAACACGGAATGCAGAGATGTTCATCCGTATGTCATGGTAATATAAAACTGCCATATATATACCAACGGTCATACACATCATACATAGTTTAGTACAAGCCCAGGCTACAGTACAACTATGATGAAAGACGTTACATCCCATCGGAGGCATTCCAAGCTCCTATACATTATTTTTCTACACCTCCGGAATCGATTACATGCAAAGTCATATTCCACAAGTCACGCAGGACAGTGGAGATACAACTACTACAATACTAGTGGTACTACTACTAACTCAGACAGCTCCGTAGTAGTCCTCATAGAAGTCACCTCCATAGCCTGGAAGTTCAACGTGATCATCCGGAAACAGACGGTCCTGAGGAGCCTGTGGACCATAGGGGCTAGGATGAGGTCTTGGACCAACAAACGGCGGCCTGCGGGGACCATGGGGTGGGGTGATGCCTCCCACATCACGCCAATCCACCATGTCTGGCAGAGCTGATCTCATAGGATACAGATCCCTTGTATCCATACATCCAGCTTGCACCGCAGGTGCAAACCGAGTCAATGTGGCCCAATGATCAGCACGGGTATTGAAAAGCTCCAGCCTCAAGGCCCGATTCTCTCGGTCCTTATCTTCGAGCATCTCGGCAGTGGTACGAGTTAATGAGTCCTCCTGAGTGGAGTCAGCATAGATGGCCTGAACATACCTTTGCGCTACCGGAAGTGAAGCTGGCATGTAACGGAAGTCGGTGTTCTGAAGCAGGCCAGTCCGGACTCGCAAGATGGTCATCATGGAATAGGCAGCATCCTGCACAGCCATCTCAACGGTAACCCCGAGTCCATAGGAACAATGAAGGGGCTCGGTAGATCCAGGATAAGAAGGAAATATCCTGACAGTGCAGAAATACTGGCTTTGATTAAAGTCGCAGAACTGCTCTTCGACAGTGTATTCAGGATACCAACGGTAACCCGTCTCGATCATGACCCGGACTAACATAGCAGTATGACCACTTGGTTATGAACATGGTTGGCCATCTGAAAGCACAACCACAAGGTCAGGCGAACCACTTGGTTATGAACATGGTTGGCCATCTGAAAGCACAACCACAAGGCAAAGACATCAGAATTTCTAGGGAAAATTGGACAGCATAACGGCTGTAAATGCTTAGAAAAAGATTTGAGACATCCACAACAGTTCACAATACCACTCAACAACATCATATCAAGGTTCTGATTCAATTAGCAACATACTAAGAATAATAGAAACTGAACTGGGACTTGTAACAATAATCCTATAGCTACTACGGATTAGTAACACGTGAACCTGATAGAAGAAGAGAGCCTAGTCCTTAACCCACGTTGAATGAGGAGAGAATGACTCAGATCGGAGGCATAGGTAAAGGAGTAAAAGAACCTTACGTTCCCTCCCACAATCAATTCCCCTACATATAACTAAAGCATTTCTAGACTCGACATCGACCAGTTTTGCTCAACGAACCTACAGGCAGTCCGGCTCTGATGCCAACGCTGTCAGGACCCCGATTCCAAGTCACATCGATCTAGCCGGTAACACCTCATATCACTTTGCGGCCTCACGCACGGTATCCCACTGGTGTCGCCTTACCATGGCCTGGGACCGTTTGCGCCTTTTGGCTCACGTATATGATAGTGTCGCTAGCATCCATATGACAGAGAACCCGGGCCGACATGGCTAGTCGTGAACCCAAAGCGGCACAGACCTATGGAGACAAGCATACATGAATCACATCGAGCATGTCGGTCATCAACGAGTGATTCCGGGCTGTAGCACTGGGCTAACAGGACTCCGGGGATCCCGGGCTGTAGCAGGCTAGGCAGGACTCCGGAGGTCACCGCGTGACATTTCCCCGAAGGGACAGACATAGGGACGAAGTGAAACACATGCCGGCCAGTCAAGTGTCCTGAACAGTAGTGCTGGGCTAGCAGGACTCCGGTGAACTGGGCTGTAGCGGACTACTATGGCTCGAGGAACACTAGACTACATTTCCCCATACGAAAGGCTGCCAAGGATAAACAACTAGATTGTCGGATCCCACTCATCCCAAGCATTTCAATCATACACACAATATGCCCGATATGAGTACATACAACATGGCATCACAACAAAACTCTACAACTCAAGTACTTTATTTAAAGGCTCCAGACAGCCATACATAACATGTCATACAGATAGGGGTCACATGACCCGACACTCAAGTCATACAATCATACAAGCACATGCGGAAGCAACTAGTCTGAGTACAAACTCTAAAAAAAAGAAGGCTTCTCGAAGCCTGTCAATCTACATAGGGCCCTCCATGGCCGGGATCACCACCTGGGTGGCTAGTCACTCGTCGATGTCAAGGTCTACATAAAACCCATCGGAGGGGGCAGTGTTGTCGTCTGAAAACAATAAATAAGCAAACATGAGTACAAAGGTACTCAGCAAGTCTTACATCAGAACCTACTATACATGCTTATTCTCAAGAAGGTGGTGGGGTTGATGCAGCAAGCCAGCTTTGACTCTTGGCTAAGCTATCCTACGAAACTTCTTTAGTAAAATAGTTTTCGCACACGAGTCCACTACTCATCAACATAATACTCCACCGGGGATCCTCCCTCGTCATCCTACGAGAGGGCCATCCTCGGTACTCACACTTATCTTGAGTCTTTTAATGGTATCCATTAATTTGTCTATGAACTGTATAGGCAACCAAGTAGTCCTTTACCGCGGACGCGGCTATTTGAATAGTTTATACCCTGCAGGGGTGTACTTCGTCATACACGCTTTCACCACTTACCGCCGTTTACACGAAATGTACTCGGCAACCTTCAAGCGGAAGCCCGGCGAGGGTGTCGGCCATGGCCTACCTAAACACTTAAGTCTCTAGTCCAGGTGGGCTTCTTTCTCCCCTTTTTTTAATTTTGTGTTCTTTTTCTATTTTTTGTAGCTTTAGGGCTTTATTAAAAATACCTAGGCACTTACTAAAATCCTGAAAATAATTGTGGCCTCTGTTAGGATTATTCCTAACAGCAAACATTTATTTCCAGAATTATTTGAGCATTTAAATTATTTAATTGCATTTAACTGCCCAAATTCAAATATTTATAATTTAAATCAATGACCTTCTGTTAACCTAGAAAATTGTGCACCAATTTTGCCAGAGGTTCTAACCTAAGACAAAGAGGGTGAACATTTTGGAAGGACATTTCAGGTTCATTGAAATTATTTTTAGTAAACCCTAGTTGATTTCAAAAGGGGTGCTGGGGGTTCTGCATTCCCCATTTCAAGTTTCTGATGAAAGTAAACATGATGCACACTCTAATGCATGGACTAGCTAGGGTGTGACACTGTTGTCTGACATATAAGCAATTATGTATGTTGTTACAGTGGTTCATGCAGTTAACTGAGACAACAATGTAAATTCCAAATGTTCACACACTAGTCCAACGTTCATGTGGAACACTCACATTAAACTCGGCTTCCTAAAAAACTTGAAAAGCATAAGTTAAGAAATTTTATACATCTCAATGATTCATAGAACATAACAAACATATACTAGTTCACAGCAAAAGACAAAGTTAGGAGAAGGTTTACAAAACAGGAAAAAAACAAGCAAGGCTTTTCTGAGCAAAGGGCCTCCCGGTAGGCTTAAATTTCCTGGAGTTCACTCTGGGTTTTTCTTGTTGCCACCATCCATGGTTAGGTTCTCTCATTCCAGAATAACCAATTATAATTGTGTTCTCAGCTGGAATGCTGAACTGAACCATGTAGTGTACTGACCATCTGAAATTCTTGTGCATTCCACTAAATTTAAGCACCGCTATTTGCAGAAATAAGAAGACCACAATGCCTCTTGTCCGTACACCTGTCCAAAATACCGCTATGCAGCCGTGCCAGCTAGTCCTCGGTATATGGATGAACTGGTAGAAAGTGCATTCCGGACTAGGATGCAGTTGTTTTCGCTCGTCCCTACACTGCAATCAGGAAGTGAAACGTACGAATCAACTTATTTTATATTGCGTTGGCCATTCTACCTAGTAACTACCAATGTAGGAATACCTGGAAGACGGGTGGTTAGACTACGACAACGAGGGATATCCATCTCATTTTGCGTAGTTCTACTAAAACATAGGTGTGTGCTTTTGATTGCGTGGATAGAAACAATACAGAGACAGACATCCCGAAACGATATGGAGACATACATCCCTGTTTGCGCAAATACGAAATACGGTTATTTAAATAGTGACAGATATTTGCAGTGGCGTATGATTAATAGCAGCATCTATTGTGTTATAATTGGCACTAGATTGACAGTATGAAAGTGTCCTTAAGTAAGTAGCATCACATCATATCAACACTACCACTAGATTAAAATGCAAAACAATAGCATTAGTATTACTGTCATGAGAGTAGCACATGTCGGCGTTCTGGGAACGGGGGTCCCCAGACTTGCCTGCCTGCGGCCTGCGGCGTTTCTCAAAAGGGGGCCCAGCACGGCCCATCTTCATCAAAACAGACCCAAGACCCTCGCGAGGGGCCAAGTCTCGCGGGGCAGACGACACGGAGCTTCCTCAGGCACGGCCTCATCAGGCTGGCTCGCGAGGAGGCAGAGAGATCAAGGCGGGGTACCTCACGAGGTGCCCGTGACGCAAGCCATGACGACCAAGGGTGCCAAGCGGGCGCCAGCCCGCGCAGTGTCCTCCTTTCCTCTTTGGTGCAAAGGGAGCAGGCGCAGGCGAGAGCATCAAGCAAAGGCACCCGTTTTGGTGCAACGAGACCAAGACCAGTCCAACGGCAGGGAGGAAGTCATTGTGGAGCCCAAGCCAGCGTCACCACCAGAGCTTTTGGCAGGCGAGGACCAACTTTAGTCAGGATAAGTGTACCAGATGTTCCCCTTCAAAATGGCCAATTGTTGGCGCCCTTCTCGCTCAATATTTGGGAAGAGGCCCAGGGCCTTTGCCTATAAATAGGACTAGCCACCCACAGGGTAGAGGGATCGAAATCGGAGAGAGAATCGAGAAGAGAGAGAGAGAAGGGTGACTGAACTGCTCCTAGCACTTCATCCCCTCAGCCAAGAACAGACCCTCACGAGGCTGTTCTTCCTTGTATTGCTCATCATCATCAGCCCAAGAGGCAATCCTCCACACCACACACTGTAGTAGGGTATTACACCACAATGGTGGCCCGAACCAGTATAAACCCTGTGTCTCTTGTGCTGTTCTTTCCATAGCTTAGATCATAGCGAGGCGGAGGGGTGTAGGTAGGTAGAAGGCGAAATCTCCGCGTGCACCCCAGTGTTCGAACCTCAAGTGTCTGCCAGAACCCGAAATCCGACATTTGGCGCGCCAGGTAGGGGTGCGCTGGAATTCGTCTTCCACCATCCCGTTCTCCTCCGACCATCTCATCCATGTCTGACGCTCGTCGGGCCCGCGCCGAGCGCCGGGCCGCTCTCGCTTCCCGCGTCGCCCAGACGGCTCCTCTCGGCGGGCTTCCTCGCCATTCCCCGTCACCTGCCATCAACGCCTCCACCGGCCCGGCGGGGAACGAGCAGCAAGCATCGTCTCAGCATCTGTCCGTGTGGCAAGACGTCCGCACCGCTACTCCCTCGCTCACCCCAGCTGGTTCTTCGTCCCGCGCACTCTGCGCACCCATGGAGGCTCGAGTTGCGCTCATCACGGCAAACGAGCTCCTGCGCTACCGTCCCGTCGAAGACGTCTACGAAGAATGGCTCGACCGCGTCGCCGAGATCGTCCGCGCCGCAGGGGGCTCTCCTGCGCCGTCCGTTCTGCTGCACCGCACCATGCCCCGCGCGGGCGACGAAACTCCGGGGGCGCCCCAGCCGCCTCCTCCTCAAGAAGGCGCCGTGGCTCCAAGGCGCGTGGCCCCTGGGTGGAACCCGCTCCGTCAGGTGCCAGTGTGACAAGAGCAGAGCTGCCAAGAAGTCCCTCGCCCACAAGAAGCTGCCCGGGCGCTCCCTGCTCCAGCACGTCGCGACCATGCTCCTACTCCCGCACGTCAAGACCCCGCGCTGCTCCCAGCTGCAGTGCGTGGGGACATGCAAGACCAAGCTCTCCGTCACCCAAGGCCTCCCGTGGCCACAACAGGCTGCCGTGCCTTCACCACCGAGCTACGCAGCGTCGCGTGGCCCAGCAAGTTCAAGAAAGGCCTGCCTCCTCGTTACGACGGCACGGCCGACCCTGCGGAGTTCCTCCAGCTCTATGAGCTGGGCATCGAAGCTACCAACGGAGACGAGAAGGTCACGGGAACTGGTTTCCCATGGCGCTCAAGGACGGGGCCCGCACCTGGCTCCTGAACCTGGCTCCAGGCACGATCTCCTCCTGGGACGAGATGCGCACCCGCTTCATCGCCAACTTCCAAGGTACTTGCGACCGGCCACCCACCGTGAGCGACATGCGCCGCATCAAGCAACAACCCGGAGAGACCCTGCAGAAGTACATCCAGTGCTTCAACAACGCACGCCTCAAGATTCCCAAGGTGACCGAGGAGGCCATCATCCCAGCCTTCTCCGACGGCGTGCGCGATGTCAAGATGAAGGAGGAGCTGGCGATGCATGAAGACCTGTGCACTTCCTTGGAGTTGTTCAACTTGGCAACTAAGTGCGCCAGGGTTGAGGAAGGGCGTCTCTCCCTCCTCGAGCTGCTTGCCGCAGACCCAGAAGAGAAGAAGCCCAAGGCCAAGGATGTGAAGCGCAAGGGGGCCGCCGTGCTCGCGGCAGAACCAGACACCAAGCGGGGCAGAGATCAAACCGAATCTTCCAAGGGCAGTCGGTACTGTGTGTACCACGACCTCCACACCCACAACACCAACGAATGTCAAGAGCTCCGAGCCGTGCGAGAAGGAAGGATCTGCCGTCGCCCCGACCGCGGTGACCGGGGCGACGGTCGAGGAGGAGGAAGGAACGCAGGACGCTGGGAAGACCACTGCCCATGCCAAGGGTGGCGCGATCGACCTCGCGAGGATTGCTGCCAAGACCCGCCTCGCGAGGGAGACTGGAGGGATCAGCCTCGCGACGATCGCCTGCAAGGCAACACAGGCCTCCCTCCGCTGCCGCCGCAGCCAAGGAGAAACAAGGACAACCATCAGGACGAGGGGGCTGGGGGCTTCCAGGAGCCGCGCACGATCGCCTACATCCTGGGCGGGGCTCAAGCCCCAGCCTCTCAGTGCATCTTCAAGCAGTTCGCCCGCGAAGCAAATGCAGTCCTCCCCAAGCTCGAAGCCACGCGCCCTCTCACGTGGTCGGCGTGCGCCATCACGTTCAGCTCAGTAGATCAGCTCAAGTGTGCAGCCACAGCAGGAGTCCTCCCGATGCTTTGTTCCCCAATCATCAGCAATGTGGTGGTCACCAGGACCCTCATCGATGGTGGGGCAGGGCTCAACGTCCTGTCCGTGGAAACATTCAACAATCTCCAAGTTCCCTATAGCCAGCTTCAGCCAACCAAGCCTTTCTCCGGAGTCACCGACGGCTCCATGGTCCCGATTGGGCAGGTCCGCCTCCCTGTCACCTTTGGGGCATGCGACAACTACCGCACCGAGCTCATGGACTTCAACGTCGCTCACATTCGCCTGCCGTACAATGCCATCCTTGGGTACCCAGCGCTGGCCAAGTTCATGGCCGTAACTCACCACGGCTACAACATCCTCAAGATGCCAGGAAGTGGCGGAGTCATCACGGTGCCCTGTGAAGAGAAGGACGCGGTGTGTTCCGTGGAACGAGCTTTTCAGGCCGCATCACTGGAAGACCCAGATCACGGAAGCAGGAGGCTTCCCGAGACCGCCCCTAAGAAGAAGAAGACATTGTCCGGCCCAGCCCCTCAGGAGGCAAGCCCCTCAGGGCCCGTGCCTGCCCAGGGGGAACCTCCTTCCATCACATAGGAAAGCGCGCCCGGCGCCCTCCTCAGGCAGGGCTCGGGGGCTCTCCCCTGGAGGGCCACCGACCTGGCTAAGGTCACGAGGGAGGCGCTTGGGCACCACATGGAGGCGTCTTTAGAAGCACGTTTCCCTCAAGAAGGAGTAATGCAAGGAGGGTCAGACCCTCAGGAGTTCGTCAGCAAGGCCATCCAGGAGCGTCAAGTAGGGGTGCGCCGGAATTCGTCTTCCACCACCCCGTTCTCCTCCGACCATCGCGTCCATGTCTGACGCTCGTCGGGCCCGCGCCGAGCACCAGGCCGCTCTCGCTTCCCGCGTCGCCCAGACGGCTCCTGTCGGCGGGCGTCCTCACCGTTCCCCGTCACCTGCCGTCAACGCCGCCACCGGTCCGGCGGGGAACGAGTAGCAAGCGTCGTCTCAGCATCCGTCCGTGCGGCAAGACGGCCGCACCGCTACTCCCTCGCTCACCCCAGCTGGTTCTTCATCCCGCGCACTCCGCGCACCCATGGAGGCTCGGGCTGCGCTCATCACGGCAAACGAGCTCCTACGCTACCGGCCCGTCGACGACGTCTACGAAGAATGGCTCGACCGCGTCGCCGAGCTCGTCCGCGTCGCAGGGGGCTCTCCTGCGCCATCCGTTCCGCTGCACCGCACCCCGCCCCGCGCGGGCGACGAAGCTTCGGGGGCGCCCCAGCCGCCTCCTCCTCAAAAAGGCGTCGTGGCTCCAAGGCGCATGGCCCCTGGGCGGAACCCGCTCCGTCAGGTGCCAGCGCGGCAAGAGCAGAGCTGCCAAGAAGTCCCTCGCCCGCAAGAAGCTGCCCGGGCGCTCCCTACTCGAGCACGTTGCGACCATGCTCCTGCTCCCGCACATCAAGACCCCGCGCTGCTCCCAGATGCAGCGCGTGGGGACATGCAAGACCAAGCTCTCCGTCACCCAAGGCCTCCTGTGGCCACAGCAGGCTGCCGTGCCTTCACCACCGAGCTATGCAGCGTCGCGTGGCCCAGCAAGTTCAAGCCAGACATGCCTCCTCGTTACGACGGCATGGCCGACCCTGCGGAGTTCCTCCAGCTCTATAATTGGGCATCGAAGCTGCCAACAGAGACGAGAAGGTCATGGCGAACTAGTTTCCCATGGCGCTCAAGGACGGGGCCCGCACCTGGCTCCTGAACCTGGCTCCAGGCACGATCTCCTCCTGGGACGAGGTGTGCATCCGCTTCATCGCCAACTTCCAAGGTACTCGCGACCGACCACCCGCCATGAGCGACATGCGCCGCATCAAGCAACAACCCGGAGAGACCCTGCAGAAGTACATCCAGCGCTTCAACAATGCACGCCTCAAGATTCCCAAGGTGACCGAGGAGGCCATCAACTCAGCCTTCTCCGACGGCATGCGCGATATCAAGATGAAGGAGGAGCTGGCGATGCATGAAGACCCGTGCACTTCCTTGGAGTTGTTCAACTTGGCAACCAAGTGCGCCAGGGCTGAGGAAGGGCGTCTCTCCCTCCTCAAGCTGCCTGCCGCAGACCCAGAAGAGAAGAAGCCCAAGGCCAAGTATGTGAAGCGCAAGGGGCTCCCGTGCTCGTGGCAGAACCAGACACCAAGCGGGGCAGAGATCAGCCTGAATCTTCCAAGGGCAGTCGGTACTGTGTGTACCACGACCTCCACACCCACAACACCAACGAATGTCAAGAGCTCCGAGCCGTGCGAGAAGGAAGGATCGGCCGTCGCCCCGACCGCGGTGACCAGGGCTATGGTCGAGGAGGAGGAAGGAACGCAGGACGCTGGGAAGACCGCTGCCCGCGCCAAGGGTGGCGTGATCGACCTCGCGAGGATCACTGGCAAGACCCACCTGGCGAGGGAGACTGGAGGGATCAGCCTCGCGAGGATCGCCCGCAAGGCAACACAGGCCTCCCTCCGCTGCCGCCGCAGCCAAGGAGAAACGCAGACCGCCATCAGGATGAGGGGGCTGGGGGCTTCCAGGAGCCGCGCGCGATCGCCTGCATCCTGGGCGGGGCTCAATCCCCAACCTCTCAGCGCATCTTCAAGCAGTTCGCCTGTGAAGCAAATGCAGTCCTCCCCAAGCTCGAAGCCACGCACCCTCTCAGGTGGTCGGCGTGCCCCATCACGTTCAGCTCAGCAGATCAGCTCAAGTGTGCGGCCACAGCCGGAGTCCTCCCGATGCTTTGTTCCCCAATCAACAGCAACGTGGTGGTCACCAAGACCCTCATCGATGGCGGGGCAGGGCTCAACATCCTGTCCGTGGAAACATTCAACAATCTCCAAGTGGCCTACAGCCAGCTTCAGCCAACCAAGCCTTTCCCCGGAGTCACCGATGGCTCCACGGTCCCGATTGGGCAGGTCCGCCTCCCTGTCACCTTCGGGGCACGCGACAACTACTGCACCGAGCTCATCGACTTTGACGTCGCTCACATTCGCCTGCCGTACAACGCCATCCTTGGGTACCTAGCACTGGCCAAGTTCATGGCCGTAACTCACCACGGCTACAATGTCCTCAATATGCCAGGAAGTGGCGAAGTCATCACGGTGCCCTGTGAAGAGAAGGACGCGGTGTGTTCCCTGGAACGAGATTTTCAGGCTGCATCACTGGAAGACCCGGATCGCGGAAGCAGGAGGCTTCCCGAGACCACCCCCAATAAGAAGAAGACATCGTACGGCCCAGCCCCTCAGGAGGCAAGCCCCTCAGGGCCCATGCGTGCCCAGGGGGAACCTCCTTCCATCGCATAGGAAAGCGCGCCTGACGCCCTCCTCAGGCAGGGCTCGGATGCTCTCCCCTGGAGGGCCACCGACCTGGCTAAGGTCACGAGGGAGGCACTTGGGCACCACATGGAGGTGTGTTTTGAAGCACGTTTCCCTCAACAAGGAGTAAGGCAAGGAGGGCCAGACCCTCAGGAGTTCGTTAACAAGGCCATCCAGGAGATACAGGAGTCAAGAGTCATGAAAGGCGGCCGCCGCCTACCAGCTGTGGCTCCCCATCCAGACGAGGATGGTGGGATGCGCGTCTGCATTGACATACCAGGGCTCAATCGAGTCACCTCTCTGGAGCGCCTCTGGCCCTCGCAAGTGGGGCGCTGTGAAGGTCCACCCCACAGCTACTGTCGCATGCCTTATGGCTTGCTGAATGCGGCTGCCGTGTACCAGCACCTCATGAGGGGCATCATGGAGGCTCAAGAGGCCAAGCGTTCCGCAACCCTGGCGGAGATGGAGATGGTCCGCGAGAAGCCACCAGCGCCTCCGGAGCCTCCCGAGGCCCCTGGGCCTAGGGGCTCGTGAGGACCGGCTTCCGCAGCCCACCGAGTCTGCTACACCAACACTCCTTCGTCCTCAACATCATCAGGTGACATCTTTCAAGTTTCATTTCCAAATGGGAGCGCCCCCCAGGGCTGCATTATTCCCAGGCCGCGTGGGTACGTCCCTGCAGCATGTATCCCTTTTATTTCATGTTGTTAGCTTACTTTGTTGGGGGCGCCCCTCGGGCTGCATCATCCCCAAGTCGCTCGGGCCAGACCCAGCGGCATGTATCCCTTTTGCGTTTATTTTCGGCTATGTGTTCGACCCACCATGCTTCATTATTTGATGCCGGTCCACGGCACCTCTTCTTCTCCATGCCGACCACTTGCACGTTAAAAGGGGGGTACCTGAGCATCGCGACTCAGGGCTCTTACTGGCTCTACTGCCCTCACCCTCTGGCCTTGTCCACAATATCTCGACCTGGCATACCAGCGACGGCTGAGACCAGCTCGAGTGCCGGGACCTGAGGACGTAGAGTGCCGGCATCTAACCAAATTTCAGAGCCTGTGAAGAAGGCGAATGCCTGTGAAGATTATCCTTTTTGGAAAAGACCCAGAGCCTGTGAAGAAGGCGAATGCCTGTGAAGATTATCCTTTTTGGAAAAGGCCCAGAGCCTGTGAAGAAGGCGAATGCTTGTGAAGATTATCCTTTTTGGAAAAGGCCCAGAGCCTGTGAAGAAGGCGAATGCCTGTGAAGCTATCGTGTTTTGGGAAGGGCCCGGAGCCTGTGAAGAGGGCAAATGCCCGTGAAGCCTGCTTGCCCCAAGAAAGGCCAGAGCCTGTGAAGAAGGCCAACGCTTGTGAAGCTCGCCGCCCGTGACACTCTCACGTAATAATGAGTTGGGGCTGTACATGCCCCGGAGTCTCAGGAGTGCCGGCCTCAGGCCCTAGGGCTCCCTCCCATGCCCAGTGGCAACACTTAGCTCCACGCTGGTGAGATGACGTCGAAGAATAGATTAGGTGCCGGACGCGGCTTTTTCATTTGCTTTCCGGAGTTGGCTTGTTCATTCTCATTCGAAGTTTTGTTGAAGCTGTTGCCGTCTTTGGCTTGTGGTTCTTTGACTTTTCACTCTCCTGCCTCGATTTCTCTTATGCAAGGCCTCGCGAGGGGGGCAGCCGAGCGCCCTCGTGATGTTCCTGCCCTAGTCGTTCAAAGGTTTCGCGACCTCAGATCCGCGTCCATCTTCTACAACACCAGCTTCGCGCAGGGGTCCGCGAGCTCCGCTCGACCCCAATCGCTGGAGCTCGTGGGTTGCTCCGTGGGCAAGATCAGCCGAGGGTGGATGCGCCCAGCGTCTGCCAAGACCCGCTTGCTCCTGAAGCCCTCAATCCTTTTCCCGGGGTTGGAAATGGCAATGGCGCCACCGTACGCCATGAAGCTCGCACACGCGGAAGCAGGGCCGCGAGAGGTCCGGAGGTAGAAGTAGTAGCGCAGCAAGGCCACTAAGGGCTGCACCCCTACGTGAGCCTTGCAGTAATACGCGAAGATCGCCAGGAGAAGGACGGAGTTGGGGTGGAGATGCAGAGCCTGTAGCTTATAATGGCGGAGGACAGAGAAGAAGAACTCGGAGAAGGGAGGCACCAGGCCAGCAGCAATGGCGCTTACAAAGAACGGATAGAAGGTGCTCCCTTGGCCCTCAGGGGTGGAGGAGCCGGCCTTGAACACCTTCGCCCCGTAGATGCCCTACCCCGCCGCCATCTGGCGCAACCGGGCGAGGCTCGCCTCCGACACGTTTGGCGAGTCCAGGGCAGACGAGTACCAAGCTCCGGCCGGGGACTGACGAGGCGCCATGGCTTCCTAGGTCACGCGGTCGAAGTAGATCTGGAAATTTTGGAGGAAGGAAGGAGAGGCGCAAGAAAGGGGATCTGAGCAGCAACCGGAGAAAGCAAAAAAGCAAAGCCTAGGAAGATGCCGCTCCTTTATCAACTAGCGCGGTTGCCGAGGCGCTCACGTCCAATCAACCGCCACGCGGCGCCCAAGGCCGCAGGCTGTTAGGGCCCGTGGCGCTTCACTCTTGCCCTTTCGCCTCCCTGCACGGCCAAGTCCGGGCGCGCCTTGGGCCCGGGGGCTACTGTAGGCGTTCTGGGAACGGGGGTCCCCCAACATGCCTGCTTGCGGCGTGGCTCAAAGGGGGGCCCAGCTCGGCCCATCTTCATCAACACAGACCCAAGACCCTCGTGAGGGGCCAAGCCTCGCGGGGCGGACGACACGAAGCTTCCTCAGGCACGGCCTCATCAGGCTGGCTCGCGAGGAGGCGGAGAGATCAAGGCGAGGTACCTCACAAGGTGCCCGTGACGCAAGCCATGACGACCAAGGGTGCCAGGCGGGCGCCAGCCCGCACAGTGTCCTCCTTTCCTCTTTGGTGCAAAGGGAGCAAGCGCAGGCGAGAGCATCAAGCAAAGGCACCCGTTTCGATGCAACGAGACCAAGACCAGTCCAACGGCCGGGAGGAAGTCATTGTGGAGCCCAAGCCAGCGTCACCACCAGAGCCTTTGGCAGGCGAGGACCAACTTTAGTCAGGATAAGTGTACCAGATGTTCCGCTTCAAAATGGCCAATTGTTGGCGCCCTTCCTGCTCAATATTTGGAAAGAGGCCCAGGGCCTTTGCCTATAAATAGGACTAGCCACCCACAGGGTAGGGAGATCAGGATCGAAATCGAGATCGGATAGAGAATCGAGAAGAGAGAGAGAGAGAGAGAGAGAGAGAGAGAGAGAGAGAGAGAGAGAGAGAGAGAGAGAGAGAGAGAGAGAGAAGGGTGACTGAACTCCTCCTAGCAGTTCATCCCCTTAGCCAAGAACAGACCCTCGCGAGGCTGTTCTTCCTTGTATTGCTCATCATCATCTGCCAAAGAGGCAATCCACCACACCACACACTGGAGTAGGGTATTGCACCACAACGGTGGCCCGAACCAGTACAAACCCTGTGTCTCTTGTGCTGTTATTTCCATAGCTTAGATCTTAGTGAGGCAGAGGGGTGCAGGTAGGTAGAAGGCAAAATCTCCGAGTCGCTCCTCGGGCTGCATCATCCCCAAGTCGCTCGGGCCAGACCCAGCGACATGTATCCCTTTTTTGTTTATTTACGGCTATGCGTTCGACCCACCATGCTTGATTATTTGATGCTGGTCCACGGCACCTCTTCTTCTCCATGCCGACCACTTGCACGTTAAAGGGGGGGTACCTGAGCATCGCGACTCAGGGCTCTTACTGGCTCTCCAGCCCTCACCCTCTGGCCTTGTCCACGGCATCGCGACCTGGCATACCAGCGACGGCTGAGACCAGCTCGAGGGCCGGGACCCGAGGACGTAGAGTGCCGGCATATAACCAATTTTCGTATGCGTGAGGAGGCGCTGTGAAGATTATCCTTTTTGGAAAAGGCCCAGAGCCTGTGAAGAAGGCGAATGCCTGTGAAGATTATCCTTTTTGGAAAAGGCCCAGAGCCTGTGAAGAAGGCGAATGCCTGTGAAGATTATCCTTTTCGGAAAAGGCCCAGAGCCTGTGAAGAAGGCGAATGCCTGTGAAGATTATCCTTTTTGGAAAAGGCCCAGCGCCTGTGAAGAAGGCGAATGCCTGTGAAGATTATCCTTTTCGGAAAAGGCCCAGAGCCTGTGAAGAAGGCAAATGCCTGTGAAGATTAGCCTTTTTAGAAAAGGCCTAAAGCCTATGAAGAAGGCGAATGCCTGTGAAGATTATCATTTTTGGAAAAGACCCAGAGCCTGTGAAGTAGGAGAATGCCTGTGAAGCTGTCGCGTTTCGGAAAAGGCCCAGAGCCTGTGAAGAAGGCGAATGCCTGTGAAGCTGTCGCGTTTTGGAAAGGGCCCGGAGCCTGTGAAGAGGGCAAATGCCCATGAAGCCTGCTTCCCCCAAGAAAGGCCCAGAGCCTGTGAAGAAGGCCAACGCCTGTGAAGCTCGCCGCCGGTGACACTCTCACGTAATAATGAGTTGGGGTTGTACACGCCCCGGAGTCTCAGGAGCACCACCTCAGGCCCTGGGGCTCCCTCCCACGCCCAGTGGCAGCACTTAGCTCCACGCTAGTGAGAAGACGTCGAAGACTAGATTAGGTGCCGGACGCGGTTTTTTCATTTGCTTTCTGCAGTTGGCTTGTTCATTCTCATTCGAAGTTTTATTGAAGTTGTTGCCGTCTTTGGCTTGTGGTTCTTAGACTTTTCACTCTCCTGCCTCGATTTCTCTTATGCAAGGCCTCGCGAGGGGGGGCAGCCGAGCGCCCTCGTGAGTGTTCCTGTCCTAGTCGTTCAAAGGTTTCGCGACCTGGGTCAATTACAGGAGCACCCCTCCAGTCCGTGCCCCACGGGCACCGCGACACAAACACAGGGCCTGGGTCAGTCGCCCCCCCCCCACGGCTGGGGCCGGGAACAATCCACGCGCGGGCACGTAGCCGCAAGGCACGATAACGGAAGCAAAGCGATGATTGACAGCAATAACCCAAACACGCCCCTGCGGGGCTCCACGCTACTGTCTTTTTACGCAGGAAAAAGGAAAAGAAAGAACAAATCAGGCACAGCTCGCCTCACACCGGCCTGCAGGGAAGACTCGAGCTACCTCCGGGGCTCAGGCAGACTCCCTCTCACACTTCACCGAGTCGCGACGGCGGGCAGACACGCTACCACCTCCCAAGAAGGTACGACGGTGTGGAGGCTGACTGCGGCCACCGCTAGAAGAGTCGCCGCCTAAAGAAGAACCGGTGAAGCTTGGGGAACCCTGAGCGCCGCCAATCACGCGAACGCTGTCCTCTCTGTCATCGCTGGGGCTGGGTTCCCGGCCACGGTCGTCGTCCTCAGGGCAGCACCCTACGCGGCGACCATCTTCCCCAGACACCCTCACGTAGAGGGTGGCATCGCCATCAAACTTGAAGTGCAGGGTGCACCGACGGCTCAGGCCACGCGCGCGGGCAAACGTCTGCCAACGGCGGGTCAAGACCAGGCTCCCGGCTGCGGAGACCTCTAGTGAAGCCCATGAGGACCGGCTGCAGCAGTCGTCTTCCTGAAGCCAGAGGCCGGCCGGGAGCTCGCCGAGGAGGAAGCGAGGAAGTTGAAGCCGGGTGCTAGTCGGCTCCGCCGACCACACAACGAACTCCGGCAGCACCTCTGCAGCGC
This sequence comes from Triticum dicoccoides, assembly GCF_002162155.2. Taxonomy (NCBI): domain Eukaryota; kingdom Viridiplantae; phylum Streptophyta; class Magnoliopsida; order Poales; family Poaceae; genus Triticum; species Triticum dicoccoides. The sequence goes on from NC_041382.1 coordinate 551,721,927, forward strand.
GAAAGCGCGGCCTAGGGGAACGCGCGACCGAGGCGCGCCCCTCGGACGCAGCAGTCCGCCCTTCACCGTGCTAGAAATCGTCTCCACGGCCGCGGGGAACTGCCGTGGTGGCCACAGGATGTTTGCGAGGGCGCCCTCGGCCGCGCTTCGGCGGGGGAGAGGCAGGTTCAACCTGGTGAGCTTTCCCCTTCTCTGCGGCCGAGAACCTCCTCGACGGGGCCATGAAGAAGAAGGAGAAGCAAGGGGGGATGAACTGGAAGGGCGCGCGCCGATCCATACTTATAGCAGGCGAGGGCCAACCGTCGGCCCCACGATCGCAGGTAATCATGACCCGCTTTGCACGCAGGGACTTGTCCAATCCGTGCAGTTGCCGAGGCGCCATGGGGAAGTGGAGACGCCCACGTCCAATCAACCACCATGCGGCGCCCAAGGCCGCAGGCTGTTAGGCCCCGCGGCACTTCTCTCTTGCCCTTTCGCCTCCCTGCACGGCCAAGTCCGGGCGTGCCTTGGGCCCGGGGGCTACTGTCGGCGTTCTGGGAACGGGGGTCCCCAGACTTGCCTGCCTGCAGCCTGTGGCATGGCTCAAAAGGGGGCCCAGCACAGCCCATCTTCATCAACACAGACCCAAGACCCTCGCGAGGGGCCAAGCCTCGCGGGGCGGACGACACGGAACTTCCTCAGGCACGACCTCATCAGGCTGGCTCGCGAGGAGGCGGAGAGATCAAGGCCGGGTACCTCACGAGGTGCCCGTGACGCAAGCCATGACGACCAAGGGTGCCAGGCGGGCGCCAGCCCGTGCAGTGTCCTCCTTTCCTATTTGGTGCAAAGGGAGCAGGCGCAGGCGAGAGCATCAAGCAAAGGCACCCGTTTTGGTGCAACGAGACCAAGACCAGTCCAACGGCAGGGAGGAAGTCATTGTGGAGCCCAAGCCAGCGTCACCACTAGAGCCATTGGCAGGTGAGGACCAACTTTAGTCAGGATAAGTGTACCAGATGTTCCCCTTCAAAATGGCCAATTGTTGGCGCCCTTCCCGCTCAATATTTGGGAAGAGGCCCAGGGCCTTTGCCTATAAATAGGACTAGCCACCCACAGGGTAGAGGGATCGAAATCGGAGAGAGAATCAAGAAGAGAGAGAGAAGTGTGACTGAACTATTCCTAGCAGTTCATCCCCTCAGCCAAGAACAGACCCTCGCGAGGCTGTTCTTCCTTGTATTGCTCATTATCATCAGCCCAAGAGGCAATCCACCACACCACACACTGGAGTAGGGTATTACACCACAACGGTGGCCCGAACCAGTATAAGCCCTATGTCTCTTGTGTTGTTCTTTCCATAGCGTAGATCTTAGCGAGGCGAGGGGTGCAGGTAGGTAGAAGGCGAAATCTCCGCGCACACCCCAGTGTTCGAACCTCAAGGGTCTGCCGGAACCCGAAATCCGACAGCACATGGTCGGTAAATGTGCAATTAAATTTGTGCAGTTCCACTGGGATGAAGAAATGTTAGCGGTGTGAGATTTAAGTGTAACTGCAAAAACACAATTTTTGGGAAATAAAGCAAGACAGAAGCACTTCATAAAATGATGGTTGCATTGCTTCAATTTATCGATGGCACTAGACCATTACTTATTAGTGTCATTAGGTGGCATTGCTTAATGCTTCATGTGATTTTACATGAACGGTAGCGATATGGGCGTAGGGACAGCCAGGGCATAAAGTGGTGAGGCAGACATTTTCCTATGTGAGCACAGGCAGCATGTCTGCATTTTCCTATGTGAACACTCAGGCAACATGTCTGCATTTGTCCCATTTTTTATCTCCTCGGCGACATTTTCCTATGTGAGCACAGGAAATCTAGACCTACTCATTCTCATTTGTGTTGTCCCCCAACACCCGTCACTTTCTTTCCTTTTTCAACCAAGAGATAGGTCTACTTCCCCCACCCTTCGCCATCCACCATGCTTTCTTCGTCTTTTCAACCAAGAGACCGGTTGGGTAGCCAGTATCTACTACTTTCCCCCGTTTCCTCTTAGAACCAAGTCCTAGATTCATGCTACAGCTTTCCCACTTTCTTCCCTGTTTGAACCAACTCTTAGAGTCGAATGTATGAACTAGCTTTACCTCTAATAATAGTAAAAGTCTAGGTGGCTTTGGAACAGCGGACGGAAGTAGAAAAAGATCCACGCGAAGCCAAGTGGGGAGCTGGGCCAGTAGAGCAAGGCAGGTTTCGAAGGAATATATACCTGAGGGTCGTCGGCATGTGGCAAATACGGCGTCGGGAGGCCGCATTTTGGACACAATACCATAGGGAGGAAGAAGGGGTCGGAGGCCCTCCGGAGCCGGCGCTCTCTCGGAGAGAACGGCACAGCAGCCGATCGGGACATGCGGGCAGCCGTTGGTCTCCTCCCTCACCGCCGACGATAGCGGTCGAGGTTGTCCCGGTCCCGGTCCCGGTCGAGGTTGTCCGGCCGGATTTGTGACCAGCCGTGAGATGAGAGAGTGTGGCCACCTATGTCTTGCTTAGATCTGGAGAGCATGAGAGAGTGAACGAGAGGAACCCTAGTAAAGCAAGCGCTAAGGCTCGTGCTTATCTATATATAGTGGAGTGGTTTTTTTGTACCAGCTTCAAAAAAATGGGCTCCTACGTGTACCCGCGAGTGGGTGTGAGGGAACTAGTGCGTGCATGCACCGCTTCTCTTGGTGAGAGTACAATATACTATGCCCAAAGAACATTCGCCACAAGAGTAATAGTATAATTGTGTGATGTGTGAGCTAAAATAAAACGTGCGCGACGTCTTTTGTTTTTTAGAAGTTCTAAGGGTAGGGTGTGAAGAGCACATATGTGTGTGACGTCTACCTGCAGATGGACGGTTGTCGGATTTCGGGTTCCGGCAGACCCCTAAGGTTCGAACACTGGGGTGCGCGCAGAGATTACGCCTCCAACCTCTCCGTCTCACAAGGATCTAAGCTACTGAAAGAAACATGCAAGAGACACGAGATTTATACTGGTTCGGGCCACCGTTGTGGTGTAATACCCTACTCCAGTGTGTGGTGTGTGGATTGCCTCTTGGGGCTGGTGAGGATGAACATTACAAGGAAGAACAGCCTCGCGAGGGTCTGTTCTTGGCTGGTGGATGAACTGCAAGGGGGGAGTGCAGCTACCCTTCTCTCTCTCTCTCTCTCTCTCTCTCTCTCTCTCTCTCTCTCTCTCTCTCTTTGCCCTCGCCGATGGTCTGGAGCCGAACCGGATCCGAACCCCCTGCAATGTGGGTGGCTAATCCTATTTATAGAGGCCCTGGTCCTCTTTCCAAATATTGAGCGGGAAGGAATCCAACAATGGCGGGCTAATTTGAAGGGGGACATCTAGTACATCTATCCTGTCAAAAGTAGTCTTCGCCTGCTAAAGGCTCTGGCGATGACGCTGCGCTGGGCTCCATGGAGACCTCCGTCTCGTAGTCCGTTGGCCTTGGTCTCGTTGCACTGAAGTGGCAACCTTTGCCTGATGCCTCGGTACCCCGCAGCTGTGCCTGTCCCCTTTGCACCAAAGAGGAAAGAAGGACGCTGCGCGCGCTGGCACCCGCCTGGTACCCTGGGTCATCATGGCTCGCGTCATGGGCACCTCGCGAGGTACCCGGCCTCGATGTCTCCGCCTCCTCACGAGCCTGCCTGATGAGGCTTGGCCTGAGGAAGTGCCTTGTCGTCCGCCTCGCGAGGCTTGGCCCCTCGCGAGGGTCTTGAGTCTTGCGCCGATGAAGCTTGGCTATGTTGGGCCCCCACTTAAGCCACGCCGCAGGCCCCAGGCAGGCAAGTCTAGGGACCCCCGTGCCCAGAAAGCTGACAGTAGCCCCCGGGCCCAAGGCGCGCCTGGACTTGGCCGTGCCAAGAGGCGAAAGGGTAAGGGCGAAGCGCCGTGGGCCCTAACAGCCTGCGGCCTTGTGCGCCGCGTGGCGGTTGATTGGACGTGGCGTCTCCACTTCCCCTGATGCCTTGGTGGTCGTGCGAGTTGGTCAAGTCCCTGCATGCAGATCGTGTTATGATTACCTGCGATCGTGGAGGCCGGCGATTAGCCTTCGCCGGCTATAAGTATGGCACCGCGCGTGCCCTTCCGGTTTGTCGCTCCTTGCTCTCTCCTTCGCCTCTGCTCTTGCTCCGTCTTGTCGCAATGGCTCCCATTCGCCGGTTCTCCGCGGCGGAGAAGGGGAAGGCTCCTCGAGAGGATCCAGACCCCCTCCCGCCGAAGAAGCGGCTCGCCCTGTGCAGCCGTGATGAAGAAGATCATCAGGCGGCGGCGAGGCCCTGGGGCGAGCGGGCTCCGCCGGGGTTCCCTCTCCCCTTGTATGCCCGCATCGAGGACCCCATAGGTGTTGATGTTGATCCTCGTGGCCAGTGCCATCGCCGGCGTCGTCGGGTCACGAAGGCGAGGGTGGTTCCTCCCGGAGTCCACGCCGAGGGCTCCTCCCAGGAGGGCGTGCTCCACCTCGCCATCCCTCTCCAGTCCTGGATCCGCCTTCCTTCCTTCTTCGCCTCCATCGTTCCGCCAGGGGGCCCCTGGAGCTCTGGCTGCAGCATGCCGACTGCAGCGCGCTCGCGACCGAGGCGGAGATCGTGGTCGCCGCCCCGGGCGAGGTCTTCATGTCCCGCGGCTGGAGGGAGATCGCCCGAGTCTGCGGAGAGAGGGGCGTCTTCGCGGTCCACCTGGAGCACGACGGCGCGGGGGTGATGTTCTTCAAGGCCTTCGACGCGCTTGGTCGCCGGGTGGAGTGCTGCCGCGGAGAGGTAGCCAGGTCCTTGCCCTCGCGAGGGCCAGGCCCGTCGAGCGCCCCCTTGGCAAAGGTGCCGAATGGTCCAGCGACTCCGGCGGAGGCTTCGTGACGCCGGAGACGAGCGACAACAGCTATGAGCCCCCGAGCCGGCGTCGCTCCCGAAGCAGGGCGGGCCCGTCAGGCCGTAGCCGACCCTTATCTGGATGGAGTTGGTGCCGGTGCCTGATGGCCCACTATTGATGATGGCGTCTCCTGCTGTAGCTCGTGTAGTTAGCGTCCCTTAGGATCCGTTCCCTGCGAGGAACCAGAATGCGCCCCGTGGGGGCTTGTAAGGTGCCTGTAATCCCCTTTTGTCGATATATATGACCCTTTGCCATGGATCCGTGCGGGTTGCTAATTCCATCATAGTTCGGTCCTCCCTTTCGCACCTCGCGAGGGCTTTGGTGCTCTGCGTCGACAGCACCTAGTCCCAAGGCGGCGTCAGCCATCGCTGGTATGCCCGGTTGCGATGCCGTGGTCCAGGCTAGGAGGTGAGTGACCCGGGGTTCGGTAAGAGCCCCTGAGTCGCGATGCTCAGGAGGTCCCCTTTGGCGCCCAAGCAGCCATCACTCGGTGAGAAAGGGATGCAACGTTGCTAGTACGGAATCGCTCTAAGTGCGGGAGTAGTGCCACGGTAGCCAGTGCTTGGAGCGGTGACTTATCTTAGGAGTCAAGGATCGTTCCTGGTGTGCCTTCTGGTCCGCGCGCTGGAGGTGCGGAACCGCTCGGCGAGGTCCTCGCGAGCCCCCCCTTCTCCCTCGCCTCTGCTCCCCTTTCTGCTCTACGTCCTCGGGTCCCGGCCCTCGAGCTGGTCTCAGCCGTCGCTGGTATGCCAGGTCGCGATGCTGTGGACAAGGCCAGAGGGTGAGGGCTGTTGAGCCAGTAAGAACCTTGAGTCGCGATGCTCAGGCGCCCCCCTTTAACGTGCAAGCGTTTCGTGCGGGCGAGGGTGAAGGGAACCTCGCGAGGGCCCTGGCTGGCGCAGTTCTCTCCAAGGTTCCTGCGGGGTCAACAAAGAAAGGAGATGATGCTGCCATAAGGGCCATTAGTCGATCGTTAGTCAATCAGGAGCTTGCTGGTTGGAGTAGGTGAGGTGTATCTGGGCACCCGTGAGCCAGCGCGGGACTCACGAGGCCCTACCCCTGGGCGGGTTGCGCCCGGCACTGGGCCATGTCTTGAAATGTGTCCTTGCAAAATTTGGTTAGATGCCGGTACTCTACGTCCTCGGGTCCCGGCCCTCGAGCTTGTCTCGACCGTCGCTGGCATGCCAGGTCCCGATGCCGTGGACAAGACCAGAGGGTGAGGGCTGTTGGGCCAGTAAGAGCCCTGAGTTGCGATGCTCAGGCACCCCCCCTTTAACGCGCAAGTAGTCGACATGGAGAACAAAGGTTGCTGTGGACAGGCATCAAACAATCAAGCATGATAGGCGAATGCATAGTTGGAAATAAGCGCGGTGGAGATACACGCCGCTGGGCCTAGCCCTAGCAGCTTGGGGATGATGTGGCCCGAGGGGCGCCCCCGACAGAGCAGACTAACGATCGAAAGGTAAAAGCAGATACACGCCGCAGGGACGGACCCACGTGGCATGGGAGTGACGCAACTCTGGGAGGGCGCTCCCAGCTGAGAATGAAACTTGGAAAATGTCACCTGAGGATGCCGTTGGCGAAGTGGTGTTGGTGCAGTAGGCTTGTTGGGCTGCGGAAGTCGATCCTCACGAGCCCCCAGGCCCCGGGGCCTCGGGAGGCTCCGGAGGCGCTGGTGGCTCCTCGCGAGCTACCTTCATCTCCATCAGGGCGGCGGAGCACCTGTCCTCCTGGGCCTCCCTGATGCCCCTCGTGAGGCGCTGGCACGCCGCAGCCATGCTCGGCAGGCCATGAGGCATGCGAACACGGCTGTGGGGTGGTCCTCCGCAGCGCCCCACTCCCGAGGGCCAGAGGCGCCCCGTTGTGGCAATCTGATTGAGCCCAGGTACGTCGAGGCAGACGCACAGCCCACCATCCTCGCCTGGATATGGGGCCGTAGCTGAAGGGCGACGGCAACCCCTCATGATCCTTGCCTCCTGTAGCTCCTGAATGGCCTTGCTGACGAACTCTTGCTGGTCTGGTCTTCCTTGTCTGGCTCCTCCTTGAGTGAGACGCGCTTTGAAGCACGCCTCCACATGGCGCCCAAGCACCTCCCTCGTGACCATGGCTAGGTCGGTGGCCCTCCAGGTGAGAGCCCCCGAGCCTTGCCCGAGGAGGGCGCCGGGCGCGCTTTCCTATGCGATGTAAGGAGGGTCCTCCTGAGCAGGCATGGGTCCTGAGGTCCCTGCCTCCTGAGGGGCTGAGCCTGGCGACATCTTCTTCTTCTTGGGGGTGGTCTCCGGAGGCCTCCTGCTTCCGCGATCAGGGTCTTCAAGTGATGCGGCCTGAAAGGCCCGCTCCAGAGAACACACTGCATCTCTCTCTTCACAGGGCACGGTGATGACGCCTCCACTCCCGGGCATCTTGAGGACGTTGTAGCCATGGTGGGTCACGGCCATGAACCTGGCCAGCGCTGGGTACCCGAGGATGGCGTTGTACGGCAGGTGAATGTCGGCGACGTCGAAGTCGATGAGCTCGGTGCGGTAGTCGCTGCGGGCCCCGAAGGTGACAAGGAGGCGGACCTGCCCGGTTGGGACCGTGGAACCGTCGGTGACTCCTGAGAAAGGCTTGGTCGGCTGTAGCTGGTCGTAGGGTACTTGGAGGTTGTTGAAGGTCTCCACAGACAGGATGCTGAGCCCTGCCCCTCCGTCTATGAGGGTCTTTGTGACCAACACGTTGCTGATGACCGGGGAGCAAAGCATCGGGAGAACTCCGGCTGTGGCTGAGCACTTGAGCTGGTCTGCTGAGCTGAACGTGATGGCGCACGCTGACCACCTGAGGGGGTGCATTGCTTCGAGCTTGGGGAGAACTGCATTCACCTCGCGGGCGAACTGCTTGAAGATGCGTTGGGAGGCTGGGGCTTGAGCTCCGCCCAGGATGCAAGCAATTGCGTGTGGCTCCTGGAAGCCCCCAGCCCCCTCGTTCTGATGGCGGTCTTCGTTCCTTCTTGGTGGAGGTGGCAGGGGAGGCAGACCTGCGTTGCCGTGAGGGCGATCCTCACAAGGCTGATCCCTCCAGTCCCCCTCGCGAGGTAGGTCCCGCCAACTATCCTCACGAGGTTGGTCGCGCCACCCCTGGCGCGGGCCGCGGTCTTCCCAGCGCCCTTGGTTTCTTCCTCCTCCTCTGCCGTAGCCCCGGTCAGCACGGTCAGGGCGACGGCCGATCCTTCCTTCTCGCACGGCGCGGAGTTCTTGGCATTCGTTGGTGTTGTGGGTGTGGAGGTCGTGGTATACGCACTACCGGCTGCCTCTGGAGGAGTCGGGTAGATCTCTGCCACGCTTGATGTCTGGTTCGGCTGCGAGCACGGCAGCCCCCTTGCGCTTCACGTCCTTGGCCTTGGGCTTCTTCTCTTCTGGGTCCGCAGTAGGCAGCTCGAGGAGGGAGAGGCGCACCTCCTCAGCTCTGGCGCATCTGTTCGCCAAGTTGAATAGCTCCAGCGAGGTGCAGAGGTCCTCATGCATCGCTAGCTCCTCCTTCATCTTGACGTCGCGCACGCCATCGGAGAAGGCCAAGATGATGGCCTCCTCGGACATCTTGGGGATCTTGAGGCGCGCGCTGTTGAAACACTGGATGTACTTCTGCAGGGTCTCTCCAGGTTGTTGCTTGATGCGGCACATGTCGCTCATGGCGGGCGGCCGGTCGCGAGTACCTTGGAAGTTGGCGACGAAGCGGGCGCGCATCTGGTCCCAGGAGGAGATCGTTCCTGGGGCCAGGTTCAGGAGCCAGGTGCGAGCTCCTTCCTTCATTGCCATGGGGAACCAGTTCACCATGACCTTCTCGTTTCCTCCGGCAGCCTCGATGCCCAGCTGATAGAGCTGGAGGAACTCTGCGGGATCAGTCGTGCAGTCGTAGCGCGGAGGCAGGTCTGGCTTGAACTTTGCGGGCCACGCGACGCTGCGCAGCTCAGGGGTATAGGCAAGGCAGCCCGCGGTGGCCACGAAGGGCCTCGGTTGGTGAAGAGCTCGGTCTTGAGGGTCCCCACGCACTGCAGCTTGGAGCAGGGCGGGGTCTTGGCGTGCTGGAGCGGGAGCTGGGAGCACGCGGGCAGCCCCTTGCGGGCGAGGGATTTCTTGGCAGCTCCGTTCTTGCTGCGCTGGCACCTGGCGGAGCGGGTTCCTCCCAGGGGCCATGCGCCTTGGAGCCATGGGGTCTTATTGGGGGGAGGCTGCTGGCTCGCCCCCAGAGCTTCGTTGCCCGCGTGGGGTGGAGTGCGGCGTGCCAGGGCGGACGGCGCAGGAGAGCCCCCTGCGGCGCGGACGAGCTCGGCGACGCGGTCGAGCCACTCCTCGTAGACGTCATCGACGGGTCGGTAGCGCAGGAGCTCATTCGCCGCGATGAGCGCATCTCGAGCCTCCAAGGGTGCGCGGAGCGCGCGGGACGAAGAGCCGACTAGTGCGAGCGACGGAGAAGCGGTGCGGCCGTCCTGCCGCACGGACGGGTGCTGAGATGATGCCTGCTGCTCGCCCCCCGCCAGGCCGGTGGCGGCGTTGACAGCGGGCGACGGGGAACGACGAGGACGCCCACCGACAGGGGCGGTCTGGGCGACACGAGAAGCGATGGCGGCCCGGCGCTCGGCGCGGGCCCGACGAGCGTCAGACATGGTTGTGACGGTCGGAGGAGAGCAGAGTGGCGGAAGACGAATTCCGGCGCACCCCTACCTGGCGTGCCAAATGTCGGATTTCGGGTTCCGGCAGACCCCTAAGGTTCGAACACTGGGGTGCGCGCAGAGATTACGCCTCCAACCTCTCCGTCTCACAAGGATCTAAGCTACTGAAAGAAACGTGCAAGAGACATGAGATTATACTGGTTCAGGCCACCGTTGTGGTGTAATACCCTACTCCAGTGTGCGGTGTGTGGATTGCCTCTTGGGGCTGGTGAGGATGAACATTACAAGGAAGAACAGCCTCGCGAGGGTCTGTTCTTGGCTGGTGGATGAACTGCAAGGGGGAGTGCAGCTACCCTTCTCTCTCTCTCTCTCTTTGCCCTCGCCGATGGTCTGGAGCCGAACCGGATCCGAACCCCCTGCAATGTGGGTGGCTAATCCTATTTATAGAGGCCCTGGTCCTCTTCCCAAATATTGAGCGGGAAGGGATCCAACAATGGCGGGCTAATTTGAAGGGGGACAACTAGTACATCTATCCTGTCAAAAGTAGTCTTCGCCTGCTAAAGGCTCTGGTGATGACGCTGCGCTGGGCTCCATGGTGACCTCCGTCTCGTAGTCCGTTGGCCTTGATCTCGTTGCACCGAAGTGGCAACCTTTGCCTGATGCCTCGGTACCCCGCGGCTGCGCCTGTCCCCTTTGCACCGAAGAGGAAAGAAGGACGCTGCGCGCGCTGGCACCCGCCTAGTACCCTGGGTCGTCATGGCTCGCATCATGGGCACATCGCGAGGTACCCCGCCTCGATGTCTCCGCCTCCTCACGAGCCTGCCTGATGAGGCTTGTCCTGAGGAAGTGACGTGTCGTCCGCCTCGCGAGGCTTGGCCCCTCGTGAGGGTCTTGAGTCTTGCGTCGACGAAGCTTGGCCATGTTGGGCCCCCACTTAAGCCATGCCGCAGGCCGCAGGCAGGCAAGTCTGGGGACCCCCGTTCCCAGAACGCCGACAACGGTGGGTGCAAGAGGACTCGGGAGGGTGCGTGTGCGTGAGAGAGAGGGGGCATGTATCAATTCAATGCATGTATCCGTAAATCATTATCCGACAAACATTCACCACAAGCCTTTTCCCGACGAACGTCGTAAGAACCGTTAGATCGGCATCGGATAGTGTTAGTTTTGCCATGTCATTTAACAGAACAACCACTCCTCCTACACACAAATCTTCCACGTGAGTGTTAGCAACTGTCGTATGCTCCCTCCGTTCCAAAATTTAGTGCATATAGCTTTGTTGAAAATTCGAACCTCGCAAACTTTTACCGAGTTTTCGTGTACCAAATTGCACATGTAGAATACCCTGTATATATCATTTCATTCATCTTCGAGAGGTAACTATAAAGATGCGGGAGGAGTCTACAAAGAAAGACCATGTATCACCTGCAGCAATTTCAACCATTCTTCGGTGTGGAGGAATATCATAGGAACTCTATATGATATGATTTTTATATGATTTTTTCCTTTAGAGCCAATTGGTTCATAGGAATAGATTCATATACTCCACATTTCAAAGGAAATAAACATGATATCATTTCTATAGCTTTAGAGCCACTTGGTTCATATGAATGGATTCTTATACTCCCATAATTTCAAAGGAAAATAAACATTAGCGTATATTCAATAGAAAAGTTCCTATGATGTGAACCAAATTACATCTCTTTTCTAATCCCTCCTCATAGGAATTGAGATACATGGCATCTCTAGATACAATAGAAAAGTTCCTATGATGTCAACCAAATGACATCTCTTTTCCAATCCCTACTCATAGGAATTGAGATACTCCATGTCATCTCTTTCCCTACAACTTCCATGTATACATCTTCTATTCCTAAATAGCTAGTACAACCTACTAGTAGCTTTTTTCCAAGACATGCAACTATGGCACAAGAACTATATAGTGTGCGAATAACTTGAAAGATGGCCACTGGATGAAGCTAATCCGACAGTGCAGAGATGGCAAATCCGAGCACTACTGGCCGTTGGATATCATCAACTTTCCAACAGATCTGCCACATGTACAATTTAGAAGACTCCATGGTTGAACTTAAGCATAATGCACAAACCTCAAAACACAAGCACTTCTCCTTTGTTCTAGAATCTTCCGTATCGTAATTGATCTTTTTTTCTAAATGAATTGCCATTATTTGTTTTCTACTTTATGCTTTACAATGCACAACCCCATGAATCTTAACACTTTTATAAAACTAATTGATTTTGAATGAGATGAACTATAAGAACTAAACGAACATCTACATCATGCATATATGACTCAAAGCTTTACATGCTATAGTGCGTATTTATTCATAATTTGGTTTCGAAATCTCATGCGTTCAATGCATGTGTACCTTACTAGTTTTGAGTAGAGTTGCAAATTTCACGCGGCCCCGGGTATATCAAAATGCAGGGCCCATGCATCATTGCCTTTCGGTCGAACCTACATCCACAATTTTTTGTACGTACTATATCTCCACTAGTCCCCGAACCCAAAATGTTGCCTCGTTCCCCTAAAACCAAACGGCCCACAGATATTTAGGGCGTCTACTCAAACTCAATCCCTCTCCCATTTACTATGACGTGGCCCTACACGCCCTAGTAGTACTCCTACAAACACTACCGCTGCACGCCTCATCGGTTTTCTTCAATAGGACGAGGGAGAAGCCGATTTGTAGTGGAGGCGCTTTCAAAAAAAAGATTTGTAGTGGAGACCCCTACCCTAGGGTGCCCTAGGTAGCTGCCGCATGCATCATTGGTTTTCTATTTTCTTTATGCTCTTGCGCCCTAGAGTGAAATGATGGTTGCTTCGTCCGTCCAGCTTAATGCGGGAAAGGTGGGGCTTTGTGATTTGACCCCTCATCGCTCATTTTCTACTACTGCGGCGCTACGGCTGGGGTGCCTCCAATTCCAACCGCTGCTCCAAACTGTAATTTGGTGCATCGCACATGGAACAAGATGGTGGATGAGCCACATGTTGGCCAAAGGGGTCCTGTTAAGTGTGTCTCCATTTCGTGTGTGGACTGACCCTGCTTGAGTTGCTATGCCAACACGACAAGTGCAGCCTACCACTTGGTTTTGCTCATTGGTGAATCCCGACTATATTGATCTAAAAAGATATGTTCTAAACTACCCTCTCTGTATCGTTTTTTTAGACGTCTCGGTTTATAGGGCATGCACATAGTTCTAGATCATCCATTTGACTAACTAAATCTGAGTTACTATGTCACAAAAAGTATATCATTGGATTATTAAGCGGATGTAGTTTCTAAACATATACTGTTCATCACATATATAGCCAGTTAAATTCTCAACCTAGAATGACGTGCATGCCATGTAAACCGATATGGAGGAAGTATAGTAGTAAAAATGAGGTGATTTTGCCAAGCGATCGGCGGGGAGCATGGTCTGTCATGCGGTCCCACGTGTCATGATGTACCAAGGTGATGCACGTGTCCCTCTTGAGGCAGAAGCAATACTACGTGGTTTGAGATGATGGCGAACCGAAGTGTGAAATAATGGTTGCTTCGTCCGTCTAGGAAGGTGCGGCATTGTGATTCGACGTCTCATCGCTCATTACTACTACTAGGGCGGTACGACTAGGGTGCGTCCCCCTGCTGTTCTGCACTATTATTTGGTGCTTGACACATCGACCAGGTTGCTATATGTCCCACATGTCGGTGATAGGAAGTACATAATTCATGAAAGCGAGTGTCGACGGAGGAGTACAAGACACGGCTTGGGTTTTTGCTGCTTCGCGCGATCCCTCGATACAAACCCAGACTAAAAAGGCGAGGGCAGGTCTTTTCCCACGCGGCAGGCAGGGGAGTTTGGCATAGTCTGTTCGAGGCAAGGAGGCAGTAAGGGAAACAAGCAAATAAAGGTTGAGCGACTTAGTTTTGGGAAAATCTGATTTCACGGAGTACGTACCCACTAGGGTTTATAGGGCTCATCTAAAAAAACATTTGTTTTTACGTTTTATAAGTCTCAATTCTACTACTAGTAGTAGTACCATCACATGTTGGATTTCGAGGTGCGTTAGATCACCAGATGCAAGAAGTGTCAAGAGAAAACTCACCAGTGCATGTAGAAGTTCATGGAAATTTAGTGGTCATTCATGCATTCGTTCTAATTAATGCCTCGGTAAACATAACTTCTTGAGAAAAACGAGCCTACTAATTACTTGTGCAAACTACGAGTACGAAATTAATTCGACCACTCACCGTCTACCTTGGTTGGAGAGATTTTGAAATTGAGCCATAAACTGGAAAGGAGGGAGTAGTAACTTTTGTCTCGATTACTATTTGTGGCCTTGTATAGATGCAAAATGTATTTTTTATAGTGGCCTTGTATAAGTAAATGGAGGGAGTACTAAAGAACATATATATTCCAAACAATATGATAATCTCTCTAACCAAGGAAGTAGGGACGAGGAGTAAACAGAGAGAGTAGTAAAATTTTCTCCTCGTCCTGCGAGCCACCGCGCGCGTGGGCGAGGGAGCGGGCGTAAGGCGTACAATACTACTACTAGTAAGCAAGCTTCACCTCATCCTGCGAGCCATCGCGCCGGTGGGTGGGGGAGACGGCGTACTAAGCAAGCTTCTCCTCGTTCTACGAGTTGACGGGGCACATCAAAAGTACTCCAGAGTATAGAGCCTTGCCTCTAAGATAGGCCCCACATGGTTTGCCTCTTTTTTAAGATAATGCGTCAGGTCGCAATTTGTTTGTTCACCTGTGGTAGACGATCCTCCCTCCACAAAGTGGACAACCAGTACATGGTCGAATTACCACGTGGGCTGCCTTTTCGTATAGAAATGAGCTCCACCTTGTACCCGCGCGGGTGTGGTTGAGAAAGAGACAAGAGTACGTGCGTCGTGCATGCACCTCTTCTCTTCGTGCACGTCCCCCACCTACGTGGGTGTGTGTGAGAGATAGAAACCTAGACAAATGGCTTGTGTGGAATAAGTACTCTTCATAATCCATTGTAAGAGTGGACAAAATGGTGAAGGAGGAGATAGGGGAGCGGCGGAGGTGTGCGATTCTTGGCCGACATTTGGCCTCGTTTAAATAGGAGATTAAATAGACGGCAGACGAGAGGAGATCGGCCGGCGTTGCGTTTAATTCCGGCCCGGTCATGAACGGACATGTGTCCAGAGTGGGTTTCTCGGCTTCCACACGGGAGGGTTTCATGGAGGCGTTTGAATGCGGCAAGGAGGCGTATTCAGTCGGGCGTGCAGGGAGTGGCGCCCTTGACTCTGACGTAGGACACTGCGCCGTTCTTCCACTGACGTGTGGGCTCTTTGGGTACATGGCCTGCATGTCAGTGACCTAACGCAGGCAGCGCACATCAGAGGAACCTTTGGTGGGCCAGGGCGGTCAGAAGCAGGCATTGCATAAACCGATGATTGTTCATTGAGTGTGACGTCATCCTTTTCATGTATATAAGCCTACTATGTTGATAGCCCGTTCGATACGTTGTGATTCATAAAGACCGCTGCAAACATCAATGTTCTGCTTATCACAGATAAGATTGATTAATACCTGTAACAATCCATGTCCTTAACAAAGGGTGGATGCACGTATAGGTTGAGCATGTGTCTTGCGTCGTGTGTTGTGTGCATGCAGGCGTGCGAGTGTTGCGTGCGTGCAAGGGTATGTTTCAGTGTTGCATGCATGTGTGCATACGTGCGTGTGTTCATGAGTGCACGTGTACGTGTCAGTGTTGCACGCCTGCATGTGTGCGTGTGTTTGTTATGTGTACGTGTCAGTGTTGCACGCCTACATGCGTGCGTGTCTTGCGTGCGTGCATGTGTACGTGCGGGGTGAGGCTACACGTCAGTCGACTAACTTTTTCATCTCTGGTCATTAGATTTTCCAGCCGTTGGATACGAAATCAAGGGCCTGCAGTTTATCATCAAACTCCACCCCCCTGAGCCGCCAGCCACCACCGGCCGAACCGCCGGCCCCTGCCGCCCACGGCCGGCCCACGGCACGACGCCACCCCGCCCGCCCCGAAACCACTCCCTACCGCCGGTCCACCGCTGCACCGGCCATCCCTCTAGCCCCCCCC